>NC_090033.1:1207678-1530178 GCF_037176765.1 Anolis sagrei
TGGGGGCAAAATGTCAGGAGAGAATGCTTCTGGAACTTGGCCATACAGCCCAGAAAAATCACAGTAACTCAGTCAATCCTGCCATGAAAGCCTTCAGCTCTTTCCAAGACAGTGTTTTAAATGTTTCTCAGATATCTGTAGAAACCCAGGCCTGAAACGGTCTACACGATTAACATACAGGACAAGAGGAAAGACATACTCATCATCCGGGGTTAGCTGTACAGGTTCGCTGGTGAATTGGGTATCAAAATTATCCAAACCGTAATCGTCTGTGATCTGAGGCTGAAAGGGAGGGGTGGCCTGCTTCTTCTCCAGCTGGAAGGGACAAAAAGCAAGAGAGAAGCGGGGAATCATTACGGAACGGGTTAACGTGGCATCAAGTCCCGGCATGCGCACCAGAAAGCGTAGGGAGGCCACGCTCGCATAGAGATGGAGTCCTTGGCAGTCTTTCTCAGCCAAGGAACTCAAGACAGCCATTCTAATGTCTGCCACGTGAAGACATACATTAATATTGATTGATACTATCACTTTTACAGTTTTTTATTTTTACAATATTTTTCTATTCCGTCTTTCTCACCTCGAAGGAGATTCAGAACATATACACAACAAACATTCAATGCCGTTAAACAGGCACACAACAGATCTCTATTATATCGGCATTTTTCTCAACTTCGGCATCCTGGAGGTTGTGCTCGATTCTGGCCACAGGGTGGTGCCGTCGGTCCATCCTCTATGTCAAAGCGCACTTGATCACAGACTTCCTCCTTCTTTTGATCACCCAATTTTCTGGTACTTCCTTTTCATGGTACCGTAAAATACCTTCCCGCTTAAGCAGTGCCTAATTTTTCTACTCACAGCTGTTTTTGGATTACTTAGATGGACAGTAAGCTGGGCTGAAGGTCGGGTGCTCACCCCGACCTGGGCTTCGAACTGCCAACCTTTTGATTGGCGTGGTCTATTGCTGCTCTATTTTACTCTTTTAACAGTAAAGGTAAAGGTTTCCCCCTGCCATTAAGTCCAGTTGTGTCCAACTCTGGGGGTTGGTGCTCATCTCGAAGAGCCTCCATTGTCCATAGACATCTCCAAAGTCATGCAACCAACATGACTGCCGTTACCTTCCCATCACATCTACTCACATTTGCATGTTTTCGAACAGCTACTATACTTATCTATTATGATTATTTTTATTATTCTTATTATTTTCCTCTCTTTATTATTATTACATTTGTTATTTTACTCTATTTTTATTATTATACTAGCCGTCCCCTGCCACGCGTTGCTGTGGCCCACATGGGAGAACTGTGTGCAAGTTTGGTTCAATTCTATCACATTTGGAATGACCAGGGTGGGACAAAGGACTCTTGTCTGCTAGAGCGAGGTGTGAATGTTTCAGCTGACCACCTTGATTAGCATTTGATGGCCTGGCAGTGCCTCAAGCAAACTTTTGTTGAGAGGTTATTAGATGTCCACAGAGAAGCCATTGAAATCCACAAGAAGCATGTGGACAATTTCAACAGAAAGGAGGAAACCATGAAAATGAAGAAAATCAGGCTACCAGTATTAAAAAACTCTAAAATTACAACAGAAAAACAGCAGATAGGAAACAACCAGGCACATCTTAACACCTCTCAAAAAAAGTTTGCTTGAGGCACAGTCAGACCATTATATGCTAATCAAGGTGGTCAGTTGAAACATTGCCACCTAGCTCCAGCAGACAAGAGTTCTTTGTCCCACCCTGGTCATTCCACAGATATATAAACGCCTTTTTCCTAGTTCCAATCGACCTCACTACCTCTGAGGATGCTTGCCATAGATGCAGGCGAAACGTCAGGAGAGAATGCCTCTAGAACATGGCCATATAGCCCGAAAAAACAACAACCCTGTGATTCCGGCCATGAAAGCCTTCGACAATATTTTATTATTATTTATTTACAGCATTTATATTTATTTTACTCTCTTTATTATTATTGAAGAAGGTTAGAACAATGGTTCAGAGTTGGACAGTCTTATCTTAAATTTATGTAAATATTCAAAAACATTGAACCTACTGACGCCTCAATTAATGTCACTTTATTAGTATTTATTTTTGTTTTGAAATTGACCAGTAGCTGCTGCATTTCTCACCCTCGGCTTATATTTGAGACAATATGTTTTCCCAGTTTTTTGTAGTAAAATTAGATGCCACGGTTTATATTTGGGTCGACTTATACTCGAGTCTATATGGTCATAATAATTATAATTCTTACTCTCCTTGAGACAGAGGAAGCGGAATTCAAATACTATAAATAGTAATAATAATCCAGAATGAAAGCATATCCTGTGTTTACATCAAAATGAAATCTCGTTTCAGGTCTATGAATTAGTGGTTTTCAGTCTATGGAAATCTAGCATATATATATATATATATAGAGAGAGAGAGAGAGAGAGAGAGAGAAACCTATTTCAGTGAAAACATATTTTTGTAATAAGCTTTCGACACGCAGCAACCGTCGCCACGGTCCAGAACAAATGCATCGACAAAATGAGCTGTTACCATGTCCCAGTCGATGCTGCGGAAGAACGTGTGAGACTTGATATCAGAAAATCCGGTGTCTGGTTGGCATCCGAGCCTCTCTTTGGGATCCTAAAGGCAAAAGGAAAAAATGACTCAGAAAAGCAAGGGTAATTGTATACATAATAAATGACTTTTTAAGAGTAATGCTTGCAAAATATGGTCCATTGTTTACTTCAGCCTTCATATTCATTAAAAAAACAGCAGCTTTTTTTGTTGAGTTCCTACAAAACAGGAGCTTTTTTGTTGAGTTCTTACAAAACAGGAGCTTTTTTGTTGAGTTCTTACAAAACAGGAGCTTTTTTGTTGAGTTCTTACGAAACAGGAGCTTTTTTGTTGAGTTCTTACAAAACAGGAGCTTTTTTGTTGAGTTCTTACAAAACAGGAGCTTTTTTGTTGAGTTCTTACAAAACAGGAGCTTTTTTATTGAGTTCTTACAAAACAGGAGCTTTTTGTCGAGTTCTTAAAAAACAGGAGCTTTTTGTCGAGTTCTTAAAAAACAGGAGCTTTTTGTCGAGTTCTTACAAAACGAGCTTTTTTGTTGAGTTCTTACAAAACAGGAGCTTTTTTGTTGAGTTCCAGGGTCAGAGAAGCAGATTGCGAAAACAGAAGAACGGCCTGTCTCAGGGGAACATGCTTGTTCCATCAATGTTTAACATGTACACAAATGACCAGCCACTGACAGAGAGTTTCATCTATGCTGACGATTGCGCCATCACCGCCCAATCAAGGAGCTTTGAAATGGTTCAACAGAAGCTCAATGGACAAAGAACCATCGCAGCAGCCATTGGACTGGATCCCGACGAGGGAGAGGTTAAGCCTTTTCCACAAAACCTCATTGAATTCAATGGAAATCGCCTATGGGCTGCCATGCCGAGGACCGCACTACATATGTACTTGCCATTAAAAGTAATTGCATACATAATAAACTACTTTTTAAGAGTAATGCTTGCAAAATACGGTCCATCGTTTACTTCAGTCTTCATATTCATTTTTAAAAAGCAGCTTTTTTGTTGAGTTTCTACAAAACAGGAGCTTTTTTGTTGAGTTCCTACAAAACAGAAGCTTTTGTCAAGTACACTGCTTATGTACTTGGCATTAAAAGTCATTGTATACATAATAGACTACTTTTTAAGAGTAATGCTTGCAAAATATGGTCCAAATGGTCCAACCCAGGACTCCCCGCAATAAGTGAAAATCCACAAAGTGAAAATGCCCCTCATATTAATTTTAATATTTATACATTATTTTATATGTTATTTTCTTACTCGCACTTCCTTACCCGCCTCCCAGCCCATCCCAAGGGGGCCTGCTTGCCTCCATGGCCTCCACAGATACGCAGGCAGCAGCAGGCCAGGGAGGCAGGCCTTCCCTGCCAAACCTCCAGGGTCTGTGGAGGCCAGGGAGGCAGACCTAAACCACTGCGCCTCAGGCCACCGCACTTCCGGGGTCCCTGGCCTCCACTAAACGTAAACATTTCATATTTCAATTTTTTATTAATATTTTCAAAAACCCGCAAAACAGCGAGTCTGCTAAAACCCAACCACGAAGTAGCGAGGGAACACTGTAAACAGCTTCACTCTCACAGAGCTTTCTCTCACACTGAGGCCTACCTCACACTGAGGCCTACCTCACACTGCTTTTAACTTTCTTTGTGGTTTCTGTATGCATTATAACTATATTTTCAATTAGCTTCTGACACGATAAATAAATGAATAAATAAATAAATAATATCGCTAATAAAGTTCAGACAATGGGCATTATTGACATGAAGAAAGTGATGCTCCATAGTTTCGTCAGACACAGAAAAACAAGAGGTTGCAAAACTTACCTTGTTTAAAAAACCTTTCAAGACGTGAGAGGCCTTGACGGAGAGGAACCGTGGGATTCGGATGGGTTTTTCAAGGATAACTGTTCAAAGAAGTTTGGAAATGTTATGGTGTTTGTAAAGGGAGAGCAAATACACAGGATTGTATTTGCTCTTAATACACAGAATTAAATTTACACTCAAAACTCCCAATCCCCACCACAGCATCCCAACCACAACGTTCCCAGCAGCCTGCCCCTCATCCTCCCCTAAATACCTTGGAAGAGGTAATCTTCAGTATTCAAATCGGGATTGTCAGTAATAATATCAAAGGGAGATCTTCCTGCCATCATTTCAAACATCAGGACACCAAGTGCCCACCAGTCCACACTGAAGCCTGCAAAAAGATCGGAGAAGCAGGGTTTGAAATACAAAAAAAACCCCCCACACTTGACCCTATAGTAAGAGTCAGAAACCGGAGAGAACTTTTGCGCCTTAATAAACATTGCAAAACTTTAAAATATAATAAGGTATCATATTTTGAGACTGAGAAGATAATTTAAAAAACAGCAAAGTAAAAAAGAACTTTAAAGGAATCGGTGAATCCAATTAGGTAAGAAGATAAGCAGGAGTAAAAGTAGTCCAGGACAAAGTTCAGCTTAGAAGATGAGTGTTGCACTCCAGGACAGGAAAAGCCCTCTGAGTGTAAACACCACACCGTTGATTGGAAAATAATCCTTTTCTTGAAGATAATTTTAAAAAACAGCAAAGTAAAAAGAACGTTAAAGGAATCGGTGAATCCAATTAGGTAAGAAGATAAGCAGGAGCAAAAGTAGTCCAGGATAAAGTTCAGTTTAGAAGATGAGTGTTGCACTCCAGGACAGGAAACGCCCTCTGAGTGTAAACACCACAGCATTGATTGGAAAATAATCCTTTTATTGAAGATAATTTTAAAAAACAGCAAAGTAAAAAGAACGTTAAAGGAATCGGTGAATCCAATTAGGTAAGAAGATAAGCAGGAGCAAAAGTAATCCAGGATAAAGTTCAGCTAAGAAGATGAGTGTTGCACTCCAGGACAGGAAAAGCCCTCTGAGTGTAAACACCACACCATTGATTGGAAAATAATCCTTTTATTGAAGATATTTTTTTAAGTAAAAAGAACTTTAAAGGAATAGGTGAATCCAATTAAGTAAGAAGATAAGCAGGAGTAAAAGTAGTCCAGGACAAAGTTCAGCTTAGAAGATGAGTGTTGCACTCCAGGACAGGAAAAGCCCTCTGAGTGTAAACACCACACCGTTGATTGGAAAATAATCCTTTTCTTGAAGATAATTTTAAAAAACAGCAAAGTAAAAAGAACGTTAAAGGAATCGGTGAATCCAATTAGGTAAGAAGATAAGCAGGAGCAAAAGTAGTCCAGGATAAAGTTCAGTTTAGAAGATGAGTGTTGCACTCCAGGACAGGAAACGCCCTCTGAGTGTAAACACCACAGCATTGATTGGAAAATAATCCTTTTATTGAAGATAATTTTAAAAAACAGCAAAGTAAAAAGAACGTTAAAGGAATCGGTGAATCCAATTAGGTAAGAAGATAAGCAGGAGCAAAAGTAATCCAGGATAAAGTTCAGCTAAGAAGATGAGTGTTGCACTCCAGGACAGGAAAAGCCCTCTGAGTGTAAACACCACACCATTGATTGGAAAATAATCCTTTTATTGAAGATATTTTTTTAAGTAAAAAGAACTTTAAAGGAATAGGTGAATCCAATTAAGTAAGAAGATAAGCAGGAGTAAAAGTAGTCCAGGACAAAGTTCAGCTTAGAAGATGAGTGTTGCACTCCAGGACAGGAAAAGCCCTCTGAGTGTAAACACCACACCGTTGATTGGAAAATAATCCTTTTCTTGAAGATAATTTTAAAAAACAGCAAAGTAAAAAGAACGTTAAAGGAATCGGTGAATCCAATTAGGTAAGAAGATAAGCAGGAGCAAAAGTAGTCCAGGATAAAGTTCAGTTTAGAAGATGAGTGTTGCACTCCAGGACAGGAAACGCCCTCTGAGTGTAAACACCACAGCATTGATTGGAAAATAATCCTTTTATTGAAGATAATTTTAAAAAACAGCAAAGTAAAAAGAACGTTAAAGGAATCGGTGAATCCAATTAGGTAAGAAGATAAGCAGGAGCAAAAGTAGTCCAGGATAAAGTTCAGTTTAGAAGATGAGTGTTGCACTACAGGACAGGAAAAGCCCTCTGAGTGTAAACACTACATCGTTGATTGGAAAATAATCCGTTTATTGAAGATAATTTAAAAAACAGCAAAGTAAAAAAGAAATTTAAAGGAATCGGTGAATCCAATTATGTAAGAAAATAAGCAGGAGCAAAAGTAGTCCAGGATAAAGTTCAGGAAACTCCATAAAAGCAAAGTCCACACTTCTCTAATATAATTCAGAAAACCAGAAAACATTAATCCAAGGCATGAGTATGCATTCTTACAATCCAAGAATCCAAACCATGAGACAAGAAATACTTAGACAAGAATCTTCCCAGCAAGGCTTCCATGAAACAAGGACACGAACCACACTTGATTCTAAACTATGCCTCATCTGACTATATTTCCCATACTTGGAACTTTTATCCCCTCATTAAGCTACCCCAAACACTCAGAAATTGGTTTCGCTTAAGTTGAGATCCCTTATCTTTTTCTGTCGAAGTCTGGCCGAACACCGAAGGCACTGTTCGGCCTGTCTGTCACCAAATTTCAAAACATTTGATTCATCCACAGAATTTTGGCACATTTTCAAAGTTTTCATAAGCAACATTGTAAAAAAAAAACTTCAAGAGCTATGTTCTTCAATTTTATATACAACTCACCATACTCTTCTCCTCGTAGAATCTCTGGGGCAATGTAATTTGGCGTTCCACAGAAAGTGCTTGTAGTGTCACCAGGACCCAATCCTTCCTGCAGGAATAAAACATCACAATTTAACCAGTAAAGGCAAATGTTGTTAGGTGAGTGGGCTTATTAACGAAAGACCCTCCTCACAGATGCACAGCAGAGTAACTTATGAGCAGCAGCGTGACCCAGCACCAGTAGCCCAAAGTGATAAAAAGAACCAAAAACAGGCAGACCAATATTCTCTCTTCCATAGGAGACTTTTCTTTGTAGTAAAATAATATGGTTGACCTATTTACAAGAACAGGTTTTCCATAAATAAAAGTGTCAGTCTGAGGTAGCCCTCAGAGTGAGAGAGGCCTCACTGGGAGAAAGGCCTCAGTGTAAGGTAAACCTCAGTGTTATTTCGCCTCAGTGGGAGAAAGGTATCAGTCTGAGTTAGCCCTCAGAATGAGAGAGGCCTCACTGGGAGAAAGGCGTCAGTCTGAGTTAGCCCTCAGAGTGAGAGAGGCCTCACTGGGAGAAAGGCCCCAGTGTGAGGTAAACCTCGGTGTTATTTTGCCTCAGTGAGAGAAAGGTGTCAGTCTGAGTTAGCCCTCAGAGTTAGAGAGGCCTCGGCCTGAGAGAGGCCTCAGTGGGAGAAGACCTCAGTGTGAGGCCTTCTCCCACTTATCAAAGTTCTTTATACTTCCTTCTTTGCTTCCATGCTGGGCTTCTTTCTCATGCAGATAAAAAGCTTTGCTCTCACAGAGCCTCTTCTCACACTGAACTTACACAGGAGCTTCACACAGTAGCTTTATTCACAGCAGCCATCACACTGGAGCTTCACACATGATGGCCTTCAACCTGGGGCTTATCTCACCAAAGCTTCCCACTTCAGGCCTACTAACACTGAGGCCTACCTCACACTGAGGCCTTCTCCCACTGAGGCCTCTCTCAGGCTGAGGCCTCTCTCACTCTGAGAGCTAACTCAGACTGACACCTTTTTCCCACTGAGGCCAAATAACGCTGAGGTTTACCTCACACTGAGGCCTTTCTCCCAGTGAGGCCTCTCTCACTCTGAGGACTACCTCAGACTGACACCTTTATATATATACGATCTTAAGGTCCTAGATGGTTCATAAGAGGAGATGCGTTCGGACATGTAAGTTGGGCCAAAACTGTTTAGGGCTTTATAGGCTAAAGCCAGCACTTTGAATTGTGTCCGGTAGCAGACTGGCAGCCAGTGGCGCTGGCACAAGAGAGGAATTGTACGCTCCCTGAGCGCCCACTGAGGCAAAATGACACTGAGGCCTACCTCACACTGAGGCCTCTTTCAGACTGAAGTCTCTTCATACTGAGGGCAACTAACACTGAGGCCTACTAAGCTACAGGTACACCTGCTTATATTGAACTCCAGCTTTTGCGGAGTCATTGCATTCATTTCACCCTTTCAGTGCTTGACTCACATTTTTGTAATTAAAAATACCTAGCTAATTTTTAATATTTCTCACAAACTTGGCCTTCAAGGAACCTCCCTTCAGCCAGAGAAGGGACGCTGCAACTCTAAGGGTCTTTTTGTGGTCCAAAATCCAGCCATTTCAGTGTTTATAATCAAACACCGTTAATGTACGCACGGATCCAGACTCAAAAGAATTCATTCACAGAGTCCAGCGAAGGGAGGAGAGCGACTCACCTTGCACATGCCATAGTCCGTTAACTTGATATGTCCCTCTGCATCCAGGAGAACATTGTCGAGTTTTAAATCTCGGTAGATGATCCCTCTCTCGTGGAGGAAGTTGAGGGCAATGCAGATTTCAGCAGCATAAAACCTGGACATAAAAAAGTAGTTGCATACATTCAAAAGCAGTATTAATTTCACTTAATTATTAAGGACGGTTCTATACTTAACTCATCCCCAAAGTGCCTTCAACCATGAGCAGGCTTTTGTAAAAGAAGCAAAACCAAACAAAAACACATCACTTGAAAGCTGAATAAAGTACGGTTCCTGTATCAATATTTACACCAGAGAAGGGCAACTGAGGAAGGCTAGAGGTGGACCCCGTTCTGTAGGGGAAAACCGGGGCCGATTTTGCAATCAGGCCAAATATACCCGGAAACAGGGCCAACACTGGAGGCACCAAAATGAGTGGAGGCTAGAGAGGACCTCACCACACCTGCTTCTGCAAAAACCAAGGATTTTATTTGGCACCATCCCTCCATCCACTCATCCACCCACCTATAATCCATCTATTGCCCATCTGTCTGTCCATTAGCCATCTATTCATCCACTCGTATATCCACCTATCATTCACCTATCACCCATCTGTCTATCAGCCAGCCATCTTCTATCTATCATCTCTATCTATCGCCCATCCACCATCCATCCATCCAATCATTCATCCACCCATCCATCACCCATCTGTCTATCAGCCATCCACCAGGACCTTAAGATCATCTATCATCCACCCATCCATCACCCATCTGTCTATCAGCCATCCACCATCTATCACCCATCTATCAGCCATCCATCCTCCATCCATCTGTCTGTCCATCAGCCATCCACCACCCACCCACCTATAATCCATACATCCACTCATCTATCCACCTGTAATCCATCCATCTCTCATTTATCTATCAGCCATCCACCATCCATCAACCTTCTATCAGCCATCCATCCATCCTTCCTCCATCCATCTATCCATCTGTTTATCATCCATCAGCCATCCACTATTCATCCATCCACCCACCCATCCATTTCTCATCTGTCTGTCCATCAGCCATCCACCATCCATCCATCCACTCATCTATCCACCTATAATCCATCCATCACCCATCTATCTACCTATAATTCATCCATCACCCATTTGTCTATCAGCCATCCATCCATCCTTCCTCCATCCATCTATCCATCTGTTTATCATCCATCAGCCATTCACTATTCATCCATCCACCCACCCATCCATTTCTCATCTGTCTGTCCATCAGACATCCACCATCCATCCATCCACTCATCTATCCACCTATAATCCATCCATCACCCATCTATCTACCTATAATTCATCCATCACCCATTTGTCTATCAGCCATCCACCATCCATCACCGATCTATCAGCCATCCATCCTCCATCCATTCGTTTATCATCCATCAGCCATCCACTATTCATCCATCTACCCACCCACCCACCCACCCATCCATTTCTCATCTGTCTGTTCATCAGCCATCCACCATCCACCATCCATCAACCCATCCATGTCTCATCTGTCTGTTCATCAGCCATCCACCATCCAGCTATAACCCATCCATCACCCATTTATCAGCCATCCATCCATCCTCGATCCATCTAGCCATCTATCAGCCATCCAATATCCATCCACCCACCCACCCACACACCCATCCATCTCTCATCTGTCTGTCAATCAGCCACCCACCATCCATCCACCTATAATCCATCTATCACTCATCTATCAGCTATCCATCCATCCATCCTCCATCTGGCTATCCATCCATTTATCATCCATCTATCAGCCATCCACTATTCATTCACCCATTCATCTCTCATCTGTCTGTCAATCAGCTACCCACCATCCACCCATCCTCTACCCACCCACTCATCTATCCACCTAAAATCCATCCATCACCCATCTGTCTATCAGATGTCCACCATCCACCCATCCATCCATCCATCCATCCATCACCCATCTGTCTATCAGCCATCCATCATTCATTCATGCATCCATCTATCCATCCGTCTATCATCCATCCACCATTCATCCTCTATCTATCTATCTATCTATCTATCTATCTATCTATCTATCCATCCATCCCCATCTATCACTAATCTGTCTGCGATCAGCCATGCATCATCCATCCCCCATCCATGCATCCATCTGCCCACCCACTCATCTATCCAACTATAATCCATCTATCACCCATCTGTCTATCAGCCATCCATCATTCATTCATTCATGCATCCATCTATCCATCCATCTATCAGCCATCCACCATTCATCCCCTATCTATCTATCTATCTATCTATCTATCTATCTATCTATCTATCCATCTATCTCCATCTATCACTCATCTGTCTGCCGATCAGCCATGCATCATCCATTCATCCATCTGCCCACCCACTCATCTATCCAACTATAATCCATCTATCACCCATCTATCAGCTATCAGCCATCCACCCACACACCCATCCATCTCTCATCTGTCTGTCGATCAGCCATCCACCACTCATCTATCCACCTATAATCCATCACCCATCTGTCTATCAGCTATCCACCATCCATCCTCTATTTAGCTAGGATAACATGGCACATAAACAATGGGAATTCAAAGACAGTTGACTGAAAACGACTGAAGTTCCAAAACAGGGGCTGAAGGACCACCCAAACTTTAGAATTGGGATCTCAGCATTGAGTATGTCAGAAAACAAACACCTATGAATCCCTGAAACCTCAGAGAGTACAAGTTAATTTGGATACTTGAACAATAGGAGCAGAAGAGAAACACTGATTTCGGATTCCATGGAAAATATATCTACCTTGCGTGCTCTTCCGGGAGCTTCCGTTGCCGTTGCATATGAAACATGAGGTCGCCCCCGTTCACGTATTCTATAACAAGAAACAACCTGCAAGTATAACATCACCGTTATTTGGCTTGAGGAAATGGCCCACATAAGCCGACCACATCGCATGCCACGGGGGCAAGCCGTCTCTCTTCTCAGAGCAACGCCGCGGGAACCAAGTAACGTCACAACGCGGTGTTTTTCCCCGGAAGGTTTGGAGTGGGAGAAGATCCACCCTGACAGATGGTGCCTATCCAAGACATACTATTTTTAAATATTGCAAACATTTAAAAACATTTTTAGATACTGAGTTGCTGTGAGTTTTCCTGGCTGTCTGGCCATGTTCCAGAAGCATTATCGCCTGACGTTTCGCCTGCATCTATGGCAGGCATCCTCAGAGGTTGTGAGGTCTGTTGGAAATGAAGCAAGTGGGGTTTATATCTCTGTTGAATGTTCAGGATGGGAGAAAGAACTCTTGTCTGTTTGAGATGCATGTGAATGTTGCAATTTCCCACCTTGATTAGCATTTAATGGCCCGCAGTTTCAAGGCCCGGCTGGTTGCTGCCTAGGGGAATCCTTTGTTGGGAGTGAAGAGAGAGGGGGGCAGAAGACAGTTCCACCTTGTCTCCCGTGCTTTATCAATAATATAATATAATATAATATAATATAATATAATATAATATAATATAATAATTGCATATTGTACTATAATATAATATATATGTATGTATGTATGTATGTGTGCATATATATATATATATATATATATATATATATATATATATATATATATATTGTAAGCTGCTCTGAGTCCCCTTCAGGGTAAGAAGGGTGGCATATAAATGTTGTAAATAAATCAATAAACAACAACAACAAACAACAGTTCCATCTTGTCTCCTGTGCTTTACTAATAATATAATATAATATAATATAATATAATATAATATTGTACTATGCTAATAATATAATATGTTGTATGTGTGTATGTATGTGTGTGTGTGTGTGTGTGTGTGTGTGTGTGTGTGTATATATATATATATATATATATATATATGTCTTGTAAGCCGCTCTGAGTCCCCTTCAGGGTAAGAAGGGTGGCATATAAATGTCGTAAATAAATAAATAAACAACAACAGCAACAAACAACAATGGAAGACAGTTCCATCTTGTCTCTTGTGCTTTACTAATAATATAATATAATATTATATAATAATTGCATATTGTACTATGCTAATCTGACCTTGAGGGAGCTGGGGGTGGTAACGGCCGACAGGGAGCTCTGGCGTGGGCTGGTCCATGAGGTCACGAAGAGTCGGAGACGACTGAACGAATGAACAACAACAACAACAACTATGCTAATAATATAATATAATGTAGTGTGTGTGTGTATATATATATATATATATATATATATATATATATATATATACTGTATATATATTGTAAGCCGCTCTGAGTCTGCTGCCAAGAATTCAATGACTACACATTGCTTAAGTTGCATTGACCGACCTCTGCGCAGGATTCCATATTTTTCACTTTAACAACACAACCGTTCAATGCTAAGGCTTCCTGCCAAAATGGAACTGTAGAGGAGAGTCTACTGAACAAGCCAGTACCTGCCCCATACCAGTACTGCCATCTGTTGAGGAGTCACGAAGGTGGAGGCATTACTTTTCACTTTAACAACACAACCGTTCAATGCTAAGGCTTCCCGCCTAAATGGAACTGTAGAGGAGAGTCTACTGAACAAGCCAGTACCTGCCCCATACCAGTACTGCCATCTGTTGAGGAGTCACGAAGATGGAGGCTTTACTTTTCACTTTAACAACACAACTGTTCAATGCTAAGGCTTCTAACCGAAACTGCCATCTGTTGAAGAGTCATGAAGCTGGAGGCATTACTTTTCATTCATCCCTCGTACTAGACAATAACAATGGTTCAAAGATTGCAAATGGCTCACTTACCGACTTGTTGTCTGAAAGCAGGAATGTAAGCCAACAAGGAATGGATTGCTGGATGCCTGTTCAAACACGTGTTTTTCCGTTTGCACCCAATCAATGTCCTAAGACAAAATAATTATCAGAGTCAGGTATCTTTAAAAAAATCTTTGAAAATATATTCCAAATTGTTTCCTCCAAATTCAATTCTTAATCTTCCTCATTTATTATCCCTTCTATAACCAATCTCAACCTATTTGCTTCATAATACTTATATATATATATATATACACACACACATACACACACAAAGTTCCACCTTGTCCCCTGTGCTATGCTAATAATATAATATAATGCAATATAGAAATGTCGTAAATAAATAAAATAAACAACAACAAACAACAGAAGACAGTTCCATCTTGTCTCCTGTGCTTTGCTAATAATATAATATAATATATTGTATATGCATATAGTATTTTAAATATTATAATGTAATACAATAAAATAATAACAATAATAATACGATATTATAATTATATTTTATATTACATGTAATATTGCTAATAATATTACAATATAATGGTATAGTACAATATAGTAATATTTAATACTGATATTGTACTATGGTAATAATATAATGTATTGTATGTATGTGTATGTATGTGTGTGTGTGTGTGTGTTTATATATATATATATATATATATATATATATATATACATACACATACACATTGTAAGCCGCTCTAAGTCCCCTTCGAGATGAGAAGTGTAGCATATAAATGCCGTAAATAAATGTAAATGTAAATATAAATATTGGAGAACAAGAACATTTTTAAAAGTGTAACTTCAACCAAATATAATATTTATAACATTATAATGTAATGCAATATAATACAAATCATAATTATATGATATGATATTATGAAGTCCTGAACCGGTGCTTGGCCGCTGTGACGGTCTGGATGAGGGCGAACAAATTGAAACTGAATCCAGACAAGACAGAGGTCCTCCTGGTCAGTCGCAAGGCCGAACAGGGCAGAGGGTGACAGCCTGTGCTGGACGGGGTCACACTCCCCCTGAAGACGCAGGTTCGCAGCTTGGGTGTGACCCTGGACTCATCGCTGAGCCTGGATCCCCAGGTTTCAGCGGTGACCAGGGGAGCATTCGCACAGCTCAGGCTCGTGCGCCAGCTGCGCCCGTACCTTGGGAAGTCTGACTTGGCCACGGTGGTACACGCTCTGGTCACATCCCGTCTTGACTACTGCAACGCTCTCTACGTGGGGCTGCCCTTAAAGACGGCCCGGAAGCTTCAGCTCGTCCAGCGCGCGGCAGCCATGTTGTTAACAGGAGCGGGACGCAGGGAGCACACAACGCCCTTGTTGTTCCAGCTCCACTGGCTGCCGATTTGCTACCGGGCCCAATTTAAGGTGCTGGTGTTATCCTACAAAGCCCTAAACGGTTCCGGCCCAAAATACCTTACGGACCGCATCTCGGCCTACGAGCCCACGAGGACCTTGAGATCATCTGGGGAGGCCCTTCTCTCGATCCCGCCTGCCTCACAGGCACGTCTGGCGGGGACGAGAGAGAGGGCCTTCTCGGTGGTGGCCCCCCGGCTATGGAACTCCCTCCCTGCCGACATCAGACAGGCGCCCTCCCTCATGGCCTTTCGTAAGGGCCTGAAGACGTGGCTCTTCGAGCAGGCTTTCAACTAAGTGCTATGTTACTGGAAATGACAACCGGAATGAATTTACGACTACGAGACTGATTATGATTCCATAATATGACGCAGCGGATTTTTAGTGTAATTTAAATGTTGTGTATTAGTGATGTTAGTTTGTTGTCCTGATTGCTTTGTAAAGTGTCTTTTTGTATTGTACACCGCCACGAGTCGCCCTAGGGCTGAGAGCGGCGGTTAATAAATGCAATAAATAAATAAATAAATAAATAAATAAATAACAGTATAGTACAATATAGTAATATTAAATACTGATATTGTACTATGCTAATAATATAATATATTGTATGTATGTATGTGTGTGTGTGTGTGTGCGTGTATATATTACAATATAACAGTATAGTACAATATAGTAATATTAAATACTGATATTGTACTATGCTAATAATATAATATATTGTATGTATGTGTGTGTGTGTGTGTGTGTGTGTGTGTGTGCGTGTATATATTACAATATAACAGTATAGTACAATATAGTAATATTAAATACTGATATTGTACTATGCTAATAATATAATATATTGTATGTATGTATGTGTGTGTGTGTGTGTGCGTGTATATATTACAATATAACAGTATAGTACAATATAGTAATATTAAATACTGATATTGTACTATGCTAATAATATAATATATTGTATGTATGTATGTGTGTGTGTGTGTGTGCGTGTATATATTACAATATAACAGTATAGTACAATATAGTAATATTAAATACTGATATTGTACTGTGCTAATAATATAATATATTGTATGTATGTGTGTGTGTGTGTGTGTGTGTGTGTGTGTGTGCGTGTATATATTACAATATAACAGTATAGTACAATATAGTAATATTAAATACTGATATTGTACTATGCTAATAATATAATATATTGTATGTATGTATGTGTGTGTGTGTGTGTGCGTGTATATATTACAATATAACAGTATAGTACAATATAGTAATATTAAATACTGATATTGTACTATGCTAATAATATAATATATTGTATGTATGTATGTGTGTGTGTGTGTGTGCGTGTATATATTACAATATAACAGTATAGTACAATATAGTAATATTAAATACTGATATTGTACTGTGCTAATAATATAATATATTGTATGTATGTGTGTGTGTGTGTGTGTGTGTGTGTGCGTGTATATATTACAATATAACAGTATAGTACAATATAGTAATATTAAATACTGATATTGTACTATGCTAATAATATAATATATTGTATGTATGTATGTGTGTGTGTGTGTGTGTGTATATATATTACAATATAACAGTATAGTACAATATAGTAATATTAAATACTGATATTGTACTATGCTAATAATATAATATATTGTATGTATGTATGTGTGTGTGTGTGTGTGCGTGTATATATTACAATATAACAGTATAGTACAATATAGTAATATTAAATACTGATATTGTACTGTGCTAATAATATAATATATTGTATGTATGTATGTGTGTGTGTGTGTGTGTGTATATATATTACAATATAACAGTATAGTACAATATAGTAATATTAAATACTGATATTGTACTGTGCTAATAATATAATATATTGTATGTATGTATGTGTGTGTGCGTGTGTGTGTATATATATTACAATATAACAGTATAGTACAATATAGTAATATTAAATACTGATATTGTACTATGCTGATAATATAATATATTGTATGTATGTGTGTGTGTGTGTGTGTGTGTGTGTGTGTGCGTGCGTGTATATATTACAATATAACAGTATAGTACAATATAGTAATATTAAATACTGATATTGTACTGTGCTAATAATATAATATATTGTATGTATGTATGTGTGTGTGTGTGTGTGTGTATATATATTACAATATAACAGTATAGTACAATATAGTAATATTAAATACTGATATTGTACTGTGCTAATAATATAATATATTGTATGTATGTATGTGTGTGTGCGTGTGTGTGTATATATATTACAATATAACAGTATAGTACAATATAGTAATATTAAATACTGATATTGTACTATGCTAATAATATAATATATTGTATGTATGTATGTGTGCGTGTATATATATGTGTGTGTGTGTGTGTGTGTGTATGTGTGTGTATGTATGTATGTATGTGTGTATATATATATATATATATATATATATATATATATATCTTGTAAGCCACTCTGAGTCCCCTTCGAGGTGAGCAGGGCAGCATATAAATGTTGTAAATAAATATAAATATTGGATAACAAGAACATTTTTTAAAGTGTAACTCCAACCAAATATATATTTTCCCTCTTTCAGGAATTAACTTCGCTTCCTAAGGGTAGGTTTTTCTCTCCCTTCCTAGTGTGTCACCCCCGTTCTTAACTGTGAGTCAGGTGTTTGTAACTCGGGGACTGCCTGTCCCCGGAAACCGGGCTAACGTTTGAGGCACCCAATGTGTCTTCTCCAAAATACACGTGCCGTTCCCCTTAGCTCTTACCTCATCGTCGTGGACCAATTCTTTCTTCACTACTTTCATGGCATAAATCTGGTCGTTTTTTTTCAATCGTACTAAAAGAACTTTGGCATAACTTCCGCGCCCGATCACTCTGATGAGGTCGAAATCCTGTAGACCAAGTCCCTGAGAGATCTTAATTCCATCCATCCCATCAATGACGGGCTTGAGCTCCTGAGTACAGAGAGGCGACACGTCACATCACCTTTTAGACAGTCGAACGTAATCGCCCATCCTGTGAAATTCCAGTATTAATTCGAATACCTCTCTCATCTATGCTGACAATCGTGTCATCACCACCCAAGCAGGGAGCTCTGAAATGGTTGAACAGAAACTCTCCAAAGCTTTAGGTGTTCTTACTGCCTATTACAGGAAAAACTAGGTTATACCATCGATGTTTAACATGTACACAAATGTTCAGCCACTGCCAGAAGGGACAGAGAATTTCATCTATGCTGATGATCATGCCATCACTGCTCAAGCAGGGAGCTTTGAGATGGTTGAAGAGAAGCTCTCTAAAGCTTGCTCCATCAATGTTTAACATTGACACAAATTATGAGCCACTGCCAGAAGAGACAGAGAGTTTCATCTATGCTGACGATCGTGCCATCACTGCTCAAGCAGGGAGCTTTGAAATGGTTGAAGACAAACTCTCCGAAGCTTTTTCCATCAATGCTTAATATTTACTCAAATGACAAGCCACTGCCAGAATAGACAGAGAGTTTCATCTATGCTGATGATTGTGCCATCACCACCCAATCAGGGAGTGTTGAAATGGTTGGACAGAAGCTCAATGGACAAAGAACCATTGCAGCAGCCACTGGATTAGATCCCAACGAGAGAGAGGTTAAGCCCTTTCTACAAAATCTCAGAGAATTCAATGGAAATTGCCTATGGGCTGCCATGCCAAGGACCACACTGCATATGTACTTGGCATTAAAAGTAATTGTATAAATAATAAACTACTTTTTAAGAGTAATGCTTGCAAAATACGGTCCATTGTTTACTTCAGTCTTCATATTCATTTAAAAAACAGCAGCCTTTTTGTTGAGTTCCTACAAAACAAGAGCTTTTTTGTTGACTTCTTACAAAACAGAAGAAGCAGATTGCGAAAACAGAAGAACGGCCTGCCTCAGGGGAGCGTGCTTGCTCCATCCATGTTGAACATTTCCACAAATGACCAGACACTGCCAGAACAGACAGAGAGTTTCATCTATGCTGACGATCGTGCCATCACCACCCAATCAAGGCGCTTTGAAATGGTTGAAGACAAACTCTCCAAAGTTTGCTCCATCAATGTTTAGTATTTACACACATGACCAGCCACGGCCAGAAGGGACAGAGAGTTTCATCTATGCTGACAATCGTGCCATCACCACTCAAGCAGGGAGCTTTGAAATGGTTGAAGACAAATTCTCCGAAGCTTGCTCCATCAATGCTTAATATTTACTCAAATGATCAGCCGCTGCCAGAAGGGACAGAGAGTTTCATCTATGCTGACGATCATGCCATCAACACTCAACACCCCAAAGGCGTTTCTTCAGAGAATGCAAGCTGTTTATGGTGATTGTGTTGATGCGAGTACTGTGCATTGTTTGGAGAGTAAGTTTAAAGATGTTGAGGTGACACCTTCTGCTGTCAAGAATTTAATGTCGCATTGACCAACCGTCTGCACAGGGTTCCATACTTCGCATTTTAACAACACAACCGTTCAATGCTAAGGCTTCCTGCCAAAATGGAACTGTAGAGGAGAGTCTACTGAACAAGCTGGTAACTGCCGCATACCAGTACTGCCATCTGTTGAGGAGTTACGAAGGTGGAGGCAATACTTTTCACTTTAACAACACAACCGTTCAATGCTAAGGCTTCCCGCCAAAATGGAACTGTAGAGGAGAGTCTACTGAACAAGCTGGTAACTGCCGCATACCAGTACTGCCATCTGTTGAGGAGTTACGAAGGTGGAGGCATTACTTTTCACTTTAACAACACAACCGTTCAATGCTAAGGCTTCCCGCCAAAATGGAACTGTAGAGGAGAGTCTACTGAACAAGCTGGTAACTGCCGCATACCAGTACTGCCATCTGTTGAGGAGTTACGAAGGTGGAGGCAATACTTTTCACTTTAACAACACAACCGTTCAATGCTAAGGCTTCCCGCCAAAATGGAACTGTAGAGGAGAGTCTACTGAACAAGCTGGTAACTGCCGCATACCAGTACTGCCATCTGTTGAGGAGTTACGAAGGTGGAGGCATTACTTTTCACTTTAACAACACAACCGTTCAATGCTAAGGCTTCCCGCCGAAATGGAACTGTAGAGGAGAGTCTACTGAACAAGCTGGTAACTGCCGCATACCAGTACTGCCATCTGTTGAGGAGTTACAAAGGTGGAGGCATTACTTTTCACTTTAACAACACAACCGTTTAATGCTAAGGGTTCCTGCCAAAATGGAACTGTAGAGGAGAGTCTACTGGACAAGCCAGTACTTGCCTCATAGCAGTACTGTCCTCTGTTGAGTAGTTACGAAGGTGGAGGCATTACCTTTCATTCAACCCTCGTATTGTTGCTGGTGATTAACCAGCTGTGCTAAAGGCCCTCTTTGCGTTGCCAGTCTTGTGAAACGCATGGAATAAGAACTCCGTACTGAACTACTAAAAAATAAGTAGTACCTATCCCACGTCTAGTGGACTTATTATGAGTAAAATTAAAAAGGAAGAACTTCTAGAGGGTTGAAAATAAACAGCGAGGGAAGAGAAGCAAAAGAAAACACCTGGATTCATTACAAGGAACGATGCTTTGGAAGGATGGAGAAGGTACTCGACACAAACCTACCTCAGAATCATCTTTAATGTTGTCATGCTTCCGGGCTGAAGAAATATAAGGCACTGTGGAGTAAAGCAGAAGAATCAATGCCATCTCTCATGCAACCACAGCCACCCCAATGGCAAAGGGGTGAAATGCAAGGTGGGATTTTGCATTATTTCCTCATGTAATCCCATTTTTTCCCCGGGGAAGTTTAGAAGGAATGATAACACACCTCCTTAATATCATCAACAGTCGTTTTCACCCCAAAATAAATCATATTTACAGACAGAACATGGCTAGCTATTTAAAGCAGAGCTTTCCAAACACTTGGGGCTTTGGGGAAAATGGTATCTATAACCTTTTTGAAAAATGATGTTGTATATTTTTGGCAAATATGAATCTCCGTGAGCATCTGTCGACCACCTTTTGCACCGGGACTGTGGCATAGCTGCATTAAGATCACTACTAACCAAAAGAAAGGTCATGAGTTCGAAGCC
Source organism: Anolis sagrei (assembly GCF_037176765.1). Lineage (NCBI taxonomy): Eukaryota > Metazoa > Chordata > Lepidosauria > Squamata > Anolidae > Anolis > Anolis sagrei. The sequence continues at coordinate 1,228,931 of NC_090033.1, forward strand.
AGCCTGGGTCGGAGTGAGCATCCGACCAATTTTTGTAGCTTGTTGTCGACAGTTGCATCTGTCAAGTAGGAAATTTAGGTACCGCTTATGCGGGGAGGCTACTTTAACTAATTTACAAGGCCATAAAAATCTCCAGCAAGCGTGCAAAGAATGAGGAAGTACTTCATCAGTGTCACAAATGGACAGTGAAGCGACAGCTCCCCTTTGAAGCCTGAAAGACAGTTGTATCTGTAAAGTAGGAAATTTAGGTACCACTTATACGTGGAGGCTACTTTAACTAACTTACAAGGCCATAAAAATCTCCAGCAAGCATGCAAAGAATGAGGAAGTACTTCATCAGTGTCACAAATGGACGGTGAAGCGACAGCTCCCCTTTGAAGCCTGAAAGACAGTTGTATCTGTCAAATAGGAAATTTAGGTACCACTTATACGTGGAGGCTACTTTAACTAACTTACAAGGCCATAAAAATCTCCAGCAAGCATGCAAAGAATGAGGAAGTACTTCATCAGTGTCACAAATGGACGGTGAAGCGACAGCTCCCCTTTGAAGCCTGAAAGACAGTTGCATCTGTCAAATAGGAAATTTAGGTACCACTTATGCGGGGAGGCTACTTTAACTAATTTACAAGGCGATAAAAATCTCCAGCCAGCATGCAAAGAATCATTGCCAGGAGGCGGGATTAGAATGCCGCTCTGGGCAACGGCAACCATTCATAAACTGGGAAGCCAAAACCCGCGAAACAGCGAGTCCACAAAACAGGAATAACCCTCTAATTTTAAAACACCATGCGTTGAGTAGGAAAGCAATCCTTTTTTTATTGAAGATAAGTGAAAACAGTCAGGTAAAAATATGCTTTAAGTAAGTATATAAGTCCAAATAAGGTAGGAAGATAAGCAGGAACAAAGTATTCCAAGGCAGGGTTCAGCAAAGTTCAAACTTTTGTAATAAAATCCAAAGAACCAGGAAAACATTAATCCACAGCATGAGTATATAATCCCAAGAGACAAAGAGTCAAACCATGAACAAGAAATCCTTAACATGAATCTTCCAAGCAAGGCTTCCACAGAACAAGAACTAGGACTTGACAGGATTCTGAAACGATGCTTCATCTGACTATATTTTCCATGGTGGGAACTTTATATCCCTCTGTTAGGCTATTCCTAGCACCCAGAACCTGGTTTCGTTTTCCTCAACTGCCTCTCGCACTTATCTCTTGAAGCCTTGCAGAACGGCAAAGGCCTTGGCTGAGCTGTCTAGTTTGGCTGAATTCTAGCCGTCTGTCTATTTGCTCATTATCTATCTGCTCATTAATTCTTCCAAGTACCAAGTTGTTGTCAAACCCCCAATCCTGGGAACTCTCTGGGAGCAATTCAGGGAGTAAACTATCATTCCCTATATCCTGTAGGAACATTCTCATGAGAAACTACACTTTGAACCGGTGTCTCTATGTCACTCTCTGCATTAATATCATTGACCAGACCATCTCCATCTTGACCCTCAGGGACATCATTCCCCACATCTAAAGCACCTTGATCATCTTGAAACACAATCACAGGCTGAACTCCAACAACCGCGAAGTAGCAATGGAACACTGTAGTACCATCTATGCGCAACTGTCATGGTATCTTCTCACTTGAATTTTCCAAATTGAGTCCCGTTGTTTTCTCTTCTATCGATCTGATTCCCACACCCGTCTCAATTCATTTAATGTCCCAAATTTTACTTCCTGAATTATCCCAATATAATTTTTATACTTAATTCTCATGATGGATTGATTATATTTATATTAGCCTGAAATGTGCTTATTTGTACCAATGGACACCAAGATGAATTAACTGGCTTTAATTTATATTTTTTTAATTGCGCCATTAATTGTACTTACATCCATCGTTCTCTTCTGTGGGGATGTCAGCTTCGTCATTCTTATCGTCTAACTGGGGTTCCTGGGAAGGCATCACAGAATCCTGTAAGAACATATAGGACTGAAAACTCACGAATGGCGAGATTTTCGTAATGCTCCCCCAAGACGAACTGTAATGGTATTGGTAACGAGATTATAGCTCAATTTGTTTGCATAGCGCAATTCCAATGTGTAAAGCTGCTCCTTTAAAAGTACAGCGAGCCTATTTCCAAGTCTGTCTTTTGTGAGATAGTAGTAACTGTACAGAGCAGCCATATTTATTTATTATTTATTGACTATATTTATATACCCTCCCCCCTCTCAGCACAGAGGCAACTCGGAGCGGTATATAAATATATAGTATATAATATTCATCCTATTTCCACCTTGAGGAACAAGGAGAGATACGTATTATATTATTATTATTATTATTATTATTATTACCATATATACTTGAAGATAAGCCGGGTTTTCCAAACCTCTTTATGGGCTAAAAAAGCATCCCTCGGTGTATTATGGGTACTAGGCCAGGCAGCAGAGCCTGGAGGCCATTGCTTGCAATGTATGAGATATTTCTCTCTCCTCTTCCCCTCCCTGAACAGTGTGTTTCCTTTTCTACTTCTGCTCTACTTCTCCTCCCAGGCTGGGATGTTTTGAAAAGGGAAAGGAGGGGGAGGGAAGCCTTTGCAATATATGATCTATTTCTCCCTCCTCTTCCCCTCCCTAAACAGTGTGTTTCCTTTTCTGCTTCTGCTCTTCTTCTCCTCCCAGGCCGGAATGTTTTGAAAAGGGAAAGGTGGGGGGGACGGAAGCCCTTGCAATATATGATCTATTTCTCTCTCCTCTTCCCCTCCCTAAACAGTGTCTTTCCTTTTCTGCTTATGCTCTGCTTCTCCTCCTAGGCTGGGATGTTTTGAAAAGGGAAAGGAGGGGGAGGGAAGCCCTTGCAATATATGATCTATTTCTCCCTCCTCTTCCCCTCCCTAAACAGTGTGTTTCCTTTTCTGCTTCTGCTCTGCTTCTCCTCCTAGGCTGGGATGTTTTGAAAAGGGAAAGGAGGGGGAGGGAAGCCCTTGCAATATATGATCTATTTCTCCCTCCTCTTCCCCTCCCTAAACAGTGTGTTTCCTTTTGGAATGTGGTTGTAAGCGGCGTCCTTAACCCAAAGTATTTCCAGAAGCCACACTTACCATATGCCTTTTGCAGTTCAGTGGAACAAGAACGTGACAGCGTTTATGGACCAACAATTTGCAGTTGATACACTTGTAGCCTTGCCTTCCGAGACCCCATATCCTTTCGCTGCACTGGCCACAGTATGCTCTCTACAGAGAAAAGAAACACGTGAGTTATGAAGTTGCGCACGCTTCCCAATCTCCTCCAGATAAATGGGGTAAACAACGCTTTTGTCAAAAAGAGACATAACAAGTTTCTGAAGCAGAGCTTTCCAAACTGTGTGTCGTGACACATCGGTGTGTCGGCTGCAGTGTGTAGGTGTGTCACGTGAACGTAACGTGAAACCTCTATGTATTTTAAATAGGCCAACGTTTCTCAACCTGGGGGTCAGGACCCCGGGGGGGGGGGGTTGCAAGGGGGTTTCAAAGAGGTCACCAAAGACCATCAGAAAACTATATATGCTATATAATAGTAATAATAATAATAATAATAATAATAATAATAATAACACTTTATTTGTACCCTGCTACCATCTCCCCAAGGGACTCGGTGAGGCTTACATGAGGCCAAGCCAGGAGGGAGGGAGTGGATCTTACCTCCTTTGGGAGTGTGTTCCATAGGCGAGGGGCCACAGCCAAGAAGGCCCTGTCTCTCGTCCCTGCCAGGCACATCTGTGCTGTTGACAGGAGCGAGAGCAGGGCCTCCCCAGATGATCTTACTAATTATATTACTACTACTACTAATAATAATAACTAATAATATTACAATATAATGGTATAATACAATATAGTAATATTAAATAGGGTGGAACAATGGCTTCAAACTACAAGAGAGGAGATTCCGTCTGAACATGAGGAAGAACTTCCTGACTGGGAGAGCCGTTCAGCAGTGGAACTCTCTGCCCCGGAGTGTGGTGGAGGCTCCTTCATTGGAAGCTTTGAAACAGAGGCTGGATGGCCATTTGTCAGGGGTGATTTGAATGCAATATTCCTGCTTCTTGGCAGAATGGGGTTGGACTGGATGATGGCCCATGAGGTCTCTTCCAACTCTTTGATTCTGTGATTCTATGATTCTATAAATGTCGTAAATAAATAAATAAACAACAACAACAAACAACAACAGAAGACAGTTCCATCTTGTCTCCTGTGCTTTGCTAATAATAATAATAATAACACTAGAACAATCACATAATGTAATAATGTATAATACTATCACATAATGTAATATCACATAATGTGATATTACATTAATCACATAATGTAATAATGTATAATACAGTATAATACTAATAATAATAATACTATATCAGTATAATACTAATAATAATATATTATAATTATATATTTTATATGAAATGTAATACTACTAATAATATTACAATATAATTGTATAGTACAACATAGTGATGTATAGCGCTGATATTGTACTGTGCTAATGGTATAATGTAGAGTGTGTGTGTGTGTGTGTGTGTGTATGTGTATATATATACACACACACACACACACACACGAAATGTAATGTTCGTTTGTGGGATTAACAGAACTCAAAAACCACTGGACGAATTGACACCAAATTTGGACACAAGACACCTAACAACCCAATGTATGTCCTTCACTCAAAATATTGATTTTGTCATTTGGGAGTTGTAGTTGCTGGGATTTATAGTTCACCTGCAATCAAAGAGCATTCTGAACCCCACCAACGATGGAATTGAACCAGATTTGGAATACAGTTCTCCCATGACCAACAGAAAATACTGGAAGGGTTTGGTGGGCAGTGTCCTTTGGTATTGGAGTTGTAGTTCACCTACATCCAGAGAGCACTGTGGACTCAAACAGTGATGGATCTGGACCAAACTTGGCACGAATACTCAATATGCCCAAATATGAACACTGGTGGAATTTGGGGAAAATAGAATCTTGACATTTGGGAGTGGTAGTTGCTGGGATTTATAGTTCACCTACAATTACAGAACATTCTGAACCCCACCAACGATAGAATTGGGCTAAACCTCTCACACAGAACGCCCATGTGGGCCACAGCAACACATGGCAGGGGAGGCGGATGAGCTCCCTCTGTTAGCTCCAGCTCCTCATGCAGGGACATGAGAAAAAAAATATTATTATGATTATTATGATTATTATGATGTCAATTTTAAGATGTGACTTTCAATCTGTATTTTGTCGATAGATTTTAACTTGTATTTTAACTCTGTGTGTGTCCTTTAATAGTGTTTTATCTCTTGTTTTAATGATGTTAAGCCGCAAAGAGAGGCGGATAATAAATTGTTTATTATTATTCCGACACTACGTCCTCATTTGCACATTCAACCTGCAGTGTGAGCGGCCACTTGAATTGTGTGGGAGCAACTCTGTCGCAAGCCGTTTGTGCAAAAGCAGCGACCTGAGCCATTTTGAATCACCCACTTCTTTGTGTGGAGCTGTTCACACAAACATTAGGCCGCAGCAAAGTGCATTCATAGGGTTCTCTTTCAAAATGTAGCCTGAGTGGCAATAAAATCCAGAGTACGAATTTTCAGCCATTTAGCACTGCCAAAGAATAGCCTTTCACTCATAAAGAAGACGGTTGCTTGACTAGATCATGTTTTCTTATTTTCCATCTTCATTTTGTTGATGGGAAACTTCCCATCAGAGTGGAAATCATCTATCGGACTGATGGCAAGCTATTTAACCTCAGCAGAATGAAAGCCAAAAGGTCACAACAACATCTGTTATAGAACTCCAATATGCCGATGATAACATAGTCTATACGCATTCAGAAGAAGACCTATAAGCCACTCTAAATACCTTTGCAAAAGCATACAAGAAGCTCGGCCTTCCAGCAGACTGAACGCCAAAATGAAGATCACAACATCTGTTACAGAACTCTAATATGCTGATGATAACATAGTCTGTGCGCATTCAGAGGAAGACCTACAAGCCACTCTAAACACCTTTGCAAAAGCATACAAGAAGCTCGGCCTTCCAGCAGACTGAACGCCAAAACAAAGATCACAACAACATCTGTTATAGAACTCCAATATGCTGATGGTAACATAGTCTGTGCGCATTCAGAAGAAGATCTACAAGCCATTCTAAACACCTTTGCAGAAGCATACGAGAACCCCCGCAATAAGTGAGGGAACACAGTACTGTAATCCACTCTCGGTTAGGCAGGGATATAAATAAAGTATATTATTACTATTATTTAAAACACCACAAGATGAGTCCACAGCAGACACTCTGCTGGCTGTTTGACTGGAACACATGTCGGGCACTTCCCAAGTGCCTCGGACTGTGTGATGTATCAGCAAATAAGGCGTGCAGATCCCAGTAACGTGGCCTTCTGCAGCTGGCAGATGGTAATGTTGTCAGCGCCGATTGTGTTTAAGTATAGGCCAAGGTCTTTAGGCACTGCACCCAGTGTGCCGATCACCACTGGGACCACCCAGTTTGTAGTTTGATCTTTAAATCCTCATATCGTGTCAGCTTTTCCAGTTGTTTCTCATCAATCCTGCTGTCACCTGGGATTGCGACATCCACGATCCATACTTTGTTTTTTAACACGAGGTCAGGAGTGTTGTGCTCCAAAACTCCGTCTGTCTGAATCCGGAAGTCCCAGAAGAGTTTGACGTGTTCATTTTGTGTAACCTTTTCTGGCTTGTGATCCCACCAGTTCTTTGTCGCAGGCAGATGGTGTTTGTGGCACAAGTTCCAATGAATCATCTGAGCAAGGGTGTTGTGCCTCTGCTTGGAGTCTCTCTGCGTGATCTTCTTGCAGCAGCTGAGGATGCGATCTATTGTTTCATCTCTCTTCCTTGCAGAGTCTACATTATTATTATCATTATCATTATTATTATTATTTATTATACTGACACAAAAACACAGTATGTCACAGCAAATGAGATCTCTATGCTGGATTTCGTATCACAAAATCACAAGTCGAAACCTTCCCCAGCATCTAGGACTGTGTGATGTATTATTATTATTGTTTCTACTGTTTTTACTGTTTGTGAACCGCCGTGAGTCGCCTTCGGGCTTGAGAGACAGCCGTATAGAAGCAAAGTAAATACATAAATAAATAAATAATATAATGGTATAGTACAATATAGTAAGATATAATACTGATACTGTACTATGCTAATAATATAATATATTGTATGTATATATATATCTTGTAAGCCGCTCTGAGTCCCCTTTGGGATGAGAAGGGCGGCATAGAAATGTCGTAAATAAATAAATAAACAACAACAACAACAAACAACAACAGAAGACAGTTCCATCTTGTGCTTTGCTAATAATATAATATAATATATTGTATATGCATATAATATTTTTAATATTATAATGTAATACAATAAAATGTATGTATCTTGTAAACCGGTCAGAGTCCCCTTTGGGTGGCAAAGAAATGTCGTAAATAAATGAACAAACAACAAACAACAACAGAAGACAGTTCCATCTTGTCTCCTGTGCTTTGCTAATGATATAGAATCCTAGAATCCAAGAGTTGGAAGAGACCTCATGGGCCATCCAGTCCAATCCCATTCTGCCAAGAAGCAGGAATATTGCACTCAAAGCACCCCTGACAGATGGCCATCCAGCCTCTGCTTCAAAGCTTCCAAAGAAGGAGCCTCCACCACACTTCGGGGCAGAGAGTTCCACTGCTGAACGGCTCTCACAGTCAGGAAGTTCTTCCTCATGTTCAGATGGAATCTCCTCTCTTGTAGTTTGAAGCCATTATTCCATTACGTCCTAGTCTCCAAGGAAGCAGAAAACAAGCTTGCTCCCTCCTCCTCCCTGTGGCTTCCTCTCACATATTTATACATGGCTATCATATCCCCTCTTAGCCTTCTCTTCTTCAGGCTAAACATGTCCAGCTCCTTAAGCCGCTCCTCATAGGGCTTGTTCTCCAGACCTTTTATCATTTTAGTCGCCCTCCTCTGGACACATTCCAGCTTCTCAATATCTCTCTTGAATTGTGGTGCCCAGAATTGGACACAATATTCCAGGTGTGGTCTAACCAAGGCAAAATAGAGCATGGGTACCATGACACAAGAATGGCCATCAGACTGGAAAAAATCAACTTATATCCCCATACCAAAAAAGGGAAATGCGAAAGACTGCTCCAACTTCCGTACAGTGGCCCTTATTTCTCATGCCAGTAAGGTAATGCTCAAGATCCTGCAAGGAAGACTCCAGCAATACATGGAGCGAGAGTTGCCAGATGTTCAAGCTGGGTTTAGAAAAGGTAGAGGAACGAGAGACCAGATTGCCAATATCCGCTGGATAATGGAGAAAGGCAGGGAGTTTCAGAAAAACATCTACTTCTGCTTCATTGACTATTCTAAAGCCTTTGACTGTGTGGATCATAATAAATTGTGGCAAGTTCTTGGTGGGATGGGCATCCCAAGCCCCCTTCCCTCTCTCCTGAGGAATCTGTACAAGGACCAAGTCGCAACAGTGAGAACTGACCACGGAACAGGAGACTGGTTCAAGATTGGGAAAGGCGTCCGTCCGGCAAGGCTGCATCCTCTCACCCAACCTTTTTAACTTGTATGCAGAACACATCATGCGATGTGCAGGGCTTGATGAATGCAAAGCTGGGGTGAAAATTGCTGGAGGAAACATTAACAACCTCAGATATGCAGATGACACCACTCTGATGGCTGAAAGCGAGGAGGAGCTGAGGAGCCTTCTAATCAAGGTGAAAGAAGAAAGCGCAAAAGCCGGGTTGCAGCTAAACGTCAAAAAAACCAAGATTATGGCAACAAGAATGATTGACAACTGGAAAATAGAGGGAGAAACCGTGGAGGCCGTGACAGACTTTGTATTTCTAGGTGCAAAGATTACTGCAGATGCAGACTGTGGCCAGGAAATCAGAAGACGCTTACTTCTTGGGAGGAGAGCAATGTCCAGTCTCGATAAAATAGTCAAGAGTAGAGACATCAGACTGGCAACAAAGATCCGCCTAGTCAAAGCCATGGTCTTCCCTGTAGTCACCTACGGATGTGAGAGCTGGACCTTAGGGAAGGCTGAGCGAAGGAAGATCGATGCTTTTGAGCTGTGGTGTTGGAGGAAAGTGCTGAGAGTGCCTTGGACTGCAAGAAGATCCAACCAGTCCATCCTCCAGGAAATAAAGCCCGACTGCTCACTGGAGGGAAAGATACTAGAGACAAAGTTGAAGTACTTTGGCCACATCATGAGGAGACAGCAAAGCCTAGAGAAGACAATTATGCTGGGGAAAGTGGAAGGCAAAAGGAAGAGGGGCCGACCAAGGGCAAGATGGATGGATGGCATCCTTGAAGTGACTGGACTGACCTTGAGGGAGCTGGGGGTGGTAACGGCCGACAGGGAGCTCTGGCGTAGGCTGGTCCATGAGGTCACGAAGAGTCGGAGACGACTGAACGAATGAACAGAACCATGACATCCCTAGATCTAGACACTAGGCTCCTCTTGATGCAGGCCAAAATCCCATTGGCTTTTTTTGCCGCCACATCACATTGTTGGCTCATGTTTAACTTCCTCCCCACGAGGACTCCAAGATCTTTTTCACACGTCCTGCTCTCGAGCCAGGCATCGTCCCCCATTCTGTATCTTTGCATTTCATTTTTCCTGCCAAAGTGGAGTATCTTGCATTTGTCACTGTTGAACTTCATTTTGTTAGTTTTGGCCATTCATCTCTCTCATCTATACTCGAGTATGTATGGTAAATTATTTTTAAAAATACCTTGCTGCATGAGATTAAAAGCATGATTTACGATCAAAACCATCATTTCATCCGAAGCCCTTCCACCAATGAGACACTGATATGCTCGTATCTCATACAGAAATTGCGCTCTTTCCTCTCCAAAATCTATGGCTAGACTCTCCTAATATTTAAGCAGACGCTGCCTTCGTAAACATGTCTAAATCTTGGAAGGAATATGTTATGTCGAGGAAATAATGTGCTGCAGCAGAATGGGTTGGGTCAGAGGAAGGAGGGTCCTCGGGAGGCTTTTGCTTGAGAGAGGATGAAGTCAGAGCCTGTATTTTTAGCACATGCCAGCTCAGAAAATATATATATATATATATATATATATTGATGCTGTAGTTAATTAGGTCACATTTATTTCACTCCTGTGCCTTTTAAGCTGGCTCTACAGATCCGAACGATAATCCAAAATACACAATAGGAAGGGGAGAAGGCAGTAACGGAATCAACGTGGTTGGAGGAGCATTCGCATCGATGTAGGCTGCCTGGAGAGATATGTATTTGACTGCACACACACAAAAGCCAAGTTTCTGGATGCACTGGAGGAGAAATCAAGCCTGTCTTAGCCAATCAGAATCTTATCTTAGCAAATAAGACTCTGTATTGATAATAATACGTATAATAAGAGGAAAAAATCAGGCACAGATTAACACCTCCCAGCAACAGATTTTCCCAGGCTCAGGCAGGCCTTCAAATGCTAATGAAGGTGATCAGCTAAACATTCACACCTAACTGCAGCAGGGAAGAGCTCCTTGCCCCACCCCAGCCATTCCACAGATATATAAACCCATTTTTCCTACTTCCAACAGACCTCACAACCTCTGAGGATGCTTGCCATAGATGCAGGCGAAACGTTAGGAGAAATGCCTCTAGAACATGGCTCTATAGCCCGAAAAAACCCACCAGAACCTAGTGATTCCAGCCATGAAAGCCTTCGACAATACATTAATACGTATAATATTATAATGAAATGAAATATAATAGTAATAATTATTCTATATATTTATATTACATGTAATATTACTAATAATATTACAATATTGGCCACGGTAGTCCACGCTCTGGTTACATCCCGTTTAGACTACTGCAACGCTCTCTACGTGGGGTTGCCTTTGAAGACAGCTTGGAAGCTCCAACTAGTCCAACGCTCGGCAGCCATGATTTTAACAGGAGCGGAGCGCAGGGAGCATACGACCCCCCTGTTGCGCCAACTTCACTGGCTACCCATCTGCTACCGGGCTGAATTCAAAGTGCTGGCGTTGGCCTTTAAAGCCCTAAACGGTTCCGGCCCAAGCTACCTATCTGACCGCATCTCCGCCTATGAACCCATCAGGACTTTGAGATCTTCCGGAGAGACCCTGCTCTCGATCCCGCCTGCTTCTCAATCTCGGCTGGCGGGGACGAGAGATAGGGCCTTCTCGGTGGTGGCTCCTCGGCTGTGGAACGCCCTTCCTACGGACATTAGACTAGCACCATCTCTCATGGCATTCCGCAAAAAGGTTAAGACCTGGATGTTTGTGCAGGCGTTTGAGTAATTTAGTGCAATCTGGTAATGGAACATAGGAATGGAACAATGGACGACGAACCTGGACTACGCTTGGATGAGGAGAAGATTGGGTACGGTTGTTTTTTGTAATAATTGTGCATTGTAATTGCTTATTGGTAATTTATGGATAATGTGTTAAGTCAATTGTTATATGTTGCATGGAACCACTGCTGTTTCTACTGTTTTTACTGTTTGTGAACCACCGTGAGTCGCCTTCGGGCTTGAGATACAGCCGTATAGAAGCAAAGTAAGTAAGTAAATAAATAATATAATGGTATAGTACAATATAGTAAGATATAATACTGATACTGTACTATGCTAATAATATAATATATTGTATGTATATATATATCTTGTAAGCCGCTCTGAGTCCCCTTCGGGATGAGAAGGGCGGCATAGAAATGTCGTAAATAAATAAATAAACAACAACAACAAACAACAACAGAACACAGTTCCATCTTGTCTCCTGTGCTTTGCTAATAATATAATATATTGTATAAACATATAATATTTTCAATATTATAATGTAATACAATATAATATTACTAATAATAATACAACATTATAATTATATATTTTATATTACATGTAATATTACTAATAATATTACAGTATAATGGTATAGTACAATATAGTAATATATAATACTGATATTGTACTGTGCTAATAATATAATATATTGTGCTAATAATATAATATATATTCCTGACTGTGAGAGCCGTTTAGCAGTGGAACTCTCTGCCCCGGAGTGTGGTGGAGGCTCTTTCTTTGGAAGCTTTTAAGCAGAGGCTGGATGGCCATCTGTCAGGGGTGATTTGAATGCAATATTCCTGCTTCTTGGCAGGGGGTTGGACTGGATGGCCCATGAGGTCTCTTCCAACTCTTTGATTCTATGATTCTATGATTCTATGTATATATATCTTGTCAGCCACTCTGAGTCCCCTTCGGGGTGAGAAGGGTGGAATATAAATGTTGTAAATAAATAAATAAACAACAACAACAAACAAACAACAACATATAAATGCCATAAATAAATAAATAAACAAACAAACAAGATAATCAACACCTCTTTCCTTTTTTCCCCTCTCCTTCCAATACAGAAAAAAAAATCACGGGAATTCCAGACAAAAACAATCAGGGACAGCTAATCACCTCCCAACAATGGATTCCCCCAGGCAGTAAGAAGCCGGTACTTGAAAATTGCTAGGCCATTAAATGCTAATCAAGGTGGCCAATTGCAACATTCACACCTAGCTCCGTCAGACAAGAGTTCTTTCTCCCACCCTGGACATTATTCCACAGATTATAATATAAATTATATATATATATATATATATATAGCTACCAGTATTAAAAATAATACTAAAATCAGGACAGTAAATCAGGAGCAACAGTAAAAAAAATCAATTCCAGATAAGAAACAATCAGGATCAGCTAACACCGCCCAACAAAGGATTCCCCCCCAGGCAGGTTACAGCCAGACTTTGAAGCTGCAAGGCCATGGCAATCAAGGTGGCCAATGGCAACATTCACACTTGCTTCAAGCAGACAAGAGTTCTTTTTTCCACCCTGGACATTTCACAGATATATAAACCTCATGTTCCTAGTTTCCAACAGACCTCGCAACCTCTGAGGATGCCATAGATGCAGGCGAAACATCAGGAGAGAATGATTCTGGGACATGGCCAGACAGCCCAGAAAACACACAACGTTTTCCTAGTTTCCAACAGACCTCATAACCGGGAGCATGCCTGCCATAGATGCGGGCAAAATGTCAGGAGAGAATGCTTCTGGGACATGGCCAGACAGCCCAGAAAACACACAACAACCCAGAAAAAAAATCCACATTAATAATGGAATAATAATAATAATAATCACAAGTGTTCGACTTGTGGGTTTTTTATACGAAATCCAGCATATAGGTCTCGTTTTCTGTGACATACTGTGGTTTTGTGTCAGTAAAATAATAATAATAATAATAATAATAATAATAATAATAATAATAATTGTATTGTATTGGATCACACACGAAAGCTGACTGGCACAACCTGAGGATCACAACCAGACACAGTGAAGACATCCACCCTCGCGCTGTGCTACTCTGCTGCTGAGTCTGCATGCCCAGTGTGGAACACATCTCACCACACTAAAACAGTGGATGTGGCTCTTAATGAGACATGCCGCATTATCACGGGGTGTCTGCGACCCACACCACTGGAGAAATTGCACCACCTGACATACACCGGGAAGCAGCAGCCAATAGTGAAAGGACCAAGGCAGAGACATCTCCAGCTCATCCCTTGTTTGGGTATCAGCCAGCACGTCAACGACTTAAATCTAGAAATAGTTTTCTAAGATCTACAGAGATACTCGTTGGAACACCCCAGCAAGCGAGAGTCCAAAAGAGGCAGGCTCAAACCCATGGCTGATACCAGATGAGAGACTCCCCCCTGGACACACAGAAGACTGGGCAACTTGGAAGGCGCTGAACAGACTGCGCTCTGGCACCACGAGATGCAGAGTCAACCTCAAGAAATGGGGCTACAAAGTGGAGTCCACGACATGCGAGTGCGGAGAAGAGCCAACCACTGACTACCTGCTGCAATGCAACCTGAGCCCCGCCACATGATGCACAAGGGAGGACCTCCTTGCGGCAACACCAGAGGCACTCCAAGGGGCCACACGCTGCTCAAAGGACATTTAATCAACTACCAAGCTTGTAAATTCTGTGTTTTGTCTGTCTGTTTGTTTGTTTTTGTTAAAAATGTAGTACAAATGTCTGGTTGCTGATGACATGATAAATAAATAAATTGGATCATACAGTCCTAGAGACTTGGGAAGTGTCCGACGTGTGATCCAATACAACAGCCAGCAGAGTGATCTTGTCTGATGTGGACTCATCTTGTTGTGTTTCAAATAATAATAATAATAATAATAATAATAATAATAATACATCACACAGTCCTAGATGCTGGGGAAGGGTTCAACTTGTGATTTTGTGATACGAAATCCGGCATAGAGATCTCGTTTGCTGTGACATACTGTGCTTTTGTGTCAATAATAATAATAATAATAATAATAATACATCACACAGTCCTAGACGCTTGGGAAGTGTTCGATTTGTGATTTTGTGATACGAAATCCAGCACATAGATCTCGTTTGCTGTGACATACTGTGCTTTTGTGTCAATAATAATAATAATAATAATAATAATAATACATCACACAGTCCTAGACGCTTGGGAAGTGTTCGATTTGTGATTTTGTGATACGAAATCCAGCACATAGATCTCGTTTGCTGTGACATACTGTGCTTTTGTGTCAATAATAATAATAATAATAATAATAATAATAATAATAATACATCACACAGTCCTAGACGCTTGGGAAGTGTTCGATTTGTGATTTTGTGATACGAAATCCAGCACATAGATCTCGTTTGCTGTGACATACTGTGCTTTTGTGTCAATAATAATAATAATAATAATAATAATACATCACACAGTCCTAGACGCTTGGAAGTGTTCGATTTGTGATTTTGTGATACGAAATCCAGCACATAGATCTCGTTTGCTGTGACATACTGTGCTTTTGTGTCAATAATAATAATAATAATAATAATAATAATACATCACACAGTCCTAGACGCTTGGGAAGTGTTCGATTTGTAATTTTGTGATACGAAATCCAGCACATAGATCTCGTTTGCTGTGACATACTGTGCTTTTGTGTCAATAATAATAATAATAATAATAATAATAATACATCACACAGTCCTAGACGCTTGGGAAGTGTTCGATTTGTAATTTTGTGATACGAAATCCAGCACATAGATCTCGTTTGCTGTGACATACTGTGCTTTTGTGTCAATAATAATAATAATAATAATACATCACACAGTCCTAGACGCTTGGAAGTGTTCGATTTGTGATTTTGTGATACGAAATCCAGCACATAGATCTCGTTTGCTGTGACATACTGTGGTTTTGTGTCAATAATAATAATAATATATTAATAATAATACATCACACAGTCCTAGACGCTTGGAAGTGTTCGATTTGTAATTTTGTGATACGAAATCCAGCACATAGATCTCGTTTGCTGTGACATACTGTGGTTTTGTGTCAATAATAATAATAATAATAATAATAATACATCACACAGTCCTAGACGCTTGGAAGTGTTCGATTTGTAATTTTGTGATACGAAATCCAGCACATAGATCTCGTTTGCTGTGACATACTGTGGTTTTGTGTCAATAATAATAATAATAATAATAATAATAATACATCACACAGTCCTAGACGCTTGGAAGTGTTCGATTTGTGATTTTGTGATACGAAATCCAGCACATAGATCTCGTTTGCTGTGACATACTGTGCTTTTGTGTCAATAATAATAATAATAATAATACATCACACAGTCCTAGACGCTTGGAAGTGTTCGATTTGTGATTTTGTGATACGAAATCCAGCACATAGATCTCGTTTGCTGTGACATACTGTGGTTTTGTGTCAATAATAATAATAATATATTAATAATAATACATCACACAGTCCTAGACGCTTGGAAGTGTTCGATTTGTAATTTTGTGATACGAAATCCAGCACATAGATCTCGTTTGCTGTGACATACTGTGGTTTTGTGTCAATAATAATAATAATAATAATAATAATACATCACACAGTCCTAGACGCTTGGAAGTGTTCGATTTGTAATTTTGTGATACGAAATCCAGCACATAGATCTCGTTTGCTGTGACATACTGTGGTTTTGTGTCAATAATAATAATAATAATAATAATAATACATCACACAGTCCTAGACGCTTGGAAGTGTTCGATTTGTAATTTTGTGATACGAAATCCAGCACATAGATCTCGTTTGCTGTGACATACTGTGGTTTTGTGTCAATAATAATAATAATAATAATAATAATACATCACACAGTCCTAGACGCTTGGAAGTGTTCGATTTGTAATTTTGTGATACGAAATCCAGCACATAGATCTCGTTTGCTGTGACATACTGTGGTTTTGTGTCAATAATAATAATAATAATAATAATAATACATCACACAGTCCTAGACGCTTGGAAGTGTTCGATTTGTGATTTTGTGATACGAAATCCAGCACATAGATCTCATTTGCTGTGACATACTGTGCTTTTGTGTCAATAATAATAATAATAATAATAATAATACATCACACAGTCCTAGACGCTTGGGAAGTGTTCGATTTGTGATTTTGTGATACGAAATCCAGCACATAGATCTCGTTTGCTGTGACATACTGTGCTTTTGTGTCAATAATAATAATAATAATGGATGCATACACACACAAACACACACCCAGAGCACATACGTCCATCCCCAGCGCCCTTTTCGGCCGAACAGTACTCACTCTGTTAAAGCGTTTGGCTTGAAACAGATGCCCATTCACTCTGTAAAGCTTCCTCCATCTTCTGGCTCCACGTCGGTAGATGGATTCTGAGAAAGAAATGAGGAAGGTGTAAAGCAGGAGCATAGTAATGCCATGCACCCTTCCCTCGGCAGCTCAGCCTCGCTTCCCAGCTTCCCATGCATTGCTGGCGGCACAATCCGCCGCCGCCACCGCCGCTGTCACGAATCCCCCGAATGCCTCTTCCATCCCTCCATCTCCTCCCACCTTTCCCGTTCCTTTTTTCCGCCCCTCCCTCCCTCACATGACAGTCGTATCATTTGGAGCGACTGCTCTTGCTTCAAGCTCAGGTGAAGTGGGAAGCAAGCCATGGCGACGTGGTTAAAGAAACAGCCTCCCTCTCTAACAACCCTCATTGTGGTGGCCTTGCTGGGATGAGGGTGAGGCATGCCTTGAGGGTGACAAGGTGGAGGAAGGTAACACAGGATGCAGTACACATCTTGGTATGGTGACCGTTCCCGTCCTCTTCTCCTCCACCCTGGAAGGTGATGTCACCAGGACACAGAGGAAGCGACTCAAGAGTCATTATTATTATAGCACTTATTGCTGTATCACGGAAAGCCAGCGGACCTGATGGGATCCCTGCTGAAATCTTTAAAGAGGGAGGAAGCGACTCAAGAGTCATTATTATTGTTATAGCAGTTGATGCTGTATCAAGGAAAGCCAGCGGACCTGATGGGATCCCTGCTGAAATCTTTAAAGAGGGAGGAAGCGACTCAAGAGTCATTATTATCATAGCACTTGTTGCTGTATCAAGGAAAGCCAGCGGACCTGATGGGATCCCTGCTGCAATCTTTAAAGAGGGAGGACCTGAGCTGACACACCAACTCCACCAGCTCATAGAAAAAGTGTGGGTGACCGAGAAAATCCCAGCAGATGTCAGGGATGCCACCATCATCACCCTCTTCAAAAACGGGGAAACTATCGAGGTATCTCCCTTCTAACCTCCGCTGGGAAAATCCTCGCAAGAATCCTCGCAAACCGCCTTCTCTGAGAAGACCCCCTCCCAGAATCCCAGAACGGTTTCCGCCCCTCCAGAGGAACCGTGGACATGATCTTCACGGCACGACAGCTCCAAGAAAAAGTCAGGGAACAAAATCAACCTCTGTCCATGGCATTCATCGACCTTGCAAAGGCATTCGACACAGGGAATTGCAGTGCCCTCTGGACCATCCTCCTCAAAATTGGGTGCCCTCACAAATTTGTGAACATCCTGCGGCTCCTCCATGATGACATGATGGCAACAGTCTTGGACAGCAATGGCTCCCAAAGTGACCCATTTAAGGTGGAATCAGGTGTAAACAGGGAAGTGTTATTGCCACAACCTTATTCTCCATCTTCATCACTATGATACTTCACCTTGTTGATGGGAAACTTTCCACCGGAGTGGAAATCATGGAAACCTATGGAACCTCAGCAGACTGAAAGCCAAAACCAAGGTCACAACAACATCTGTTATAGAACTCCAATATGCCGATGATAGCATAGACTGTGCGCATTCAGAAGAAGACCTACAAGCCACTCTAAAAAGGCATGGCCCGAGAAAGTTTCCCACGGCTGGCCTCTCCCTCCTCTTGGGCAACCTATTTAAGGCTGCCCCAAGCTTCCCGACAGGCACTGTTACAGCTGATCCATCCCACCCACTCTGCATGCTTATTGTGTATTGATTAGCGTGTTTTGTTAGGTTGTCATGGTTAACTTGTGATTGTTGACTTGTCTGGTGCTTTTTGTCACAGCTCCTTGTGGCGTTGGGCATGGGCCCTGGATCTGGCTTGGTATCCCCCCCAAGGGAGTGGGGGAATGTCTGGTGGCCCAGGGGTGCCACGTTTACGTGGGCCCGGTATTGTGCCAGCGGCAACCTGGAGGTTAAACGGTATCGGACAGCAGCGGGGTGCCCAATCCTGATCCAGGACCCATGCATGGCTGCCCACCCTTGTTCCTGTTATCAATACATTGAGTTGTGGCCATTGTTTAACCCAAAACCAAGGTCACAACAACATATGTTATAGAACTCCAATATGCCGATGATAATTTCATCTATGCACATTCAGAAGAAGACCTACTAGCCGCTCTAAAAACCTTCACAGAGAAGCTCGGCCTCTCACTGAACATCGAGAAAACCACCGTGCTCTTCCAGCAGTCACCAGCCAATCCCTCAGCAGACCAAAAGCCAAAACCAAGGTCACAACAACATATGTTATAGAACTGCAATATGCCGATGATAATGTCATCTATGCACATTCAGAAGAAGACCTACTAGCCGCTCTAAAAACCTTCACAGAGAAGCTCGGCCTCTCACTGAACATCGAGAAAACCACAGTGCTCTTCCAGCAGTCACCAGCCAATCCCTCAGCAGACTGAAAGCCAAAACCAAGGTTACAACAACATCTGATATAGAACTCCAATATGCCGATGATAATGTCATCTATGCACATTCAGAAGAAGACCTACTAGCCTCTCTAAAAACCTTCACAGAGAAGCTCGGCCTCTCACTGAACATCGAGAAAACCACAGTGCTCTTCCAGCAGTCACCAGCCAATCCCTCAGCAGACTGAAAGCCAAAACCAAGGTTACAACAACATCTGATATAGAACTCCAATATGCCGATGATAACATAGTTTGTGTGCATTCAGAACAAGACCTACAAGCCACTCTAAACACTTTTGCAGAAACATACGAGAAGCTTGGCCTGTCATTGAACAATGAGAAAACCAAAGTGCTCTTCCAGCAGTCACCGGCCAATCCCTCTCCAATGCCAGAAATACAGCTTAATGGTGTGACATTAGAAAATGTGGACCATTTCTGCTCCCTTGGCAGCCACCTCTACACAAAAGTCAACATTGACACTGAAATACAACACCGCCTGAGCTCTGCGAGTGCAGCATTTTTCTGAATGAAGCAGACAGTTTTTGAGGACTGGGACATCCATAGGAAGACCAAGATGCTTGTTTACAAAGCTATTGTCCTCCCAACCCTGCTATATGCCTGTGAAATGTGGACTGTCTACAGACGTCAACATTGAGACTGAAATACAACACTGCCTGAGCTCTGCGCGTGCAGCCTTTTTCCGAATGAAGCAGAGAGTGCTTGAGGACTGGGACATCCGTAGGGATACCAAGGTGCTTGTTTACAAAGCTATTGTCCTCCCAACCCTGCTCTACGTCTGCGAAACGTGGACTGTCTACAGACGTCACATGCAACTCCTGGAACGATTCCATCAGCACTGCCTCCGGAAAATCATGCAAATCTCTTGGGAAGACAAGCGGACAAATGTCAGCATGCTGGAAGAAGAATTGAAGTGATGGTCCTCCGCCATCACCTAAGCTGGACCGGCCACGTTGTCTGGATGCCCGACCACTGATTCCCAAAGCAGTTGCTCTACTCCGAACTCAATAACGGAAAACGAAATGTTGGAGGGCAGGAAAAGAGATTGAAAGATGGGCTCAAAGCCAACTTTAAAAACTCTGGCATAGACACTGAGAACTGGGAAGCCCTGGCCCTTGAGTGCTCCAGTTGGAGGTCAGCTGTGACCAGCAGTGATGCAGAATTTGTAGAGGCATGAATGGAGGGTGAAAGGGAGAAACATGGCAAGTGGAAGGCACGTCAAGTCAGCCCCATCGAACCCCCATGATGAAGAGAAAGACTGTGTTTTCTGCTGTGCTGACGGTGGGTCCGTGGATATCGGGGGAGCCCTATCCTGACTAGTCAGAAGCTGAAAGCGTCTTGCAAACAAGAAACCTTGGGTTTTGATTCCAGGGCCTATTCTTAGGAGACTCCTACCGAAAATGTAAGTGTTTCTATAGCAACCGGATGCCCTAACACACATCCAAGGTCTGAAAGAATAGGATTGAAAATAAAACAGCATCCCCACATCCACAACGCACTCAAAATAGATGACGAGCTCCAACGTCATTTGCAGAAAGACTCAGGTTAAGGAGAGAGAAAAAACTCAGAAAGAAATCTCTCCAGGAAAAAAATAAAATAAAATAAAATTATACACACACACACACATATATATATATATAATTTGATTTTATCTCTCCAGGAAAATAAAATAAAATAAATATATATATATGGTAAAAGTTTTCCCCTGACATGAAGTCCAGTCGAATCCGACTCTGGGGGTTGGTGTTCATCTCTATTTCCAAGCCACAGAGCCGGCGTTGTCCGTAGACACCTCCAAAGTCATGTGGCCGGCATGACTGCATGGAGCCCCGTTACTTTCCCGCCAGAGCGGGATCTACTGATCTACTCACATTTGCATGTTTTCGAACTGCTAGGTTGGCAGGAGCTGGGGCTAACAGTGGGAGCTCACCCCACAGTGGGAGCTGACCTCCACTGATGATGGACCTGGACCAAACTTGGCACCTGGAAACCCCCATAACTCAACCTACTGGAGAGATTTGAGGGAACTGACTCACCATAGTGGGAGTTGTAGTTTACCCTATAGCCAGGGAGCACACTAAATTATTATTATTATTATTTATTATTATTACTGTGCTTATATACCGCCGTTTCTCAGCCTAAATCGGCGACTCAACGCGGTTTACAACACAACGACAAGCAGCAATATTCCATTAAAAAGCATAAAAACACATACACAATACACAATATTATTGGGCCACCAATAATAATCCAATGCATCTCTTAATTGTAGTTGCAATCCAATTTCGTCGTCTGTGATTAACCAATCCTTGTTCATCAGTTTCGTTGCACCAGATTAATCGAATGCTTGTTTAAACATCCATGTCTTCAACCTTTTTCGAAATACCATCAGCGAAGGGGCTGGTCTCACCTCTATGGGGAGGGCATTCCAAAGCCGAGGGGCCACCACAGAAAAGGCCCTGTCTCTCGTTCCCGCCAGCATCTAGAGCAAACTTTCCTGACACAACAAACTTTAAGTGCCTATGGAGTTTTCCTGGCATGATGTGAACTGTAGTTCACCCACAACCTTATGCATTTTGTACAATTAAATAATGACTTTTTCAAATATGTCAAGCAACGCTTGTGTGTGTATGCGCGTGCGTGTATATAGACACACACACAGCCACTTTACAAGACTAAGGCAAGCATTGTTGACATAATACACGCATTGTGCTTTGAAACAGTTAGGAAGGTCGGTGCGTGTTAAGGTTTCCAGTTGAATAATTCAGTATGTACATTCAAATGAATCATAGCAATGAATCGCCAGTAGGCTGAGAATTGCGGTATATAAGCGTAGCAAATAAATAAATAAATAAATAGATGTATCGGGTGCATCCACACTGAAGAATTAACACAGTTTGGCACCGCTTTTAACTGGGACAGGAAAAGTTACGACCAAAAGCTGAACGATACACAGAGGCCCAATGACACTGCCATATAATCCCATCTCTACATCCAAATTATTTGCTTTGAACTGTGCAATAGGGCAGCGCAGACTCATATAATTCAAAATAGGATACCGTATATACTCGAATATAAGCCGACCCGAATATAAGCCCAGGCACCTAATTTTACCATAAAAAAAACTGGGAAAACGGATTGACTCGAGTATAAGCCGAGGGTGGGAAATGCAGCATTTACGGGTCAATTTCAAAATAAACATAGATACCAATAAAATTATATTAATTGAGGCATCAGTAGGTTAAATGTTGTTGAATATTTACATAAAATGGTAATATAAGATAAGACTGTCCAATTCTGATTAAACCATTATTCTAACCTTCTTCAATGTAAGTGTGTTTTGCTGTTGTAATCCACAAGAAGCATGTGGACAATTTCAACAGAAAGGAGGAAGTCATGAAAATGAACAAAATCTGGCTACCAGTATTAAAAAACTCTAAAATTACAACAGCAAAACAACAGAGAGGAAACAATCAAGGGCATCTAATCACCTCTCAACAAAAGATTGCCCCAGGCACTGCCAGGCCATCAAATGCTCATCAAGGTGGTCAGTTGAAACATTCACACCTAGCTCCAGCAGACAAGAGTCCTTTGTCCCACCCTGGACATTATTCCACAGATATATAAACCCAATTTTCCTAGTTCCAACAGACCTCACTACCCCTGAGGATGCTTGCCACAGATGCAGGCGAAACGTCAGGAGAAAGTGCCTCCAGAACATGGCCATATAGCCCGAAAAAAACCTACAGCAACCCAAATAAATAAATGTCTCCCTTGGCTTGAGCAAACTCAGCACAATTTCCCAACTGAGCCAATAGGCCCAACCGCAATGAATTAAACAACAGAGGGGAAACAATCAGGGACATCTAATCACCTCTCAACAAAAGATTGCCCCAGGCACTGCCAGGCCAGCAAATGCTCATCAAGGTGGTCAGTTGAAACATTCCCACCTAGCTCCAGCAGACAAGAGTCCTTTGTCCCACCCTGGTCATGACCAAATGTCTCAAAAGGCTATTTAGGGCTGACCTTGAAAGAGGCGCTCGGCCTTCTGAAAACACTGGACTTCGAAGTCCAGACAATAAGAGTAACGACAGATGTCCTGACCTTGATAAACGATGATTGCAAAGTTCAGGTGATGTGACTTGCACATGCAGGGATCTAACAGGAAATGATGTCCACAGAAATAGTGACTGCAGTGGGTTACCCTTTGGGGAGAGGATGGCAGAGTACAAATAATAATAATAATAATTATTATTATTATTATTATTATTATTATTTAATATGAGATGTCAGCCATAGCAGAGCACCTGATGAACCAACCTGGACACAGCAGATTATTTGAAAACACAGAAATGCTGGACCACTCTCACAAGCTACCAGACCACAAAGAGAAGCCATTGAAATCCACAAGAAGCACGTGGACAATTTCAACAGAAAGGAGGAAACCATGAAAATGAACCAAATCTGGATCCCAGTATTTAAAAACTCCAAAATCAATAAAGGCAACACTCAAAACGCAGGGGAATTCCAGATACGAATCAATCAGGGCCCGTTGACAAAGGATTCCCCCAGGAAGCAACTAGCCGGCCCTTGAAGCTGCAAGGCCATTCAGTTCTAATCAAGGTAGCCAATGGCAGCATTCGCACTTGCCTCAAGCAGACAAGAGTTTTTTTCTCCCACGCTGGACATCATTCCACAGATATCTAAACCTCACCTGCTTAGTTTCCAACAAACCTCGCAACCTCTGAGGATGCCTGCCATATACCACTTAGACCCAAGGCCACTTTGACCAGGGACCACTTTGACCAAGGGACCATTTGACCAAGGACCACTTAGAGCAGGGAACACTTAGAGCAGGGAACACTTTGACCACAGACTACTTAGACCTGGGATCATTTGACCAGGGATCACTTTGACCAGGGACCACTTGACCAGGAACCACTTAGACCAAGGACCACTTTGATCAGGGACCATTTTGACAGGGAACACTTAGACCAGAGACCACTTAGACCATGGACTACTTAGACCAGGGACCATTGGACCAGGGACCATTTGACCAGGGACCACTTTGACCAGGGACACTTGACCACAGACCACTTTGACCAGGGACCACTTGACCACTTAGATCACTTTGACCAAGGGACCATTTGACCAAGGACCACTTTGACCAGAGGCCACTTAGACCAGTGACCACTTTGACCAGGGACCACCTGACTAGGAACTACTTAGACCAGGGACCACTTAGACCAGGAACCACTTTGACCAGGGATGACCTAGAACAGGGAACACTTTGACCAAGGAACCATTTGACCAGGGACCACTTAGACCACAGAACACTTTGACCATGGACCACTTACACCAGGAACCATTTGACCAGGGACCACGTTGACCAGGGACCTCTTTGACCAGGGACCACTTCAACCAGTGAACACTTTGACCACGGACCACTTAGACCAGGGACCAATTTGACCAGGGACACTTTGACCAGGGACCACTTCAACCAGTAAACACTTTGACCAGGGATCTCTTAGACCAGGGACCACTTAGTCCAAGAACCACTTTGACCAGGGACCACTTAGACCATGGACCACTTTGACCAAGGGACCATTTGACCAGGGTCCACTTAGACCAGGGACCACTTAGACCAGGGACCACTCACCAACATTAGTCCTAAAGGGGTTACAAATCAGTTTTTGGTCAACTTTAGATTTAGTTTGGTTACTTGGATTGCAGATTCAGAAAATGGCATTGGGTAGACCACATCAGCTCTAGTTTCTGATACAGAACATATGCCATCCAGGGGAGTCACCATCTGCTCACCTATAGAAAACCATATTTAATAATCTAGAGCTGATGTGACAGTAGCGATAGTTCATGAGTAGTCACCCTTGTCCCTCCCGGTTAATCACCAGTAGCAATAAGATCACACCAATCAAAAGGTTGGCAGTTCGAAGCCTGGGTCAGGGTGAGCACCCGACCTTCAGCCCAGCTCACTGTCCACCTAAGCATTTCGAAAACAGCTGTGAGAAGGTGTTTCATGGCACCCTATGCTTTCGAGGCAACGGTATAGTCATGGTGAGGCCGCAAGCTGGCTCCATTTTGTGGGATGGGCCTGGTCCACGTGTCCCGAATAACCGAATCGCCGATCAATAGGAGCATAGTGTCTAGATCTAAGGAAGTGATGCTACCCCTCTATTCTGCTTTGGTTAAACCACATCTGGAATATTGTGTCCAATTCTGGGCACCACAATTCAAGAGAGATATTGACTCTAAGCTGGAATGTGTCCAGAGGAGGGCGACTAAAATGATAAAAGATCTGGAGAACAAGCCCTATGAGGAGCGGCTTAAGGAGCTGGGCATGTTTAGCCTGAAGAAGAGAAGGCTGAGAGGAGATATGATAGCCATGTATAAATATGTGAGAGGAAGCCACAGGGAGGAGGAGGGAGCAAGCTTCCTTTCTGCTTCCTTGGAGACTAGGACGCAATGGAAGAATGGCTTCAAACTACAAGAGAGGAGATTCCATCTGAACATGAGGAAGAACTTCCTGACTGTGAGAGCCGTTCAGCAGTGGAACTCTCTGCCCCGGAGGGAGTGTGGTGGAGGCTCCTTCATTGGAGGCGTTTAAGCAGAGGCTGGATGGCCATTTGTCAGGGGTGATTTGAATGCAATATTCCTGCTTCTTGGCAGAATGGGGTTGGACTGGATTATGGCCCAGGAGGTCTCTTCCAACTCTTTGATTCTAGGATTCTATGATGCATCTCCAAAGGAAGGGGAAGCCTGTCCTGAGCGACACCGTCTTTGCAGGCCTCAAAACCAACAATCACACACTGTCGTTTTCTTCCAGACGGAATAACACTGAGTACGGAGCATGCCATGCAACATGCCAGACGGCAACAACCAAAATGTCTTCGAGGGGAGAAAAGGAGGAAACAACCCAAAAAAGAGGGGGTTTGGTCCTGATTTAGTACTAATTTTGTGATTTTCCGTTTCCTCAAAGCAATAATCACAACAACAGACAACACAGCAAGAAAGAAATGGTGTTTTCATGAGCTCAGTAAATATAATAATATTGTCCTGTAATAGTATTGATTTATTATATATAATATTAATAATGTTATAATATAATATATTATATATTATACATACTATAACTTATGATATAGTACAATATAATATATAATAATACTAATAGTTGAATGTATTGGTGGTGTATCATAGATATTGTGGCATAATCTATATAAATAAATCTATATAAATAAAAATGTAATGTTCAATGTATTGTCAAAGGCTTTCATGGCTGGAATCACTAGGTTCTTGTGGGTCAGAGGATGCTTGCCATAGATGCAGGCGAAACGTCAGGAGAAATGCCTCTAGAACATGGCTCTATAGCCCGAAAAAACCCACAAGAACCTAATGTAATGTTCGTTTGTGGGATGAACAGAACTCAAAAACCACTGGACGAATCAACACCAAATTAGGACACAAAACACCTAACAACCCAATGTATGTCCTTCACTAAAAAAAAATTGATTTTGTCATTTGGGAGTTGTAGTTGCTGGGATTTATAGTTCACCTGCAATCAAAGAGCATTCTGAACCCCACCAATGATGGAATTGAACCAAACTTGGGACACAGTTTTCCCATGACCAACAGAAAATACTGGGAGGGTTTGGTGGGCACTGACCTTGAGTAGGGGAGTTGTAGTTCACCTACATCCAGAGATCTCTATGGACTCAATGATGGATCTGGACCAAACTCTACACAAATACTCAATATGTCCAAATGTGAACATTGGTGGAGTTTGGGGAAAATCTTGATATTTGGGAGTTGTAGTTGCTGGGATTTGTAGTTCACCTACAATCACAGAACATTCTGAACCACACCAACGATGGAATTGAACCAAACTTGACACACAGTTTTCCCTTGACCAAAAGAAAATACTGGTAGGGTTTGGTGGGCACTGACCTTGAGTTTGGGAGTTGTAGTTCACCTACATCCAGAGAGCACTGTGGACTCAAACAATGATGGATATGGACCAAACTTGACAGGAATACTCAATATGCCCAAATGTAAACACTGGTGAAGTTTGGGGAAAATAGATCTTGATATTTGGGAGTTGTAGTTGCTGGGATTTATAGTTCACCTGCAATCAAAGAGCATTCTGAACCCCACCAATGATGGAATTGAAACAAACTTGGCACACAGTTCTCCCACGATGAACAGAAAACACTAAGAAGGGTTTGGGGGGCATTGACCTTGAGTTTGAGAATTGTAGTTCACCTACATCCAGAGATCACTCTGGACTCAAACAATGATGGATCTGGACCAAACTTGACAGGAATACTCAATATGCCCAAATGTAAACACTGGTGAAGTTTGGGGAAAATAGATCTTGATATTTGGGAGTTGTAGTTGCTGGGATTTATAGTTCACCTACAATCCCACAGCATTCTGAATCCCGCCAACGATAGAATTGGGCCAAACCTCCCACACAGAACCCCCATATGGGCCACAGCAACACGTGGCAGGGGACGGCTAGTAACATATAATAATATAATACTTGTATATTATATATTACACTAGCCGCCCCCTGCCACGTGTTGCTGTGGCTCAGTCTGTGTATATGTGTTTTGTGTATATGCAGAGAAGCGATTTAAATCCTCAAGCACGCAGACAATTTCAACAGAAAAGAGGGAACCATGAAAATGAACCAAATCCGTATCCCAGAATCAATCAGGGCCAGTCAACACCTCTCGACAAAGGATTCCCCCCGGAAGCAACCAGCCAGGCCTTGAAGCTGCAAGGCCATTCAGTTCTAATCAAGGTAACAAGAGTTCTTTCTCCCACGGTGGACATCATTCCACAGATATATAAACCTCACTTGCCTGTGTGTGTATATATATTTGTGAATATGTGTATATGTGGTTTTGCAGATGTGTTGTAATGTAATTTTTGTGGGTTTTTTGGGCTTTTAAAGTCTTTTCTGCTGTATTTTTCAGTGTTTTTATGAGTGATGGTCATTTGTTGGCCTGGTAAGTGTATTGTGTCCAAATTTGGTGTCAATTCATCCAGTGGATTTTGGGTTATGTTAATCCCACAAATGAACATTACATTTTTATTTATATAGATGTAATATTCCTTTTTGTGTGTGTCAGGAGTGACTTGAGAAACTGCAAATTGCTTCTGGTGTGAGAGAATGGGCTGTCTGCAAGGATGTTGTTCAAGGGATGCCCAGATGTGTTACCATCCTGTGGGAAGCTTCTCTCATGACCCCGCATGGGAAGCTGGAGCTAACAGACTGGAGCTCGCCCTGCTCCCCGGATTCGAACCCGCAACCTTGTGGCAGTTCATGTCATGAGATTCTCTGATAAAGAGTCAATGACTCAGTGATTGAAAAAAACAAAACACAATAAACAAGATGCAAAAACAAAAAAGATCCTTCTTTTCCAAAGCTCAGCTGAAAGACAACAGATACAACTATGTTGTTGTGTGTCTTCTGGGCTGTATGGCCACGTTCCAGAAGCATTCTCTCCTGACATTTCCCCTGCATCTATGATAGTCATCCTCAAACCTCACAACAAAGGATTCCCCCAGACAGGAAGCAGCCAGGCTTTGAAGCTGCAAGGCCATTCAGTGCTAGCCAAGGTGGCCAATTGCAACATTCACACCAAACTCAAGCAGATAAGAGTTCTTTCTCCCACCCTGAACATCATTCCACAGATATATAAATCCCATTTTCCTAGTTTCCAACAGACCTCACAGGAAAAATTGAATCGTCACAGGTTCGGTGGTCAAGGTGAGCGACATATAACATATTTCATTGCATAATAGTCGCACCCCCATTTTTAGGTGGCAAAATTGGAATTTTTTTGTATTTCTCACATAATAGTCGCAGAGCCATTTGGGACTGATCCCTCCTTCTTAAAACCTATACAATGCCTTCTGAGAAGAAGGGATCAGTCCCAAATGGCTCTGCGACTATTATGTGAGAAATACCAAAAAAAAAATCCAATTTTACCACCTAAAAATGGGGGTGCGACTATTATGTGATGAAATATGTTATATGTCGCTTACCTTGACCACCAAATCTGTGATGATTCAATTTTTAAAACCTATACAATGAAGATCTCTGGAGCTCTGCTCTTCTCTCCTTCCTCCAAGGTTCCAAGGAGGAAGCCATGAAAATGAACAAAATCTCACCACCAGTATTTTAAAAAACTCTTAAATCAGGAAAGTAAATAAAGAACAATACACAAAAACAGGGGAGTTCCAGACAAGAAACAATCAGGGCCAGCTGACGCCTCCAATCAAAGGATTCCCCCAGGCAGCAATCAGCCAGGTTTTGAAGTTGCAAGGCCATTCAGTGGTAATCAGGGTGGCCAATTGCAACATTCACACTTGCCTCAAGCAGACAAGAGTTCTTTGCTCCTACCCTGGACATCATTCCACAAATACATATTTTCCTAGCCTCCAGCAGACCTCACAATGGTTGTTGTAGGTTTTTTAGCTATATGGCCATGTCCTAAAAGCATTCTCTCCTGACGTTTCGCCTGTATCTATGGTCTCACACCCTCTGAGGATGCCTGCCATAGATGCAGGCGAAACGTCATGAGAGAATGCTTCTGGAGCATGGCCAGACAGCCCAGAAAACACACAACAACCCAGCGATTCCGGCCATGAAAGCCTTCAACAAGACCACACAACCTCTGAGGATGCCTACCACAGATGCAGGTGAAACATCAGGAGAGAATGCTTCTGGAACATGGCCAGACAGCCCAGAAAACACAAAACTACCCAGCGATTCTGATCATGAAAGGCTTCAAGAAGACCCCACAACCTCTGAGAATGCCTACCACAGATGCAGGTGAAACATCAGGAGAGAATGCTTCTGGAACATGGCCAGACAGCCCAGAAAACACAAAACTACCCAGCGATTCTGATCATGAAAGGCTTCAAGAAGACCCCACAACCTCTGAGAATGCCTACCACAGATGCAGGTGAAACATCAGGAGAGAATGCTTCTGGAGCATGGCCAGACAGCCCAGAAAACACAAAACTACCCAGCGATTCTGATCATGAAAGGCTTCAAGAAGACCCCACAACCTCTGAGAATGCCTACCACAGATGCAGGCGAAACATCAGGAGAGAATGCTTCTGGAGCATGGCCAGACAGCCCAGAAAAAACACAACAACCCAGTGATCCCGGCCATGAAAGCCTTCGACAAGACCCCACAACCTCTGAGGATGCCTACCACAGATGCAGGCGAAATATCAGGAGAGAATGCTTCTGGAACATGGCCAGACAGCCCAGAAAAAACACAAAACCCAGTGATTCTGGCCATGAAAGCCTTCAACAAGACACCACCATGTCTGAGGATGCCTACCACAGATGCAGGCAAAATGTCAGGAGAGAATGCTTCTGGAGCACAGCCAGACAGTCCAGAAAACACACAACAACCCAGTGATTCCGGTCATGAAAACCTTCGACAAGACCCTACAACCTCTGAGGATGCCTACCACAGATGCAGGAGAAACATCAGGAGAGAATGCTTCTGGAGCATGGCCAGACAGCCCAGAAAAAAAAAAACAACCCAGTGATTCAGGCCATGAAAGCCTTCGGAAATACAACGAACACAACACCAGGATGTGTCAGCATCAGCGACAGCATAAAATATAATTTGATCATGAAGCGTATTGATTGAGCCCGATGCAG
Organism: Anolis sagrei; assembly: GCF_037176765.1. NCBI lineage: Eukaryota > Metazoa > Chordata > Lepidosauria > Squamata > Anolidae > Anolis > Anolis sagrei. The sequence goes on from NC_090033.1 coordinate 1,259,860, forward strand.
CAATGCGGTACCATCCCCTCTCTCTCTCTCCTTCGTATGATGACAGCAACGAATACAACTAGTCTATTTGAGCCTTTCTCCTCGATGCACGAAAACAACCTGGTGCCACAGACGCAGCAAACAGGCCAAATGCACATACCGTCCGGTTTTTTGGGATACATTTCCGTCACGAATCGCCCTGAGCAGCCGCATCACTCATTCTGCACACTCCTCTGTCTGATCTTCCTCTTCCCCAAAAAAAAAAAAAAACGAAAAACCACCAGACCTGTCACCTGGCCCAGAACCACGTCTTTTCAAGGAGATTTCTCCCCTTCTGGGTTACTCAGGGCTCGCTCGGCCACATCCCAGAAGACGCAAGAGGCGGCAGAGAAAATCTGTGCTTGTAGCAAAATTCGGGTTCGCAACGAAGGCGAGCAGATAACCAAAATGCTGACTTCTATTATGCGCCGCGCCGCATGCACAGGCACACTGCATCAATGGCCTCGGTCTGCAACAATCGCGGGGAAAAGGCACCGAAAAGAAAGGCATTACTCACGGAGTTTTATTCTTTCGCTTCCTCAGCATGTCATTCTTTATGCGCGAGCAAAGGCAGGAGGGGATGCCACTGAGATCCTTATTTTTGCACAGAGGCTGGCTCTGTTTGAAGAGCGGGAGACACCCCAACACACACCCCAAAAGGAAAAAATAAAAGGGCGACGGGCAGGATCGGCCTGGATGTTAAAAAGCAAATATTGAACGGAAGCCTGGTTATCCCGTTCTCCTCCGTCTTTCACATCTTTGCCTCATGGATCCAGGCACGGGTGGTACTGGCTCCCTTGGGAGGTTGTAGCGAGCAGCTGAGGCACAAACTAAAACATGGCATGGATGTCAAGGAGCAGACGACACACACACACACACACACAAAGCCCTACACATATCTCAGCAATATAGAGATCTTTCTAACACACATAACAAAACAAAACAAAAACCAGAGAGGCACTGCTACAGGCATCAGGAGTTGCAGTCAACGAAGAGTGTCAGCCATAATCAGCTGTTATAAATGACATCGCAGCCACATCAAGTGGCCTTCTGGCCTCCCTAAGCCCCACACTGGGAAATGGCCTGCACGGTCAAAAACCCGATACCTTGCGTGTCCCAACTCTAGATCTGTCCCCTGACTCTGTGTTGAGGTCACAAAGGATTTGGTTTCTGAATTCAACCCCTTTCCACAAATCTTTAGACAGCATCATGCAATGTTTACAATGGAGTCTGCAGCAAATGCTTCAGCTGTACTCTACAGAAAGGAAAATCAGACTGTTTAGCCAGTCTTACAAATGCTGGTTTAGTGTTAGGGACATGATTGGTGTTTATATCTACTGGCAGACCCTGACTTACATACAACTCCTAGTTAAAAACAGGAAGTGAGAGCAATCTACCTCCCTAAGCCCCGCACTGGGAAATGGCCTGAGCTTTTGAAAACTCTGAAATTGTGTGTCCCAACTCTAGATCTGTCCCCTGACTCTGTGTTGAGGTCACAAATCTTTCCACAAATCTGTAGGCAACAACGTGCAATGTTTACAGTGGAGTCTGCAGTAAATGCTTCAGCTATGCTCCAAAGAAAGGAAAATCAGCCAGTCTTGCAAATGCTGGTTTACTGTTAGATAGATGATTGTTTTTTTTTATATGTACAGACAGTCCCTGAGTTACAAACATCTGACTTACATATGACTCCTAGATAAAAACAGGGCTGAGGCAACAGGAAGTGAGAGCAATCTACCTCCTTAAGCCCCGCACTGAGACATGGCTGGAGCTTTCGAAAAGTCAGTGCCTTAAATCAGAGCTTCTGAAACGGTGTGTCCCAACTCTAGATCTGTCCCCTGGCTCAGTATTCTGGTCACAAAGGATTTGGTTTCTGAGTACTACCCCTTTCCACAAATCTGTAAGCAACAACGTACAATGTTTACAGTGGTGTCTGCAGTAAATGCTTCAGCTGTACTCCACAGAAAGGAAAATCAGCCAGTCTTGCAAATGCTGGGTTAGTATTAGGGAGATGATTGGTTTTTATATCTACTGGCAGAGCCTGAGTTACAAGCATTTGACCTACATACAACTCCACACTGGGAATGACCTGAACTTTTGAAAATTCTGAAATTGTGTTTCCCAACTCTAGATCTGTCCCTTGGCACAGTGTTGGGGTCACAAAGGATTTGGTTTCTAACTACTACTTATTTCCACAAATCTGAAGGCAACAATGTGCAATGTTTACAATGGAGTCTGCAGCAAATGCTTCAGCTGTACTCCACAGAAAGGGAAATCAGCCAGTCTTGCAAATGCTGGTTTAGTGTTAGGAAGATTAATGGTTTTTACATACAACTCCTAGTTAAAAATAGAGCTGAGACAATGGGAAGTGAGAGCAATCTACCTCCCTAAGCCCCACACTGGGAAAGAATAATAATAATAATAATAATAATAATAATAATAATCAACCTTTTATCCTGCACTGCTTGAATAACGAGCAAAAAGTGGGTGATAGAAAGCTACCTAAAACAATGCGATAAAGCATAATTATTTACCCTCAGTACATAGAAGATGGTTTTGAAAGGCAGCAGATTACAGGAGGGTTTTAAACAGGCTTTTAAACAGAGGCTTGATGGCTTTATAGGAAATCTGCTACAAAACAGGAGCTTTTTTGTTGAGTTCCAGGGCCAGAGAAGCAGATGGCGAAAATAGAAGAACGGCCTGCCTCAGGGATCCTCCATACATGTTTAACATTTACACAAATGATCAGCCACTGCCAGAAGGGACAGAGAGTTTCATCTACACTGACGAGTGTGCCATCACCACTCAAGCAGGGAGCTCTGAAATGATTGAACAGAAACTCTCCAAAACTTTAGGTGCTCTTACTGCCTATTACAGGAAAAACCAGCCGAGTCCTAATCCATCTTAAACGCAAATGTATGCTTTTCACCTTACAAACAAACATCTCGAGCCCTGAGGATTACCTGGGAAGGAATCCCACTGGAGCATTGCAACACACCCAAATACCTAGATGTTACCCTGGACTGTGCTCTGACTGATAAGAAGCACCACTTGGCTATCTAGTAAAAAGTGGGCGGTAGAAATAATATCATACAAAAGCTGACTGGCACAACCTGGGGGTCACAACCAGACACAGTGAAGGCATCTACCCTTGCACTTTGCAGCTGAGTACGCATGCCCAGTGAGGAACACATCTCACCATGTTAAAACAGTGGATGTGGCTCTTAATGAGACATGCCGCATTATCACAGGATGTCTACGCCCCACACATTGGAGAAATCTGAATGAGGTGTGCTTTCACAACACAGTGGGGCAGAGGATTATCCATTCAACTGTCTTGTTGCCCAATGCATTCCAGAAAGGCCATATTTTTGTACCAATGTAGAAAAATTAGTCTGCACGAACAGATTGCTAATTTAAGAGGCAGCCTATTTTGAGTGAATGGAAATTTCTCACCATTCTCTCCGAAAATCATTTCCAGGCATAAAGGTTTAAATATGGCTCACTGTAAACACCAGACAGAAGAACGCATGAGGATTTTAAAATCAATTAAAACAATGTTTATTTAGAATGTTTAAGCTTTTTTTCAGTGAGAAAAAATAACAATAAAATCTAGCGGCCTGTAATGTTTTAACTGTTAGGATATAAACAAGGAATGAAGCACATACAAGCATTGCTGACTCAATCTATCTAAATACAAATGTAATGTTCGTTTGTGGTATTCACAGAACTCAAAAAACACTGGGGGAATTGACACCAAATTTGGACACAAGACACCTAACTGCCCAATGTACGTCCTTCACTCAAAAAAATGATTTCATCATTTGGGAGTTGTAGTTTCTGGGATTTATAGTTCACCTACAATCAGAGCATTCTGAACCCCACCAACGATGGAATTAGAATCATAGAATCATAGAATCCTAGAATCAAAGAGTTGGAAGAGACCTCATGGGCCATCCAATCCAACCCCATTCTGCCAAGAAGCAGGAATATTGCATTCAAATCACCCCTGACAGATGGCCATCCAGCCTCTGCTTAAAAGCTTCCAAAGAAGGAGCCTCCACCACACTCCCTCCGGGGCAGAGAGTTCCACTGCTGAACGGCTCTCACAGTCAGGAAGTTCTTCCTCATGTTCAGATGGAATCTCCTTTCTTGTAGTTTGAAGCCATTCCTCCATTGCATCCTAGTCTCCAGGGAAGCAGAAAGGAAGCTTGCTCCCTCCTCCTCCTCCCTGTGGCTTCCTCTCACATATTTATACATGGCTCTCATCATGTCTCCTCTCAGCCTTCTCTTCTTCAGGCTAAACATGCCCAGTTCCCTAAGCCGCTCCTCATAGGGCTTGTTCTCCAGACCCTTGATCCTTTGAGTCGCCCTCCTCTGGACACATTCCAGCTTGTCAATATCTCTCTTGAATTGTGGTGCCCAGAATTGGACACAATATTCCAGGTGTGGTCTAACTAAAGCAGAATAAGGCATGGGGAGCATGACTTCCTTAGATCTAGGCACTATGCTCCTATTGATGCAGGCCAAAATCCCATTGGCTTTTTTTGCCGCCACATCACATTGTTGAACCAAACTTGGCACACAGAACTCCCACGACCAACAGAAATTACTGGAAGGGTTTGGTGGGCAGTGTCCTTTGGTTTTGGAGTTGTAGTTCACCTACATCCAGAGATCACTGTGCACTCAAACAATGATGGATCTGGACCAAACTCTACACGAATACTCAATATGCCCAAATGTGAACACTGGTGGAGTTTGGGGAAAATAGAATCTTGACATTTGGGAGTTGTAGTTGCTGTGATTTATAGTTCACTTCACAGAGCATTCTGAACCCCAACAACGATAGAATTGGGCCAAACCTCCCACACAGAACCCCCATGTGGGCCACAGCAACGCGTGGCAGGGGACAGCTAGTGAAATATAAATCCTAGCCACTCGTGTAAAATTAAAAAAAATTAATCCTAAATTAGTATCTGCCGCTCTGGGCCAGAGTGAAGAGAGGGGGGGCCAAGGGACAGTTCCACCTTGTCTCCAGTGCTATGTTAATAATATAATCTATGTAAATAAAAATGTAATGTTCGTTTGTGGGATTAACATAACTCAAAAACCACTGGATGAATTGACACTCAATTTTGATACAGTACACCTAACAGTCCAACGAGTGTTCATCACCCCTAAAAACACAAAAAAAGAGCAGAACAGACTTAAAAAAACCCAAAATACACCATATATACACGCACCCATATACATATACACATGCACACATACATACACACACACATATATACCCAAGCACACACAAATATACACACACATACATCTACCTACACACACATATATACATATACACATGCATACACAAATATACACATGCACACATATATACACACAAATATGCATATAGACAAGCACACACATATACACAATATACATATACACATATAAACACACAAATATATACACACATATATACACATCTACACACACATAGGCACACACAAACACACACACACATATATATACGCACACATATACAGATACACAGATATATACACATATATAAACACATATATACACACACAAAACACATACAGACTGGGCCACAGTAACGTCTGGCAGGGGATGGCTAGTATAATATAATATAATGTAATATAATACAAAAAAATATAATATAATACAAGATAATATATTGTGTGTGTGTGTGTGTATATATATATATATATATAATATTTATAATATTATAATGTAATGCAATATAATACTAATAATAATATGATATTATAATTATATATTTATATTTATATTACATATAATATTACTGGGCCACAGCAACGTAACGCAGCGGATGGCTAATATAATATAATGTAATATAATACAAGATAGTATAATATAATACATAATAAAATAATGTGTGTGTGTGTATGTATGTATGTATATATATATATATATATAATATTATAATGTAATGCAATATAATACTAATAATGTAATGTAATATAAATGTAATGCAATATATGTAATGCAATATAATACTAATAATAATACAATATTATAATTATATATTTATATTACATATAATATTACTGGGCCATAGCAACGTGTGGCAAAGGATGGCTAATATAATATAATGTAATGTAATATAATACAAGATAGTATAATATAATACATAATAAAATATATATAATATGTATAATATTATAATGTAATGCAATATAATACTAATAATGTAATGTAATGTAATATAATATAATATAATACAAGATAGTATAATATAATACAAGTTAATATATTGTGTGTGTGTGTGTGTATATATATATATATATATATATATATAATGTAATGCAATATAATACTAATAATAATATGATATTATAATTATATATTTATATTACATATAATATTACTGGGCCACAGCAACATGTGGCAAAGGATGGCTAATATAATATAATATAATATAATATAATATAATGTAATGTAATGTAATACAAGATAGTATAATATAATATAAGTTAATATATTGTGTGTATATATATATATATATAATATTTATAATATTATAATGTAATGCAATATAATACTACTAATAATATGATATTATATTACATATAATATTACTAATAATATTACAGTATAATGGTATAATGCAATATAATAATTAATTAATACTGATATTGTACTATGCTAATAATATAATATATATGTGTGAGTGTGCATATATATATATATATAATATATATGTGTGAGTGTGTATATCGGTCAACAAGGCAACTGAACTCATGAAGACGGTATAAATGAACAAAGCAATGGTAGAAGGATTATGAGAACGGAATCTGATTTTTACTGAGGCGTTGATGACTATGTTGTGTTGTCTTGTATTGTCTGTCGTGTATGTTGTGTTTTAACTAATTGTTCTGTTATATAAATTGCATTGTAAACCGCATTGAGTCGCCGAATTAGGCTGAAAAATGCAGTATAAAAATAAAGCAAATAAATAAATAATAAATAAATATTAAAAAAGCAAATAAATAAATAATAAATAAATATTAAAAAATAAAAATAAAAATAAAGCAAATAAATAAATAATAAATAAATATTAAAAAATATTAAAATAAGTATTAAAAAATTCTAAAATTAAAACAGCAGAGAGAAAAACAGGCAGGGACATCTAATCACCTTTCAAGAAGAGTTTGCTCCAGGCACTGTCAGCCCATTGTATGCTAATCAAGGTGGTCAGTTGAAAAGATTCACACCTAGCCCAACTTACAAAAGCCTTTTGTCTCACCCTGGTCATTCCACAGATATATAAACCCCTTTATCCCAGCTCCAGCAGACCTCTGAGGATGCTTGCCATAGATGCAGGCGAAACGTCAGGAGAAATGCCTCTAGAACATGGCCATATAGCCCGAAAAAACCCACAAGAACTGAATAAATAAATAAATATGTATGTGTGTATATATATATATATATATATATATATATATATATGTATGTATGTATGTATATTGAGTCCCCTTCAGGGTGAGAAGGGTGGCATATAAATATTGTAAATAAATAAACAAATAAATAAATATAATTTGTGATTTGGCAACAATCCAGAATGCAGAGAGTCTTTCAGGAGCGGTTTTCCAGGAAGGCCTCCTCTGCAAAGGATTCATCCTTTGCTTCTTGAGAAATCAGACCATATCCTAATCGGCAGGCTTTTCAAGCCATTCAAGTGTGATTCGACCTGACTATGAACACAGCAACGGAGTGAGCATGCTACGTACCGTTGGAAGATCTAGGTCAACCGAGCGACATTCATCTACACAAATCCATAATTTATTATGTGTCTGTCTCATCAAGAGTTCTAGAAGTTCATATACCGCTAATGGAGTCGACCAATGGAAGGACGATGTACAAATAGCATATACTCAGATCACTATCAACATGCCAATGAGTTGAACGCTCATGGGTTTAAAAGGTATCCCAAAAGGAGACAGTGACGACATCACGATAACCAACGGCTAACACTACATACGAGGGTTGAATGAAAAGTAATGCCTCCACCTTCGTTCCTTGGGTTTGGATGGGAATATTTGTATAAATCAAATGCAGAAATAATCCTTAGATTGTGCTCTTTAACTACCACAATTCACTTTTCCACATAATCACCAGACAATTGGCCATAGATGCAGGCGAAACATCAGGAGAGAATGCTTCTAGAACATGGCCATATAGCCCGAAAACCATACAACAACCCAGTGATTCTACATATGCCCCGTTTCCCCCAAAATAAGCAAACATTTGCTCCCAGCGATGCCCTAGGTCTTATTTTCAGGGCATGTCTTATTTTACCATTGAGAAGAATTCACATTTGTTGTTGAACAAAAAAAAATGAACATTTATTATATACTAGCTGTACCCGCCACACGTTGCTGTGGCCAACCTTCCTTCTTTCTCTCCTTCTCTCCAGAGGAGCATGCTTGCTCCATCCATGTTCAACATTTAATGAACTGCCACTGCCAGAAGAGACAGAGAGTTTCATCTATGCCAACGATCATGCCATCACCACCCTAGCAGGGAGCTTTCAAATGGTTGAACAGAAGCTCTCCGAAGCTTTAGGTGCTCTTACTGCCTATTACAGGGGAAAACAGGTTGCGCCATTCATGTTCAACATTTACACAAATGACCAGCCACTGCCAGAAGGGACAGAAAGTTTCATCTGTGCTGATGATCATGACATCACCGCTCAAGCAGGGAGCGTTGAAATGGTTGAACAGAAGCTCTCCGGAGCTCTAGGTGCTCTTACTGCCAATTACAGGGAAAACCAGCTGATCCCTAATCATATATCATATATATAATATCACAAAGGCCGACCACCTCACCTGCCTCATAGGAAACCTGCTACAAAACAGGAGCTTTTTTGTTGAGTTCCAGGGCCAGAGAAGCAGATGGCGGAAACAGAAGAACGGCCTGCCTCAGGGGAGCGTGCTTGCCCCATCCATGTTCAACATCTACACAAATGACCAGCCATTCCCAGAACGGACAGAGAGCTTCATCTATGCTGATGATCGTGCCATCACCGCTCAAGCAGGGAGCTTTGAGATGGTAGAACAGAATCTCCCCGAAGCTCTAGGTGCCCTTATTGCCTATTACAGGGAAAACCAGATGATCCCCAACTCATCTAAAACACAGACATGTGCCTTTCACCTTAAGAACAGACAAGCATCCCGAGCTCTGAGGATTATTACCTGGGAATGAACCCCATTGGAGCATTGCAGCGCACCCAAATCCCTGGGAGGAGTCACTCTGGACCGTGTCCTGACCTACAAGAAGCAATGCCTGAACATCAAGCAAAAAGTGGGTGCCAGAAACAATATCATACGAAAGCTGACTGGCACAACCTGGGGATCACAACCAGACACAGTGAAGACATCTGCCCTTGCGGTATGCTACTCTGCTGCTGAGTACGCATGCCCAGTGTGGAACACATCTCACCACGCTAAAACAGTGGATGTGGCTCTTAATGAGACATGCCGCATTACCACGGGGTGTCTGCGCCCCACACCACTGGAGAAATTACACTGCTTAGCCGGTATTGCACCACCTGGCATCCGCCGGGAAGTGGCAGCCAATAGTGAAAGGACCAAGGCAGAGACATCTCCAGCTCATCCCCTGTTTGGGTATCAGCCAGCACGTCAACGACTTAAATCTAGAAATAGTTTTCTAAGATCTACAGAGACACTCGCTGGAACACCCCAGCAAGCGAGAGTCCAAAAGTGGCAGGCCCAAACCCAGAACCTGATACCCAACGAGAGACTCCCCCCTAGGCACACAGAGGACTGGGCAACTTGGAAGGCGCTGAACAGACTGCACTCGGGCTCCACGAGATGCAGAGCCAACCTTCAGAGATGGGGCCACAAAGTGAAATCCACGACATGCGAGTGTGGAGAAGCACAAACCACTGGATCTGGACCAAACTTGGCACAAACACTCAATACACCCAAATATGAACACAGATGGAGTTTGGGGGAAATAGACCTTGACTAGGTTCTTGTGGGTTTTTTCAGGCTATAGAGCCATGTTCTAGAGGCATTCTCTCCTGACGTTTCGCCTGCATCTATGGCAAGTATCCTCAGAGGTAGTGAGGTCTGTTGGAATTAGGACAATGGGTTTATATATCTGTGGAATGGCTGGGGTGGGGCAAAGAGCTTTTCTCTGCTAGAGCTAGGGGTGAATGTTTCAACTGACCACCTTCATTAGCATTTGAAGGCCTGGCTGAGCCTGGGAAAATCTCTTGCTGAGAGGTGTTAAGATGTGCCTGGTTGTTTTCTCTCTGTTGTTTTGCTGTTGTAATTTTACAGTTTTTTAATACTGGTAGCCAGATTTTGTTCATTTTCATGGTCTCTTCCTTTCTGTTGAAACGTCAGGAGAGAATGCCTCTAGAACATGGCTCTATAGCCCGAAAAAACCCACAAGAACCTAGTGATTCCAGCCATGAAAGCCTTCAACAATACAATAGACCTTGACATTTGGGAGTTGTAGTCACTGGGATTCACAGTTCACCTACAACCAAAGAGCATTCTGAACCCCACAAACGACAGAATTGGAGCAAACTTCCCACACAGAACCCCTCGTGAGCAACAGAAAATACTCAAGGCCATCCAGTCCAACTCCTTTCATCTGGGCAAGAAAACGTAATCAAAGCCCTCCTGACAAAGAGCCATCCAGCCATAAATATAGATAAATATGATTCACACACAGAGAGACATAGTATCACAGATTTGAAAGAGACCCCTAAAGAAGGACGATGATATGTTGCCTGTTCCAGAGTAGGCAAACCAGACAATCTCCACATCCACACTGACAAAGAAACAGCAAGAAATACGGTTTACCCACAAGCAGGAAGACATGACATAGATTAGAAACATAGATTAGAAACTTTTTCATTACTTTATTTTCCAGATCAACAGACTGGGCCACAGCAACGCCTGGCAGGGGACCGCTAGTCTATATAATAAAAGTGAATGTTTGTATGTATGTATGTGGCAGCTATCTGATTGGCTGCCACTTTCACTTCAAGGATGCCATCCATCCATCTTGCCCTTGGTCGGCCCCTCTTCCTTTTTCCTTCCATTTTCCCCTTGCATAATTGTCTCCATTTTGTCTTAGCTTCTTCCAAACAATAACAATAACAACCACCACCTAACAACGTTCTAAGTAGGATGACTATACACGAAAGACTTGTCTACCCTTCACTTGCCAACCTACGGAGTTTACAAACCAAGAAACTTGGATTTCCAACCGTTGTTAAAAGCACTCATCAACTTTAAACACAGACATCTAGTGTGTTCATTCAACAAGACCCTCACACCGAAGGCTTTGCTAATATGTCGCACCAAAAGACCTACAAATATTTTGTAAACAAAGCACGTTTAAGCATAGTAAGAGGTAGTTCTACCATGAATGCCACTTACGGTCTTCTCCCGGGCACGGCAGGCCTGGCTTTTCCGGAATGCTCGGGAAAACTGGTACAAAAACAAAACATTATTAGAGATAAATAAATAGATACTACTTGACGAATGACATTTCTAGCAATTTGCTACTTTGCTCAAAAGCCTTGATGATATCTACTAGCATCATTGCAGAACAAGGACTCAAAACCAAAGGAGTTACCATATTTATTTATTTGTCGTGTCAGAACAACCAGTCAAATTATATTACATTTCTAACAGAGCAAAGCAAACAAGCAGATTACAAAATTTGTGAGTATGAGAGTTGATTAAATGTCCTTTGACCAGTCTCTGGCCACTTGGAGTGCCTCTGGTGTGGCCGCAAGAAGGTCCTCCCTTGTGCATGTAGCAGGGCTCAGGTTGCATTGCAGCAGGTGGTCAGTGGTTTGCTCCTCTCCGCACTCGCATGTCGAGGATTCCACTTTGTAGCCCCATTTCTGAAGGTTGGCTCTGCATCTCATGGTGCCAGAGCGCAGTCTGTTCAGCACCTTCCAAGTCGCCCAGTCTTCTGTGTGCCCAGGGGGGAGTCTCTCATTGGGTATCAGCCATTGGTTGAGGTACTGGGTTTGGGCCTGCCACTTTTGGACTCTCGCTTGCTGAGGTGTTCCAGTGAGTGTCTCTGTAGATCTTAGAAACTATTTCTAGATTTAAGTCGTTGGCGTGCTGGCTGATACCCAAACAGGGGATGAGCTGGAGATGTCTCTGCCTTGGTCCTTTCACTATTGGCTGCTACTTCCCGGCGGATGTCAGGTGGTGCAATACCGGCTAGGCAGTGTAATTTTTCCAGTGGTGTAGGGCGCAGGCACCCTGTGATAATGCGGCATGTCTCATTAAGAGCCACATCCACTGCTTTAGCCTCCTCGCAGGATTGCAAGATATCTGGCGTCCCCTGGGCAACGTCTTCGCAGACAGCTGATTCTCTCAATCCAGAAGAAACCAGAGGAGTTACCATAAATATACTCGAATATAACCCAAATCTAAGCCTAATTTTAGCCACAAAAAATGGGAAAATGTATTGACTTGAGTATAAGCCAAGGGTGGGAAATGGAGCAGCTCCTGGTCAATTTCAAAATAAAAACAGATGCCCATAATTGAGACATTAGTAGGTTAAATGATTTTGAATACTGATATGAAACTGTAATTTAAGATAAGATTGTCCAACTCTGATTAAACCATTATTCTAACCTTCTTCAATGTGATTGTGCTCACGTATCCTTCCAACAATAATACAGAGAGTAAAATAATATAGGAAATAAAAATAATGGAGTAAAATAAGGTAAATGTATTCATAATAGTAATAATAGAGTAAAATAATAAATGTGATAATAATAGAGTAAATTAATAAATGTAATTATTATTATTATTGTTTCATATCGAAAGCATTGCATAAATTAGCATAAAATTAATAAAAATAGAATAATAATAATAAAAAAACTAATTTAAATATAATAAATGTAATAATAAAAATAGAATAAAATAATAAAAGTAATAATTAATTGCAATACCAATACTAGAGTGAAATAATATATGTAATAATAATACAGTAAAATAATAAATGTAAAAATAATAATTATTATTATAAATTATAAATTATTATTATAAATTAGTATAAAACCGATAAAAATAGAAGGCGCGCAGGCAGCTAAATATCTTTTGACCAAAAACGGGCAACAGCACCGGCATTGTCGGTAGCCTCCAACAATTCCTCCTCTGTACATGAGGCAGGGCACAGTGGACAAATGTAAAAATAACAATAGAGTAAAATAATAAATGGAATAAAAATAATAACAGGGTAAAATAATGTAAGTGTAATGATAACAGTAATAGAGAAAAATAAAAAAATGTAATATGAATAGTATAAAATAATAAATGTAAGAATGACAATAATAGAGTAAAATAGTAAATGCAATAATAATAATAAACTAATTTAAATATAATAAATGTAATAATAATAGAGTAAAATAATAAAAGTAATGATAAATAATGCAATAATAATAATAATAATAGAGTGAAATAATATATGTAATAATAATAGTGTAAAATAATAAATGTAAGAATGACAATAATAAATAGAGTAAAATAATAAATGCAATAATAATAATAAACTAATTTAAATATAATAAATGTAATAATAATAATAGAGTAAAATAATAAAAGTAATGATAAATAATGCAATAATAATAATAGAGTGAAATAATATATGTAATAATAATAGTGTAAAATAATAAATGTAATAATAATAATAATAATAATACTGTACTAATCTTGTTGTGTTTCAAATAATAATAATAATAATAAACCTTTATTTGTACTCCGCTACCATCTCCCGAAGGACTTGGTGCGGCTTACAGTAGGCCGTGACCCAATAATAATACTAATAGTAAATGTGGTTCTTCAAGCAAAGGAGTCCTCTTTTATGGAGCTAACTCTTCAGAAATTTCTAGAATGAAGCACTATTTTAGGTGGGAACTTCTCATTCACTATGCTTCATTTTCTCAATTCCAGTCCACTTCAGTTGTGCAACCACTGGGAACAGCCAAGGCAGGATAAAGAAGGGATTATTATACCCTCTAGAGCAGTGGTTCTCAACCTTCTTAATGCCGCGACCCCTTAATACAGTTCCTCATGTTGGGGTGACCCCCAACCATAAAATTATTTTTGTTGCTACTTCATAACTCGAATTTTGCTACTGTTATGAATTGTAATGTAAATATCCAATATTCAGGATGTATTTTCATTCCCTGGACCAAATTTGGCACAAATACCCAATATGCCCAAATTTGAATACTGGTGGGGTTGGGGGGATTGATTTTGTCATTTGGGAGTTGTAGTTGATGGGATTTATAGTTCACCTCCAATCAAAGGGCATTCTGAACTCCACCAGCAATGGAATGGAACCAAACTTGGCACACAGAACTCCCACGAGCAACAGAAAATACAGGAAGGGTTTGGTGGACATTGACCTTGAATTTCGGAGTTGCAGTTCACCTACATTCAGAGAGCACTGTGGACTCAAATGATGGATCTGAACCAAACTTGGCATGAATATTCAATATGCCCAAATGTGAATACTGGTGGAATTTGAGGAAAATAGACCTTGACATTTGGGAGTTGTAATTGCTGGGATTTATAGTTCACCTACAATCAAAGAATATTCTGAACCCCACCAACAATAGAATTGGGCCAAACTTCCCACACAGATCCCCCATAATCAACAGAAAGTACTGTGTTTTCTGGTGGTCTTTGGTGACCCCTCTGAAACCCCCTTGTGACCCCCCCAGGGGTCCCGACCCCCAGGTTGAGAAACACTGCTCTAGAGAGTGGTTATAGACCAAAACAGAATATATCAAGACCAGAGCTTTCGGTAAAATCCCTAACGGTCGAATCCTTACCATGAATGACGAGCCCTTCGTGCCTTTGTTGACCGTACAAACGGAACGCTTCTTCTAGTTCCATCGCAGAGGAAATGGTGCAGGGGTCACCTAGCGAAAAACAGAAGGGAAAATCAGAAGCCAGTTTCCTCCATCTTGATTATCTGGGTTTTAATCATCTCATATTAAGTGAAGTAGTTAACTCTTAGAGATCTATTAAGGGAAAATGTGAATACCTTATATGAATTTAATGATATCACAACCTTTGTAATGCGGCGACTCTTTAATACAGTTC
Source organism: Anolis sagrei (assembly GCF_037176765.1). NCBI lineage: Eukaryota > Metazoa > Chordata > Lepidosauria > Squamata > Anolidae > Anolis > Anolis sagrei. Next base: position 1,275,039 of record NC_090033.1, read on the forward strand.
CTCATGTTGTGGTGAACCCCAACGAAAACATTATTTTTGTTGCTACTTCGGAACTATAATTTTGTCATTTGGGAGTTGTAGTTGCTGGGATTTATAGTTCACTTACAACCAAAGAGAATTCTGAACCCCATCAATGATAGAATTGGGCCAAACTTCCCACACAGGACCCCCATGACCAACAGAACAAATAAAAATACTGTGTTTTCTGATGTTCTTTGGTGACCTCTCTGACAACTCTTCGTGACCCCCCCCCCCAGGGTCCCGACCCCCAGGCCGAACAACACTTACAGGCTTCATTGAATCCAAATTATTATTATTATTATTATTATTATTATTATTATTATTCCACTGTATTATTATTATTATTCCATTATTATTATTCCACTTTACTATTATTCCACTTTATTATTATTATTCCACTGTATTATTATTATTATTATTATTCCATTATTATTATTCTACTTTATTATTTTTATCTGTTTGTTTGTTTTGTTCTGTTAGAAATGTAATACAATGTTCTGGTTGCGGATGACACGATAAATAAATACTTTATTATTATTATTATTCCATTATTATTATTCCACTGTATTATTATTATTATTCCATTATTATTATTATTATTCCATTATTATTATTATTCCACTTTATTATTATTATTCCATTATTATGATTATTCATAGAACCATAGAACCATAGAATCCACTTTATTATTATTATTCCATTATTATTATTCCACTTTACTATTATTCCACTTTATTATTATTATTATTCCATTATTATTATTATTATTATTATTATTCCACTTTATTATTATTATTCCATTATTATTATTATTATTATTATTCCACTTTATTATTATTATTCCATTATTATTATTATTATTATTATTCCACTGTATTATTATTATTCCATTATTATTATTATTATTATTATTATTCCACTTTATTATTATTATTCCATTATTATTCCATTATTATTATTCCACTTTATTATTATTCCATTATTATTATTCCATTATTATTATTATTCCATTATTATTATTATTATTCCACTTTTTCTCTCTAAAACTGCACTGTAAAATTCAATAGAAAAATACTTGTGAAACGTATATTTGTAAGTCTCTGAAATACCTTCATTGTCAATCCACTTAAGGGTGATGGGTTGATCCTGTTGCAAATTGCACATCTCTCTCACTTCGTTGCAGAGTTCGTCATAACTCATGGACGCGCCCAGGTTTGTTATAAGGATATCTCTGGGGAGGGAGGAGGAAACAAAACAAGTCACAGGTTTATTAATCCACATGGTTTCACCTTTCAAGAGCTCCCAAACTGCATTTGCAATGAGTCCTGACCATTGCTGCATGAGTAAATAAATGGACATGTTACAAAAAGATTGGTTCGCTCCTGATACGATAAATAAACGACCCTTTAGTATGCCTTACCCGTTATAATGAGTTTTCACTCTGATGAAGTTTTTCCTCATATTCATTTTCGATCCCATTCTGCTGGGCATGTTTTTAGAGCAGCACTCAACATGAAAAATAAAAAGGTCCTAGGCTTCCAGATTTGGTTTCCAAGTCGTTCAGCAGCAATTACACACAGTGTAATATATGATCAAGGAACTCTGTTTCTTCAATACGTCTTTCGGGTTGCTTGCACGCGAAGGGAACATAAATACACTGAAAATGCAAACAAGTAATTTGATATTAGAAGAGTTCGTGGGCCAAACTGTTGAACACATGAAATAGAAACGTAAGTGATGAAGCAAATCAACAGGTATCCTGGCTTTGTTTTCTTCCTACAGAAATGCAAGTGTGTCATGAACACCATCTACAATCACATTGCCAGTACTCCAGTGTGTAAGTCAATTGTTATATCTATACTAGCTGTGCCCTGCCACGCGTTGCTGTGGCCCATAGTAAGAATTTTCGAAGTAGAGGTAGATATCTGGACTGTTATGAAAGAGTGGGGCCTACCTATTCCTCCCCCCCTTTTTTTTCTTCCCCTTTCTCTCCTTTCTTCCTTCTCTACCTCTTTTTTCATTCCTTCTTTTGCTCTTGGTTTCATCCTTCCTTCTCTCTTTCCTTCCTTCCCTCTTCCTTTCTTCTCTCCCTGTTTCCTTCCTTCTTTCACTTTTTATTTCTCCTTCCTTCCTTCTTTCTTCCCTTCTTTACCTCTTTCCTGCCTTTCCTCCCCTGTTTCTTTCCTTTCTACTTTGTATTCTTCCTTCCTTCTCTACCTCTTTTTTCGTTCCTTCTTTTGCTCTTGGTTTCATCCTTCCTTCTCTCTTTCCTTCCTTCCCTCCTCCTTTCTTCTCTCCCTGTTTCCTTCCTTCTTTCACTTTTTATTTCTCCTTCCTTCCTTCTTTCTTTCTTTCCTTCTTTACCTCTTTCCTGCCTTTCCTCCCCTTTTTCTTTCCTTTCTACTTTGTATTCTTCCTTCCTTCTCTACCTCTTTTTTCGTTCCTTCTTTTGCTCTTTGGTTTTGGTTTCATCCTTCCTTCTCTCTTTCCTTCCTTCCCTCCTCCTTTCTTCTCTCCCTGTTTCCTTCCTTCTTTCACTTTTTATTTCTCCTTCCTTCCTTCCTTCCTTCCTTCTTCCCTTCTTTACCTCTTTCCTGCCTTTCATCCCCTTTTTCTTTCCTTTCTACTTTGTATTCTTCCTTCCTTCTCTACTTCTTTTTTGTTCCTTCTTTTGCTCTTTGGTTTTGTTTTCATCCTTCCTTCTCTCTTTCCTTCCTTCCCTCCTCCTTTCTTCTCTCCCTGTTTCCTTCCTTCTTTCCCTTTTTATTTCTCCTTCCTTTCTTCTTTACCTCTTTCCTGCCTTTCCTCCCCCTTTTCTTTCCTTTCTACTTTGTATTCTTCCTTCCTTCTGTACCTTTCTTTCCTTCCTTCTTTCCCTTCCTTCCCTCTTTCCTTCCTTCTTTCCCTCCCTCCTTCTCTCTTTCCTTCCTTCCCCCTTTCCCTCCTACATTCCTTCCCTTTTTCCCTCTCTCCTTTCTTCTCTCCTTCCTTCCTGTCTGTTCTCCTGCAATACTGTGGCAGAATCCCTTCTAACTCTATGAGTCTATTTGATATAGTAATATTTTGATTTTAAAGGTGTTTTGTGGGGTTTCTTCAGTGATGGTCACTCCTTGGATTGTGAGGAGTTTTGTTGCCAAATTTGGGGTAATTTGGCCCAGTAGTTTTTTTGTTTTGAACATACTCATTATGCACAGAGCATTTTTATATATATAGATTGTATGTACAAGATTAGGGTCCAAAAGTGCATCCTAACTCTACCCCAGTCGTATTTGGTTCGCTGATTTCTGATTATGAAATGTATGGGGAGGAGGACACAATCACAAAGCTATTTGCTTACATGGGTTTTGGAAGGGGGGGGGAGGAAAACATTAAATTTAGTAGATTATTACCCTATCCCAGGTATGTGTAAACCCAGGCCCGGGGGCCGCATGTGGCCCCTTGGGCTCTTTTCTCAGGCCCTCCCCTCTCTCACCATCCTATCCTTCTCTCTTTCCTTCCTCCCCTCCCGCTTTCTCCTTCCTTTCCACCCTTTCATCCTTCCTTCTTTCCTTTCTATCTTTCCCTCCCTCCTTCCCTTCTGCCCTTTCTTACTTCCCTCTATCCCTCTTTCTCCTTCCCTTTTGTCTTTCCCTCCTTCTCTCTTTCTCCCTCCCTCCATTCCCTACCACCCTTTCCTCTTTCCTTCCTTCTCTCTTTCCTTCCTCCATCCCTTCCACCCTTTCCTCCTTCTCTTCCTTTTGTCTTTCCTTCCTTCTCTCTTTCCTTCCTCCTTGCCTCCCTCACTCCCCTTCCTCTTTCTCCTTCCATCCTTCCCTTCCACCCTTTCGTCCTTCCTTCCTTCCCTCTTTCTCCCTTCCTTTTGTCTTTCCTTCCTTCCTTCTGTTTTCATCCTTCCATCCTTTTCTTCCTCCCTTTCTTCCATCTCTCCTTCCTTCCTTCCTTCCATCCATCCTTTAATCCTTCCCCCTTTTGTCCTTCCTTCCCTCTTTCCTCCCTCCTTCCCTCTCTCCCTCTTTCTCCTTCCAATCTTCCCTTCCTTCTTTTTGTCCTTTCTTCCTTCTCTCCTTCCTTCCATCCTTCCCTCCCTTTGGTACTTCCTTCCCTCTTTCCTCCCTCCTTCCCTCTCTCCCTCTTTCTCCTTCCATCCTTTTGTCCTTCCTCCCTTCTCTCTTTCCTTCTATCTTCCCTTCCTTCCATCCTTTCATCTTCCCTCCCTTTTGTCCTTCCTTCCTTCTTTCCTTGCTCCTTCCCTCTCTCTCCTTCCATTCTTCCTTCCCTCCTTTTTGTCCTTCCTTCCTTCTTTCCATCCTTCCTTCCCTCTCTCCCTCTTTCTCCTTCCATCCTTCCCTTCCTCCCTTTCATCCTTCCTTCCATCTTTCCCTTCCTCCCTTCTCTCTTTCCTTCCTCCTTCCCTCCTTCCTTCCATCACCGAGAAACCAATCCTCCTAGTAGGGAGTTCTAGCATGTGGCCCCCAAGTTAGAAAGGACACCTTACTGGGATCTGCACGCATCATTTGCCAATGCATCACACAGTCCTAGACACTTGGGAAGTGTCCCAATTGTGATCCAACGTAACAGCCAGCAGAGTGATCTTGTCTGCTGTGGATCATTTTGTGGTGTTTCTAATAATAATAATAATAATAATAGACACTTGGGAAGGGTCCGACGTGTGATCCAACACAACAGACAGCGGAGTGTCTGCTGTGGACTCATCTTGTTGTGTTTCTAATAATAATAATAATAATAATAATAGATGATACATCACACAGTTCTAGACACTTGGGAAGGGTCCGACGTGTGATCCAACACAACAGCCAGCAGAGTATCTGCTGTGGACTCATCTTGTTGTGTTTCAAATAATAATAATAATAATAAATACATCACACAGTCCTAGATAATAATAATAATAATAATAATAATAATAGACACTTGGGAAATGTCCGACATGTGATTCAACTCAACAGCCAGCAGAGTATCTGATGTGGACTCATCTTGTTGTGTTTCAAATAATAATAATAATAATAATAATAATAATAATAATAATTACATCACACAGTCCTAGATAATAATAATAATAATAATAATAATAATAATAATAATAATAATCCTAGACACTTAGGAAGTGTCCGACGTGTGATCCAATACAACAGCCAACAGAGTGTCTGCTGTGGACTCATCTTGTTGTGTTAATAATAATAATAATAATAATAATAATAATAGACACTTGGGAAGTGTCCGACATGTGATCCAATACAACAGACAGCAGAGTGTCTGCTGTGGACTAACCTTGTTGTGTTTCAAATAATAATAATAATAATAATAATAATAATAATAATAATAACGACAACAACAACAACAGCTTCCTCCCTTCCCTTGCTTTGAGACAATATTACACAAAATCACAACTCCAAACATCGCTCTCCCTTCCAACAGATCTCCCCTGGAGCTATGGGTGCATCTATACTGCGTAATTAACACAGTTTGAGACCCCTTTAACCGCCACGGTGCCACACAATGGAATCCTGGGTTGTGTAGTTTTGTGATTCACCAACATTCTTGGGCAGAGAAGGCTGCACCTCCCATAGCACTGAAGCATAAAGTACTGCTAAGCTGCTGTATATGATGCACCTTCACGTCTTGATTGCACATTCCTTAGGAGAAGGACTTGACATTGCACAAAAAGTCAGTCAGGACTGGACAACCTTTGCAAGCTAAGAATGACCCCCAATGTTGGCAAACGGCCCGCATAGGCCGCACACGGAGTTCGGCATGCTTCCTGACCTGAACATAAACAAAGGGAGGGGTCAGGAGTTTCACCAGCACTCCCTTTGCTAATTTAGAAGGAAATCAAGCAATATTCTTTCCTCCCACTGGCCTGGCAAGTGGAAGTTGGCGGCCATATTTATTTTGGAGGAAAGGCAGCGGAGAGAAAGGGTCAGGAGAGGAGAAGGGGTCAAGCCTGTTTTCTGCTGCTCCGGACACTAGGAACACAACAAAGCAATGGGTTCAAATTACAGGAAAAGAGGTGCACCTAAACTTCCTGATGGCAAGAGCTGTTCAGCAATAGAAGAGAAACTGCCTGGGAGTCTGGCGGGGTCTTCTTCTCTTAGGGATCTTAGGCAGAGGCTGGATGGCCATCTGTCAGGAGGGGTTTGGTGGTGTCTTCCTGCCTGGCAGGAAGGGGGTTGGACTGCATAGTCAGAAATATTAAAAATTGACTAGGTATTTTTAATTACAAAAATGTGAGTCAAGCACTGGAAGGGTTAAATGGATGCAAAAGCTGAAGTCCAATATAAGCAGGTTTGCGTGTAGGCTTCTGTGTTAGATTGCCTCAGTGGGAAAAGGTCTCAGTCTGTGAGAAGGCCTCACAGTGTGAGGTAGGACTTAGTCTGTAAGGGAAGGCCTCACAGTGTGAGGTAGGCCTTAGTCTGTAAGGGAAGGCCTCACAGTGTGAGGTAGGCTTTACTCTGTGAGAGAAAGCCTAACAGTGTGAAGTAGGCCTTAGTCTGTGAGAGAAGCCTCTGTGAGGTAAGCCTCGGTATGAGAAGGCCTTGTGTGTGAAGTTCCAGTGTGAAGGTTGAACCTCATTGTGAGGTAGGCCTTCGTTTGTGAGAGAAGGCATGACGGTGTGAGGTAGGCCTTATTCTGTGCAAGAAAGACAGTGTGAGGTAGGCCTTAGTCTGGGAGAGAAGCCTCTGTGTGAGGTAAGTCTCGGTATGAGAAAGCCTTGTGTGTGAAGTTCCAGTGTGAAGGTGTAACTTAATTGTGAGGTAGGTCTTTGTCTGTGAGAGAAGACTTCACAGTGTGAGGTAGGCCGTAGTCTGGGAGAGAAGCCTCTGTGTGAGGTAATCCTCAGTATGAGAAGGCCTTGTGTGTGAAGTTCCAGTGTGAAGGTTGAACTTCATTGTGAGGTAGGCCTTAGTCTGTGAGAGAAGGCCTCACAGTGTGAGGTAGGCCTTAGTCTGTGAGAGAAGCCTCTGTGTGAGGTAAGCCTCGGTATGAGAAGGACTTGTGTGTGAAGTTCCAGTGTGAAGGTTAAACTTCATTGTGAGGTAGGCCTTAGTCTGTGAGAAAACGCCTCAGAGTGTGAGGTAGGCCTTAGTCTATGAGAAGCTTCGGTGAGAAAAGCTCTAGGTTGATGGCCTTGTGTGTAAAGTTGTGTGTAAATTTCCCTGAGGATGAGTAAAGCGGTATAAAAATGCAGTAAATGAATAATAAATAAATAAGGCCTGGTATGAGAAGCTTCAGTGAAAGAAGCCCCAGGTTGAAGGCCTCATGTGAATAAAGACTGCTGTGTGTAAAAAGCTACTATGTGAAGCTCGTTTGTTGTGAGAGAAGGCTCTGTGAGAGCAAAGGTGTTTATCTGCATGAGGAAAGAGCCCAGCATGGAAGCAAACAAGGAAGTATAAAGGACTTTATTTGTGTTGTGGGAACCTTGTTGTTGTGAAAAGTGCAACCATATTATTTTACTAGAAAGAAAAGCCTCAGTGGGAGAAAGGTCTCAGTCTGTGAGAGAAGGCCTCACAGTGTAAGGTAGGCCTTAGTCTGTGAGGGAAGCCAGTGTGTGAGGTAAGCCTAAAGTATGAGAAGGCCTTGTGTGTCAAGACTGAACTTCATTTGTGTTATGGAAACCTTGTTTTTGTAAATAGTGCGACCATATTATTTTACTATAAAGAAAAGCCTCAGTGGGAGAAAGGTCTCAGTCTGTGAGAGAAGGCCTCACAATGTAAGGTAGGCCTTAGTCTGTGAGGGAAGCCTCTGTGTGAGGTAAGCCTAAAGTATGAGAAGGTCTTGTGTGTCAAGACTGAACTTCATTTGTGTTATAGAAACCTTGTTCTTGTAAATAGTGCGGCCATATTATTTTACTATAAAGAAAAGCCTCAGTGGGAGAAAGGTCTCAGTCTGTGAGAGAAGGCCTCACAATGTAAGGTAGGCCTTAGTCTGTGAGGGAAGCCTCTGTGTGAGGTAAGCCTAAAGTATGAGAAGGTCTTGTGTGTCAAGACTGAACTTCATTTGTCAATGGAAACCTTGTTCTTGTAAATAGTGCGACCATATTATTTTACTATAAAGAAAAGCGTCAGTGGGAGAAAGGTCTCAGTCTGTGAGAGAAGGCCTCACAATGTAAGGTAGGCCTTAGTCTGTGAGGGAAGCCTCTGTGTGAGGTAAGCCTAAAGTATGAGAAGGTCTTGTGTGTCAAGACTGAACTTCATTTGTGTTATGGAAACCTTGTTCTTGTAAATAGTGCGACCATATTATTTTACTATAAAGAAAAGCGTCAGTGGGAGAAAGGTCTCAGTCTGTAAGGGAAGCCTCTGTGTGAGGTAAGCCTCAGTATGAGAAGCCCCCTATTGAAGAGATAACATTGGTCTGTGTGGTTTTGTTCTTTTTATCACTTTGGGCAACACGTTGCTGCCAATAAGTTACTCTGTTGTACATTTATGAAGAAGGGTCTTTTGTTAATAACCCCACTCGCCCAACGTGGATGGCCCTTGGGGTCCCTTCCAATTCTGGGAGTCTATTATTCAAGATGCCTTTTCCTCATTCCTCCCTTGGCAAAAGAGTTCTCCCATCTTTCTACGAATCTGAAAGCCCGCAAAAGAAAGGATCTGCCTCTAAAGACACTGAAAGAGAACGTAAGAGCTGATAAGGGAGAACAGATAAGGAGAACCGTCTCAACCCTGACCTTTGGCAACACAACTCCCTTGTCCTATTAAAGCTTCCTATTTAACATTCCAGCTTTCTGTCTTCATGAGGGAATGCTCGATTCCAGCTTCACTGTCCACTTGTGACACCGAGTCCTTGATGGAGTACTTCCTCATTCTTATGCACGCTGCTGGAAGGTTTTACGGCTTCATAAATTAGTTAAATTTGCCTCCCCGCATAAAACGGTACCTAAATTTCCTACTTGACAGATGCAAGTGTCCTTTGGGCTGCATAGGTCAACAGCAAGCTAGACTAGCTGTCACTCTGTTCCGGGCTGGCTTCTACTTCGTGACTCGTGGTCACTAGTGATTTAACACAGCTGGCAAAAACTAGCTGTGCCACAGCCCGGCAGGGAGGAGCTGATTGATTATATTATAAAAGAGTTGTTATCTATATAAATAAGTGTAATATTCGTAAAAGGAAGGGAAGGAAGGAAGGAGAGAAGGAAAGAAATAAAGGGAAGGAAGGAAGGAAGGAGGGAGAGAAGGAAGCAAAGAAGGAAAGAAGGAAGGAAAGAGGAAGGGAAGGAACGAAAGAAAGAAGGAAAAGAAGGAAGGAAGGAAAGAAGGAAGGAAAGAAGGAAGGAATGGAAGGAAGGAAGGGAAGAGGAAGGGAAGAGAAGGAAGGAAGGAAGGAAAGAGGGAGGGAGGGAGGGAGGGAGGGAGGGAAGGGAGGAAGGAAAGAGGGAGGAAGGAAGGAAGGAAGGAAGGAAAGAAGGAAGGAAAGAGGAAGGGAAGGAAGGAAGGAAGGAGGGAGAGAAGGAAGCAAAGAAGGAAAGGAAGGAAGGAAAGAGGGAGGAAGGGAAGGAAGGAAGGAAAGAGGGAGGGAAGGAACGAAAGAAAGAAGGAAAAGAAGGAAAGAAGGAAGGAAGGGAAGAGGAAAGGAAGAGAAGGAAGGAAGGAAGGAAAGAGGGAGGGAGGGAAGGAAGAAAGGAAAGAGGGAGGGAGGAAGGAAGGAAAGAAGGAAGGAAAGAGGAAGGGAAGGAAGGGAAGGAAGGAAGGAAGGAAGGAGGGAGGGAAGGTAGGTAGGAAGGAAGGAAGGAAGGAAGGAAGGAAGGAAGGAAGGAAGGAAGGAAAAAAGGAAGGGAAGAGGGAGGGAAGGAAGGAAGGAAGGAAGGAAGAAGAGAAAGAAAGGAGAGAAAGAGAGAGGGAAGGTTGGCCACAGCAATGTGTGGCAGGTACAACTAGTCTATATAAATAAAAATGTAATGTTAGTTTGTGGGATTAACAGAACTCAAAAACCACTGGACGAATTGACATCAAATTTGGACACAAGACACCTAACAACCCAATCTATGTCCTTCACTCAAAAAAACAATGAAAAACACAGCAGAAAAGACTTTAAAAGCCCAAAAATAAAAATACATTACAACGCATGTGCAAAACCACATAAATACACATATATGCAAATATATACACACATAAATACACACACAAAACACATATACACAGACTGGACCACAGCAACGTGTGGCAGGGGACGGCTAGTACAATATAAAATACACCATTAGGTAAAGGTCATGAGTTCAAAGCCAGCTTGGGTCGGGGTGAGCTTCTGACCATTGTGTGTAGCTTGCTGTTGACCTTTGCAGCCCGAAAGACAGTTGCATCTGTCAAGTAGGAAATTTAAGTACCACTTATGCAGGGAGGCTAATTTAACTAATTTACAACGCCATAAAAATTCCAGCAAGCAAGCAAAGAATGAGGAAGTACTCCATCAGTCTCAAATGGACGGTGAAGCGACAGCTCCCCTGGTGGCCAGAATACCCTCATGAAAAAGCTGGCGTGTTAAATAGCCTCTGTGTGTCTGTCTATATATGTTGTGTGTCTATGGCATTGAATGTTTCCATGTATATGTACATTGTAATCCGCCCTGATTCCCCCGCAGGGCGAGAAGGGCGGAATATAAATACTGTAAATAAATAATAAATATTCATAATATAAATATAATAAATTTACCATATTTTATTACATTACTTTACTATAATACTAATAATAAATATAAATACAATAATATTTTAATAATAATGTAAAGGTGTAATATAACAAGAAGAGGAAGAAGGGAAGAAAATATAAGAAAGAGGGGGAGAATAAAGGAAGGAGAAAGAAGAAGAGGAAGGAAGAAAGGAGGAGGAAGAGAAGGAAGGGGGGGGAAAGGGGATGAAAAAGAAGGAAGAGGAAGAGAAGGAAGGAGGAGGAAGAGAAGGAAGGAAAGAGGAAAGAGAAGAGGAAGAAGAGAGAGAAAGGAGAAGAGGAAGAAGGGGACGAAAAAGAAGAGGATGAAGAGAAAGAAAGGAAGAAGAAGATGTGAACGAAAAAGAAGGAAGAGAAACAAGAGAAAGACAGGAGAAGAGGAAGAAAGGGACGAAAAAGAAGGGAAATCAGACAATGAAAAGAAAGGAGGAAAAGAAGGAATGGGGAAGAAGATAAAGGAGGAAGAGAATGAAGGAAGGAGGAAGAAGAGGAAGATGTGGAAGAAAAAGAAGGAAGAAAAATGAGAAATAAAGAAGAGGAAGAAGGGGATGAAAAAGAGGAAGAGGAAGAAAGGAGGAGGAAGAGGAGGAGGAAGAAGAGGAAGATGTGGACTAAAAAGAAGTAAGAGGAAGAAGAGGAAGAAGGGGACAAAAGAAGGCAAAGAAGAAGATGAAAAGAAAGGAGGAGGAAGAGAAGGAAGGAAGGAAGGAAGAAGAGGAAGATGTGGACGAAAAAGAAGGAAGAGAAATAAGAGAAATAAAGAAGAGGAAGAAGGAGATGAAAAAGAAGAGATGGAATGGAGAAGGAGAAGAAGAAGAAGGGGACAAAAAAAGAAGGAAAAGAGGAGGATGAGGAGAAAGAAAGGAGGAGGAAGATGTGGAGTAAAAAGAAGGAAGAGAAAGATAGGAGAAGAGGAAGAAGGGGACAAAAAGAAGAGGATGAAGAGAAAGAAGAGAAAGAAATGAGGAAGAGAATGAAGGAAGGAGGCGTGAAAAGAAGGAAGAGGAAGAGGAAGGAGGAAGAGAATAAATAAATAAATAAATAAATAAGAGAAGGAAGGAGGAAGAAGATGAAGATGGGGAAGAAAAGGAAGGAAAACAAAAGGATGAAGAGAAAGAAAGGAGGAGGAAGAGAAGGAAGGTGGAGGAAGAGGACGAAAAAGAAGGAAGAGGAAAAAGAGGAAGGAGGAGGAAGTGAAGGAAGGAGGAGGGAAGAAGAAGAGGAAAAAACAGGAAGAAGAAAGGAAGAAAAAGAAGGGAGATGAGGAAAAGAGGAAGAAGAGGAGGAAAAGGAAGGAAAAGAAGAGGAAGAAGAGGAAGAAAGGAGGAAGAGAAGGAAGGAAGGAGGAGAGAAGAGGAAAAACAGGAAGAAGAAAGGAAGAAAAAGAAGGAAGATGAGGAAAAGAGGAAGAAGAGGAGGAAAAGGAAGGAAAAGAAGAGGAAGAAGAGAAAGAAAGGAGGAAGAGAAGGAAGGAAGGAGGAGAGAAGAAGAGGAAAAACAGGAAGAAGAAAGGAAGAAAAAGAAGGGAGATGAGGAAAAGGGGAAGAAGAGGAGGAAAAGGAAGGAAGAGGAAGAGGAGGAGGAAGCAGAGAAGCAAGGGCTTCCTCCCTCAGAAGGAAGTTTCGGAGTTCCTCCTCACATTCGGCTTCTTCTTTCCTTCCTTCCTCCTTCCGCTTTCCTTCACTTCCGCGGAAGTTTACCTCAACTTCCGAAGAGGAAGTGTGTTGGGAGGCGAGCGAGGCGCAGAGGACCCTTTCCCGCGCTTTTCCGGGGCGCTTCCTGCTTCCGCTTCCTCCCGAGACCCTTCCCCTCGACGCCTCCCTCCCTCCCTCCCTCCCGAAGATGGCGGACGGCGTCCTGTCAGGGATTTACTTTTGGTCCAACTCACGCCCTCGGCCAATCAGCTCCTCCCTGCCTTACCTGCTGGCCAATGGGAAGCCTCCCCGAGCCGGAGTCTACGCCCACTAGTCAACGAGCGACCAATGAAAACGAGCGGGGACGGCTACCTGGCGAAAAGGCATGAAGGCGCGCGGAGGGGGCGGGACAAGGAAGGCGGAGGAGCCAATAGGAAAAAAGAGAGAGTCACCTGTAGCCAATAGGAACGGGAGAGGAATACTAAGGAAGGGTAATTCGCCTAGCAACAGCCTCGCAACGGCTGAGGAATTACTGAGTGATTGACAGGGGAGAAGAGGCGGGACTAGAGGACCAGAGGGGGCGGCGGAGCCAATAGGAAAAAAAAGAGAGTCACCTGTAGCCAATAGGAACGGGAGAGGAACACCAAGGACGGGTAATTCGCCTAGCAACAGACTCGCAACGGCTGTGTGATTGGCAGGGAGAAGGGGCGGGACTAGAGGACCGTAGAGGGCGGCGGAGCCAATAGGAAAAAAAAGAGATTCACCTATAGCCAATAGGAAGGGGGGAGGAATACTAAGGGAGGGTAATTCGCCTAGCAACAGACTCACAACGGCTGTGTGATTGGCAGGGAGAAGAGGCGGGACTAGAGGACCAGAGGGGGCGGTGGAGTCAATAGGAAAAAAAAGAGAGTCACCTGTAGCCAATAGGAACGGGGGAGGAATAATAAGGACGGGTAATTTGCCTAGCAACAGCCTCACAACGACTGAGGAATTTCTGAGTGATTGGCAAGGAGAAGGGGCGGGACTAGAAGACCAGAGAGGGCGGCGGAGCCAATAGGAAAAAAAAGAGAGTCGCCTGTAGCCAATAGGAACGGGAGAGGAATACTAAGGAAGGGTAATTTGCCTAGCAACAGCCTCTCAACGGCTGTGTGATTGGCAGGGAGAAGAGGCGGGACTAGAAGACCAGAGGGGGCGGCAGAGCCAATAGAAAAAAAGGAGAGTCACCTGTAGCCAATAGGAACGGGAGAGGAATACTAAGGAAGGGTAATTCGCCTAGCAACAGACTCACAACGGCTGTGTGATTGGCAGGGAGAAGGGGCGGGACTAGAGGACCAGAGGGAAGAGCCAAAGTTTGTGAATTTGTTTGTACCACAAAGGCTCTTCTGTGGATTGATGGATCTGGGCCAAAATTGGCAAACAGACTCCTTGACACCCAATTTAAAATTTTGGTATGCTTATAACGACTAAATCCACCCCCAAAATTAAAAATAATGGTATATTGATTAACTCTTACCTGGGTTTATATGCATGCAGTGCTCAAATGCAACCACAAGGGGCGATATAGGAAGGATTGTTTACTTATGAATATGCATGCTTGTAGTACTCAAATGCAACCACAAGGGGCGGTATGTAGGTAGGAAGGATTGTTTACTTATGAATATGCATGTCTGCAGTGCTTAAGTGCAACCACAAGGGGCGGTATAAAGATAATAAGGATTGTTTACTTATGAATATGCATGCCTGCAGTGGGGAAAATTCAGGGGCTCCTTTCTCCCTCATTTTGACACCTATTGTGATGAAACTCGCTACCGTGGTAGAACATATTTACCACTGTTAGCCCATCAAGTTTCAGAACGTTTTGCCTACCCATGGATTTTTGGGGAATTTTCAAAGTTTTTATAAACAACTTCAAAAATAACGACAAGAGCTATCTCTGTAGGGGCAACGAAACCAAAATATTTCCCAAAAGGCAGAAGCCCCCTTTCCAATAGGGAGGGCAAGGATGGACACCACGAAAGTTGAATCCTTTAAACTGCAAAAAAACTATTTATTATTGCGTGGCCATAGCAATAACGACAAACAAGCATACAGGGTTTGTCGCAACCCCCAAGGGGGCTGCAGAGCATTTATAGTCAATAGAATATACATTTTCATTGGTTCGCAAAGACAAATCATTTCATTGGTCTAAGTTAGTTATGCAGTTGTTCATTAGTTGTTTATGATTTTGATTGACATTATAGCACATGTGGGATCCTAACAATGGCACAACTACAACATAACTATAGACCATTGTTCTCCGACCATTACTGTATCTTATCTGTTAGTCTGTTGCAAACATGGTTTCAGAGCAACTGGAAAAAAATGGGGGTTCCAACTAGCCAACAGCTTGCTGGTTTTGTCCGGATATGTTGTTATCCTTGAATAGTAACTTCTACTTTGGAGCACTGATTTCTCAAACAATCAGCATTTTATGTGAACAAAGGCCTACTGCAGAAATAGGCCAATATGGCAGTAAATCATGACATATGGGCATTGGGAAGATCTCTGAAAATTCCCTTTTTAAAACCACGTCCCCTCCAACACAACTCCAGGGATTTCTGGTAGACACTGATTATCTAGATCCGGCACAGTCTGGCTGTAGGACATGGCACTGAGACAGCCTTGGTCGCCTTGGTAGATGATCTTCGCTGGTGTTGTAGAGCTAAAATGTAGGGGTCTTTGCCAGGAGGCAGAGACCAATTAGTCATCAAAGAGTTCTTTTTTCCCTGGCGAGACAGAGAAGCATTCCATATTTTTCCTGATTTCCCAATGAAAAGTCTCACCGGTTGAAGAAGAGCCATCGAGGTTTAATGCAATTCAGCTGGAAGGGATGCAAAGCTGCAATCATTCGCCAAAGCTAAGCATAAGGGGAGTACACCAATAAGGTCATATTTATAGCAAATTTAAAGTTGCACAGTTCAAACTCCCTGCCCCGGCTTCCCTGTTGTTCCCTGCTGTGATTGGGCAAGGGCGAACAGCTGGGAGGCGGCCCTCCCGCCCCCGGTGCCTCTGGACCAATCAGGAAGCTCCAGTGGCCCGTAGGATCCAATGGGGAGACCTCTGCCACCTGGTGGCAACAGCCAATCAGGAGAGATGGAGGCGGGATGAGGGAGCACAAAGGAATCTGGGAAAGGAGTCTTTAAACAAAGGAAATGCCATGTGGCTGGATACAAAGAGCTCAAGCAGGGCTGCTTTGAGTGTTCATGAGTGTTGTGAATCAACATGTGTAAAAATATCCTGATCCTTCCTGGCTGAGAGACAGCAAAAGCTGTAGAGCTGGAAGGAAGTAAGGAAGCAGAAAGAGGAAGGAAAATGAAAGGAAGGAAGGTAAGATGAAAGGAAACAGGGAAACAGGGAAAGAGGAAGGAAAATGAGGGAAAGCAAGGATGATAGGAAGGAAGGAATATGTGTGGGAGAAAGCAAGTGAAGATGAAGGAAGGAAGGAAGGAAGGAAGGAAGGGGGAAGAGAAAGGAAAATGAAAGGAAGCAAGGTAAGATGAAAAGAAAGAAGGAAAAAGGAAGGAAAGTGAAGGAAAGCAAGGGATGGTGGAAAGGAAGGAAGGTGTATGGGAGAAAGCAAGGGAAGATGGAAAGAAAGGAGGAAAGAGAAATGAAAGTGAGAGAAAGCAAGGGAAGGTGGAAAGAAAGGAGGAAAGAAAGAAAGAGAAAAAGAAACTGATGTATGAGGGAAAGCAGGGGAAGAAGGAAAGAAAGAAAGAAAGAAAGAAAGAAAGAAAGAAAGATGTATGGGAGAAAGCAAGGGAAGAAGGAAGGGAGAGAGAGAGAGAGGGAGGGAAGGAGGGAGGGAGGGAGGGAGAAAGAAAGAAAGAAAGAAAGGAAAGAGGAAGGGAGGAAGGAAAATGAAAGCAAGCAAGGGAAGATGGAAAGAAAGAAAGGGAAAAAAGATGGATGTATGGGAGAAAGCAAGGGAAGATGAAGGAAGGAAGGAAGGAAGGAAGGAAGGAAGGAAGGAAAAAAGAAAGATGGGTGTATGGGAGAAAGTAATGGAAGATGGAAAGAAAGGAAGGAAAATAAGGGAAAGCAAGAGAAGATGGAAAGTGAGAAAGAAAGAAAGAAAGAAAGAAAGAAAGAAAGATAGATAGATAGATAGATAAGGGAAAGCAAGGAAAGAAAGAAAGTCGAGAAGGTGTATGAGGGAAAGGGAGGAAGGTTTGTGGATTTAATGAAGTGTTTTCTTTGTTTTTAGAAACCATTTTATTATCGTTTACATTTTATGATCATCGTTCTTATCTTTTTATTGTGGCTGCCTGATTGTCCTCCGGTGGTCTGAACATCGCAATATTGTAAACCACTCTGGGACTTTTTTAAATGAAAAGGGGTGTCGAGATGTGTCTGAATGAAAATGATCTCAACACCGTCAACCTGGGCCAGCTGGCGTGCCTTCCTCCCAGCAGAGGGCAACAGAGTTCTAGGTACAGAGGAGATATTCCGCGGAAACACGGAATACATCTGGGAACGGACCAAAATCCGTTTCAGAAAGCGAGGATGTTGCTTGCCATTCCAAAAATGGGAACTTGCATAACAAGCGTATGAAACAGAGCTGATCTCCATGGCAATTTCTCCTCAACGGCATCCCGATATCCTTTAGTCCCTCTTAAAATAAACTCGACTTATGTTTAAATGCTTAGATTTAAGAAGGCGGCTGATTTTCTTCAGTTACTTGTCAACGAGAGGGTGAAGTATCCATGCATTGAGGGAGTTATGAATATCTCCCACGGCTGTGAAGGACGAGAATACTTGGGGAGGGAAATACATTTACCGAGAAGAGAACGCAAATGGATTTTTGGCAGGATTTGTCCGCTGGATCAGATCAATCCTGGGCAGGGGCGGCTCAACCATTACGCAAAGTAAGCCTTCGCGGTATACTTGATGTTGCCCAGGGGCGCTCTTGAGGCGCTCTTGGGGGAAAATAGACCTTGACATATGCGAGTTGTAGTTCCTGGGATGTATAGTTCACCTACAATCAAAGAGCATCCTGAACTCCACCAATGATGGAATTGAACCACATCTGCCTGCAGATCCCAAACCAATACCGAACACGAAACAGGCAACGACAAGTCCAGACAGTACCCAATGCACAAACGTTCACCAACACCTTGCCTTCTGCAAGGAACCTTCATCCCAGACCACTTTTATCTACACATCATCATCAGAAGATGAACTGACCACCACCCCATCATTATCCCTCGCAGCTGCTCTCAACTCTGCACGTGAATTCCTACTTCCATCCCTCCATCTTCTTCATCTCCTGTCAAGACTCAGATCCCCCCAAGACTCAGTTGTATTCCCCGATCAGGAGTGGCCCAATCCATTACGCAAAGTAAGCCTTTGCAGTAGAGTTGATGTTGCCCAGGGGCGCTCTTGAGGCACTCTTGGGGGAAAATAGACCTTGACATATGCGAGTTGTAGTTACTGGGATGTGTAGTTCACCTACAATCAAAGAGTATTCTGAACTCCACCAATGATGGAATTGAACCAAATAGGGCACACAGAACTCCCACCACAAACAGAAAATATATATCAGTGATTGGTTGGGGAGGGGGGGGGCAAAATACTGTTTGCTTACCGTTGAAAATTACCGTTGGATCAAACCAACGCAGGCTCGGGATTCCAGGCTCTGCTTATAGGATTCCTCATCTTCCTATTTTCCTATTTTTTATTTTTGAAAAGGTGCAATTTTACAATCTCGGACGTACGCTCGAAGTTGCGCAGTAATTGCGAGTAAACGGAAAATGTAAACATTGGCATTCTCATGAGACCACAAATTCTCAAAACTGTGCAACAAGTCTTTGGGCTGTGCAACAAGGCAGACACACACTGTTTAATTAAAAACTGTATAGTAAATAAAAAACTGTATAGTGCAATTGACAATTATGACGACGACAACAACAACGACAACAACAACAACAAGAAGCTAAGGTACCTGGCAATGTCTGAGTTAGGGCTTCTGTGAGGCTGTTACAGGCACAACAACAACAAGCTAAGGTACCTGGCAATGTCTGAGTTAGGGCTTCTGTGAGGCTGTTACAGGCACAACAACAACAAGCTAAGGTACCTGGCAATGCCTGAGTTAGGGCTTCTGTGAGGCTGTTACAGGCACAACAACAACAATGACAACGACAAACTAGGGTACCTGGCAATGTGTGAGTTAGGCCTTCTGTGAGGCTGTTACAGGCACAACAACAACAACAACAACAAGCTAAGGTACCTAGCAATGCCTGAGTTAGGGATTCTGTGAGGCTGTTACAGGCACAACAACAACAACAACAACAACAACAACAACAAGCTAAGGTGCCTGGCAATGCCTGAGTTAGGGCTTCTGTGAGGATGTTACAGGCACAACAACAACAATGACAACGACAAGCTAGGGTACCTGGCAATGTGTGAGTTAGGCCTTCTGTGAGGCTGTTACAGGCACAACAACAACAACAACAACAAGCTAAGGTACCTAGCAATGCCTGAGTTAGGGATTCTGTGAGGCTGTTACAGGCACAATGACAACAACGACAACAACTAGCTAAGGTACCTAGCAATACCTGAGTTAGGGCTTCTGTGAGGCTGTTACAGGCACGACAACAACAACAAGCTAGGGTACCTGGCAATGCCTGAGTTAGGGCTTCTGTGAGGCTGTTACAGGTACAACGACAACAACAACAAGAAGCTAGGGTACCTGGCAATGTCTGAGTTAGGGCTTCTGTGAGGCTGTTACAGGCACAACGACAACAATGACAACAACAAGCTAAGGTACCTGGCAATGCCTGAGTTAGGGATTCTGTGAGGCTGTTACAGGCACAACAACAACAACAACAACAACAACAACAACAACAACAAGCTAAGGTGCCTGGCAATGCCTGAGTTAGGGCTTCTGTGAGGATGTTACAGGCACAATGACAACGACAAGCTAGGGTACCTGGCAATGTGTGAGTTAGGCCTTCTGTGAGGCTGTTACAGGCACAACAACAACAACAACAACAACAAGCTAAGGTACCTAGCAATGCCTGAGTTAGGGATTCTGTGAGGCTGTTACAGGCACAATGACAACAACGACAACAACTAGCTAAGGTACCTAGCAATACCTGAGTTAGGGCTTCTGTGAGGCTGTTACAGGCACAATGACAACAACAACAAGCTAGGGTACCTGGCAATGCCTGAGTTAGGGCTTCTGTGAGGCTGTTACAGGTACAACGACAACAACAACAAGAAGCTAGGGTACCTGGCAATGTCTGAGTTAGGGCTTCTGTGAGGCTGTTACAGGCACAACGACAACAATGACAACAACAAGCTAAGGTACCTGGCAATGCCTGAGTTAGGGATTCTGTGAGGCTGTTACAGGCACAACAACAACAACAACAACAACAACAAGCTAAGGTGCCTGGCAATGCCTGAGTTAGGGCTTCTGTGAGGATGTTACAGGCACAACAACAACAACAAGCTAAGGTGCCTGGCAATACCTGAGTTAGGTATTTTGTGAGGCTATTATAGGCACAACAACAACAACAACAAGCTAAGGTTTATTGAAGACCTAAGCAGTATTAAAGAACTTTGTTAAACTTTCCAAGTTTCTAAAGACTTTGTTTAGGGAAATCCAAAGGGCCTCTAATCCGAGGCACCCCTGGCATCCCGTTGGGCATACAGAACATGTCCTGTCTACAGCACAGATGCCTTCCAGATCGTAACTGATTGGTCGGCTGTTTTTTTTAATCTTACGAAGGATTGCAAGCATCCCAAGAGTCCGTTGTAACGGCGGGATCCACTCCGCACCAGATGTGGAGGCAAAACAACTCTGGCACCCCTCGGCGCCCATAGATTATCCTTTCTTCCAGCGGAGTAAGAGTGGGATCTCTCTAAAGTGCACGTTTAAGGAGGATCAACGCGGCGTGGTTGGGAGAGATATTGACGTCACCCTCCTTTCAGGTCAGTGTGTCTGTGTGAGCCACAAAAGTTGGGACTTAATCCTGCCATGTTATTTAACGCACAGTTGTGTCCTTCGCTTAACATACATCACATAGCCTCAGTCATTTTTTTTTCAAGATCCTTTGTAATCCTTTCTGTGGGTGACGGATTACCAGGCGCTTTAGAAGCACACGCTTTTTGCATTTATTTCACTCCCAACAGGACTGAAGCCAAGCCGAGACCTTGTGTACGAGGCAGTCAATGGCCATTTTTTAAAATAGACAGTAGATAGGAAAGAGGGTGTATGGTATAGAGTAGTGTGATACTTCTCATTGTTGTTGTTCATTCGTTCAGTCGTCTCCGACTCTTCGTGACCTCATGGACCAGCCCACGCCAGAGCTCCCTGTCGGCCGTTACCACCCCCAGCTCCCTCAAGGTCAGTCCAGTCACTTCAAGGATGCCATCCATCCATCTTGCCCTTGGTCGGCCCCTCTTCCTTTTGCCTTCCACTTTCCCCAGCATAATTGTCTTCTGTAGGTGACCTCATGGACAGGCCCACGCCAGAGCTCCCTGTCGGCCGTCACCACCCCCAGCTCCTTCAAGGTCAGTCCAGTCACTTCAAGGATGCCAGCCCTCCATCTTGCCCTTGGTCGGCCCCTCTTCCTTTTGCCTTCCCCTTTCCCCAGCATCATTGTCTTCTGTAGGTGACCTCATGGACAGGCCCACGCCAGAGCTCCCTGTCGGCCGTTACCACCCCCAGCTCCCTCAAGGTCAGTCCAGTCCCTTCAAGGATGCCATCCATCCATCTTGCCCTTGGTCGGCCCCTCTTCCTTTTGCCTTCCACTTTCCCCAGCATCATTCCCTTCTCTAGGCTTGGCTGTCTCCTCATGATGTGGCCAAAGGACTTCCACTTTCCCTCTAGTCTCCTTCCCTCCAGTGAGCAGCCGGGCTTTCTTTCCTGGAGGATGGACTGGTTGGATCTTCTCGCAGTCCAAGGCACTCTCAGCACTTTCCTCCAGCACCACAGCTCAAAAGCATCTCTCTTCCTTCGCTCAGCCTTCCCGAAGGTCCAGCTCTCACATCCGTAGGTGACTACGGGGAATACCATGGCTTGGACTAGGCAATGGATCTTGGTTACCAGTCTGATGTCTCATATAGTCATATATACTTCTCATATATACTTCTCATATTTGTTGCCAGTCTGATGTCTCATATAGTCATATATACTTCTCATATATACTTCTCATATTTGTTGCCAGTCTGATGTCTCATATAGTCATATATACTTCTCATATATACTTCTCATATAGGTATTCAATTTATCCACATTTCACATAAGTATACTCTTAACATAGTAAGTGGTATATCTCACACAATTTTACTCCAAACTTGATAGATTCTCAAGTGTAACCAAGGTTTCAAATTCGGTTAACAATGCATACTTAACATAAAGCTGTACATATAGGTAACGCTTACTCTAATTCTACAGTCCAGTAGTAGTCGTTTTGGTTCTGTAGAACAAATGAAATCCAAAAATGGTCTTATTGCCGTCTTAAATTTGTTCTAAAGTCTTCATAGAGTCAAAAAAACAGATTAATGTATACATAAAAGTTCAAATTCTTCATATAAGTGAAGTTGACGTGGAATTCGCAGCTTGGGAGTGATCCTGGACTCATCGATGAGCCTGGAACCCCAGGTCTCAGCGGTGGCCGGGAGAGCTTTTGCACAATTAAAACTTGTGCACCACTTGCGCCCGTACCTTGGGAAGTCTGATCTGGCCACGGTGGTCCACGCTCTTGTCACATCCCGGCTGGATTACTGCAACGCACTCTATGTGGGGTTGCCTTTGAAGACTGCTCGGAAACTTCAACTAGTCCAGCGAGAAGCAGCCAGATTACTCACCGGAGCGGCATACAGGGAGCATACCACCCCTCTGTTACACCAGCTCCACTGGCTGCCGATCCAATTCCGAGCACAATTCAAAGTGCTGGTTTTGACCTACAAAACCCTATACGGTTCCGGCCCAGCGTATCTGTCCAAACGGATCTCCCTCTACATCCCACCTCGAAGTTTAAGATCTTCTGGGGAGGCCCTGCTCTCGACCCCGCCACTGTCACAAGTGAGGCTGGCGGGGACGAGGAGCAGGGCCTTCTCAGTGGTGGCCCCCCACCTGTGGAACTCACTCCCCGGGGAGATTAGATCGTCATCTTCCCTTTTGGCATTTAGGAAAAAACTGAAGACCTGGATCTGGGATCAAGCCTTTGGTCATTCTGACAGCTAACTGAAGGATCTGATGATAGACAAGGACAAATGGAATGGAATGGATATATGGACTCTGAACCCTGAGCATGAGACTGTTTTTATTATTTTATTATGTACTGATGTTTTTAATTAATTGTTGAATTGTTTGTATTTGTATTGCTTGTGAATTGTTTTGGGCATCTAATTGTGCCCCCACTGTAAGCCGCCCTGAGTCCCCCCCGGGGTGAGAAGGGCGGGGTATAAGTAAATGAAATAAATAAATAATAAATAATTACTCTTGGATAAGTCCTTTCCCACAGGGTTGTAGTTTCAGTCCTTTGTTATTGTTGTTGTTTCTGGGTGTCAGGGATGGCCAAGTAATCTGTAGTGCTGGGTGAGTACAACTGGTTTCCCGGGTCCAGGCCAGTTTCGATACTTCTTCAGGTAATCTCCCTGTTTACTTGGCTCTGCCTTCTTATCTTTTTCTAATAAAAGGAGAACTAGCTAGTATATTACATTATACCATACTAACAATAGACATGTAAGGAAACACCCCAAACGGATGTATAACATAAATAATAGCCTTAGTATTAAATTTGTGACTTACATGCTCTTGTGGGATCTTTACATGTAGAGTTCTTTATTTGGTTGCGAGCACTCTATTGAGGTACAGCAGGTTCTTAAGTATTGTAGGATCAATACAGATCATTAAGTGCTAAGTGATCGTTAAAGGTAACAGCTGAATTCTAGTTTGTCATTCAAACACCGGAGTGGAAATCATCTATCGGACAGATGGCAAGGGAGATTTCAGCAGACTGAAAGCCAAAACCAAGGTTACAACAACATCTGTTATAGAACTCCAGTATGCTGATGACAATGTCGTCTGTGCGCATTCAGAAGAAGACCTACAAGCCACTCTAAACACCTTCGCAGAAGCATACGAGAAGCTCGGCCTGTCACTGAACATTGAGAAAACCCAGGTGCTCTTCCAGCAGGCACCAGCCAATCCCTCTCCAATGCCAGTAATACAGCTTAATGGTGTAACATTAGAAAATGTGGACCATTTCCGCTCCCTTGGCAGCCACCTCTCCACCAAAGTCAACATCGACCCCGAAATACAACACCGCCTGAGCTCTGCAAGCGCAGCATTTTCCAGAATGAAGCAGAGAGTGTTTGAGGACCGGGACATCCGTAGGGAGACCAAGGGGCTTGTTTATAAAGCTATTCCCCTCCCAACCCTGCTCTATGCCTGTGAGACGTGGACTGTCTACAGATGTCACATGCAACTCCTGGAACGATTCCATCAGCGCTGCCTCCGGAAAATCCTGCAAATCTCTTGGGAAGACAAGCGGACAAACGTCAGTGTGCTGGAAGAAGCAAAGACCACCAGCATTGAAGCGATGGTCCTCCGCCACCAACTCCGCTGGACCGGCCATGTTGTTCGGATGCCTGACCACCGTCTCCCAAAGCAGTTGCTCTACTCCGAACTTAAGAACGGAAAACGAAACGTTGGTGGACAGGAAAAGAGATTTAAAGATGGGCTCAAAGCCAACCTTAAAAGCTCTGGCATAGACACTGAGAACTGGGAAGCCCTGGCCCTTGACCGCTTCAGCTGGAGGTCAGCTGTGACCAGCAGTGCTGCAGAATTTGAGGAGGCATGAATGGAGGGTGAAAGAGAGAAACGTGCCAAGAGGAAGGCGCGTCAAGCCAACCCCGACCGGGACCGCCTTCCACCTGGAAACCAATGCCCTCCTCACTGCGGGAGAAGATGCGGGTCAAGAATAGGGCTCCACAGCCACATACGGACCCACAAGGAAATCCATAATGGAAGACCATCTTACTCGTCCAACGAGGGATCGCCTAAGTAAGTAATGTCTTTAATTTGTGGATCCAGAAGGTCTCCCTGCAAAGGAGTAATTTCTTGCTGTCCATATGAGTAAGGACTTGTAGTTTCTCTAGGACATGATACTTAAGGTCATTATTGGAGTGAGCATTATCTTTAAAGTGCAAATACAATGTGGATTCACAACTCATTCTTTTGATCCTAGATCTGTGTTCTTGTATCCTAGTTCTTATAGGTCTAGTTGTCATACCTATATGCAACATTTTACAGGGGCATAGAACAATATAGATCACATTTTCTGACACGAGAGAAGCCTCCCACAGGATGGTAAAACATCTGGGCGTCCCCTGGGCAACGTCCTTTTAGACAGCCAATTCTCTCACACCGGTTTCTCAAGTCGTTCCTGACACACACACAAAAAGTGAAATAACAATGATACGCAAATACACAGAACAGAGGTAAAGGCTTCCCCTTTCATCTCCGGCTTCTGGGTAATAATCACACTTTATTTATATTTTGCTCTATCTTCTCAAGGGTACGCAGAGCAGATTACAACATAACAGAGATAGGCAAACATCCGATGCCTTTAATACAGTGGAATAACGATGACCCACAAATGAACAGAACAGAGGTAAAGGCTTCCCCTTTCATCTCTGGCTTCTGCATAATAATCACACTTTATTTATATTTTGCTCTATCTCCTCCTGCCTTTAATACAGTGGGATATTCCTTCCTCTTCTCCTTCCTCTTCTTCTCCTTTGCCTCCATCTCCTTCTCCATCTCATCTCCTTCTCCTTCCTCCTCTTCTCCATCTTCTTGCTCTCCTCCTCCTCCTCCTCTTCTCCTTCCTGTTCTTCTTCTCCTTCTCCTCCTTCTTAATCTTCTTCTCCTTTTCCTCCATCTCATCTCTATCTCCTTCTCCATCTCATCTTCTCCTTCCTCCTCCTCCTCCACCTCTCCTTCTCCTTCCTCTTCTTCTTTTTCTCCTCCTTCTTCCTCTTCTTTTTTTCCTCCATCCCGTCTCCTTCTCCATCTCCTCCTTTTCTCCTTCTTCTTCCTCTTCTTCTCCTTTTCTCCATCTCCTTCTCCATCTCCTTTCTCCTCCTCCTTCCTCCTCCTCTTCTTCTCCTTCCTGTTCTCCTCCTCCTCCATCTTCTTCTCCTTTTCCTCCATCTCATCTTCTCCTTCCTCCTCCTCTCCTTCTCCTTCCTCTTCTTCTTTTCCTCCTCCTCCTCCTTCCTCTTCTTTTTTTCCTCCATCCCATCTCCATCTCATCTCCTTCGCCTTCCTCCTCCTCTTCTTCTCCTTTCTCTTCTCTTCCTTCTTCTTCTCCTCCATCTTCTTGCTCTTCTCCTCCTCCTTCCCCCTCCTCTTCTTCTCCTTCCCATTCTTCTCCTCCTCCTTCATCTTCTTCTCCTTTTCCTCCATCTCATCTCCATCTCCTTCTCCCCCTCATCTTCTCCTTCTCCATCCTCATCCTCCTCCTCCTTCTTCTCCTTCTCCTTTTCCTCCATTATTTCTTTACTGTACAAAGTGAAAAGAAATGACCAGCCAGAACTAAGCTTTTCAATAGGGTTTCCCTTTATTAATTTCATTAAGAACAACAGCGAGTTTCGGGCAGTTCCACAGTCACTTTTAGACCATGGAGAGATGCTTAAGTTGAATGGTAAATTTATATGATTTTTTTTTGCATGCTGTGAACTAACGAATTCAAGAATTCAGATAAAACTTGAAAAGCTTTTGGTAAACAATGGTGAGTTTTGTCTTGTTAAAAATGGTAATTGTTTATATTGTTTATAATATAATTAAATTAAATTTCACATTGTTTATAATATAATTAAATAAAAAAGGGGAGGTATACAAAAACATTATCTCTGCTCCTCTTGAACCACAATCCAAGGTCCGCACTATGCAAGTGGAACTAGGGTTACTCCAGCAATGAGTAGGTGCAATGTCCAATGTGCTACTACATACAATGGCCTGCTGTTGTCTTCCAAATATATGTTACTCTATGCATAGCACATACTTAGGCATGTGTTTGTCACTAATAGCATCCCAGTTACCGCATGAAAGATATGTTTCTAGATATGCCGATATCTAGTTTGTCTTTATTTAAAAGTAAATGATAGAAGGCCAGCTGGAAAGGCAGGTTCACAGTTGCATTTCAATGACAGTAAGTCATTGCTGGGATTTATAGTTCACTTACAATCAAAGAGTATTCTGATCTCCACCAATGATGGAATTGAGCCAAACTTGGCACACAGAACTCTCACAACCAACCAATACAGTATCAACCAGCATCCTCCCTCCTTCCCTCTGTGATTTCTGTTACAGTAAGTTGTAGCAGGACCAAGTGTGTGTATATTGAAGATGGTAATTATTGTGTGCAGCTGGTAATATAGGTCAATCAGCATCCTCCCTCCTTCCCTCTGTCATTTCTGTTATGGTAAGTTGTAGTAGGACCAAGTGTGTGTGTGCTGAAGAAAAACCTTATGATGGTAATTATTATGTGCAGCTAGTAATGTAGGTCAACCAGCATCCTCCCTCCTTCCCTCTGTGATTTCTGTTACGGTAAGTTGTGGTAGGACCAAGTGTGTGTGTGTTGAAGAAAAACCTTATGATGGTAATTATTATGTGCAGCTGGTAATGTAGGTCAACTAGCATCCTCCCTCCTTCCCTCTATGATTTCTGTTACGGTAAGTTGTAGCAGGACCAAGTGTGTGTGTTGAAGGAAAACCTTATGATGGTAATTATTTTGTGCAGCTGGTAATGTAGGTTAACCAGCATCCTCCCTCCTTCCCTATGTGATTTCTGTTACGGTAAGTTGTAGCAGGACCAAGTATGTGTGTGTCGAAGAAAAACCTTATGATGGTAATTATGATGTGCAACTGGTAATGTAGGTCAACCAGCATCCTCCCTTCTTCCCTCTGTGATTTCTGTTATAGTAAGTTGTAGCAGGACCAAGTGTGTGTGTTGAAGAATAACCTTATGATGGTAATTATTATGTGCAGCTGGTAATGTAGGTCAACCAGCAATCTTGGAGTACACCCGATAGGGTATAACTCTATGGGTTTTTAGAATACAGTTCTGGAGAGCTTTTGCTCAAAGGCTCTGCCCTGAGGAGCAGGTTGGAGAGAAGCCGTTATGCTGCTCTAAAGGAGGCTATGATGGAATAGCGGTTAACTCAAGGTTTATGTTTTGCTTTCTCATTTGACTTAAGACGAAGATGCCTTGTTTTGTGTTACTTACAAAGACTATGTAAGTTTCTTGCACTGTTTGTATTTTGTATGTAACCTTGCAAGTTTGTATTTCACCTTTGCTATTAAGAGTAAAGATTTTTCTACTCTTGTCTGTGTGTCTTGGGCATGGGACGTGGCTAAGATCTCCTTGCTGTGCAACAATTTCCAGGCTCCTCATCCGTTGGGCCTCTCCAGCCCCGGGGTATTGCCGTGCCTTAACTCTTTGATTCCCTGTTGTTAGTATTTGTGTCAGACGGGTAAGAGTAGGAGACTCCATATTATCCGACATTTTCATTTATCCGACATTCTGCCAGCCCGTTTATGTCAGATAAGCGAGACTCTATTGTACTACCACATCAATTCTAGGTTATTAAATATGGTTTTCTGTGGGCGAGCAGATGGAGACTACTGGGTGGTTTATGATCTCTATCAGAAACTAGAGCTGATGTGGTCTATCCAATGCAATTTTCTGAATCAGCTGATGTGGTCTATCCAAGACAGTTTCCTGAATCAGCACCCCAAATAACCAAACCAGATCGAAAGTTGATGAAAAAAACTTATTCGTAACCCTTTTGGTACTAATGTTGGAGAGTGGTCCCTGGTCAAAGTGGTCTCTGGTCAAAGAGGTCCAGGGGTCAAAGTGATCCCTAGTCAAAATGGTCCTTCGTGAATTGGTCCCTGGTCAAGTGGCTCCTGGTCAAATTTATTTATTTATTTCAAACTTTTCTATCCCGATCTTCTCAACCTCCGTAGAGGGACTCAGACCGGCTAATAGTACAGTCTAGAAACATCATACAATCACGAGTTAAAATGCATATTGATTAAAAACAAATAAGCCAAATCGCCAAGATAAGATCATGTCCTACTCAGTCCGTATGTGTGGTCGATAACTTTGTTCTGTAGCTGGTTTCAACCATTACTCTGGGATTACTCTCTGGTCAAAGTGGTCCCTGGTCCAGTGGTCCCTGGTCAAAATGGTCCCTAGTGAATTGACCAAGTGGTTCTTGCTCAAGTGGTCCCTGGTCAAAGTGGTCCCTGGTCAAGTGGTCCCTGGTCCAGTGGTCCGTGGTCAAAGTGGTCTCTGATCAAAGGGGACCCTGGTCAAAGTGGTCCCTGGTTCAGTGGTCCGTGGTCAAAGTGGTCTCTGATCAAAGTGGTCTCTGATCAAAGTGGTCTCTGGTCAAAGTGGACCCTGGTCAAAGTGGTTCCTTTGACCCTGGTCCAGTGGTCTGTGGTCAAAGTGGTCTCTGATCAAAGTGGTCTCTAGTCAAAGTAGTCTCTGGTCAAAGTGGACCCTGGTCAAAGTGGTCCCTTTGACCCTGGTCCAGTGGTCCGTGGTCAAAGTGGTCCCTGGTCAAGTGGTCCCTTGTCAAAGTGGTCCTTGGTCCAGTGGTTCCTGATCCAAAGAGTGGTCCAGTGGTCCCTGGTCAAAGTGGTCCCTGGTCAAAACAAGGTTTGGAACCGCCGAGTTAAACGACAGGATATAAACAGTGCAGCAGTTAACATCTACAGTGCTGCAGAGTTGAGTAAGAAACAGGATGGTCAGGACTACAAAGAAGTTGACTGCCAGTCTTCTCCTGACCATTCCTTCAGTTCCAGAAGGTAACTTCCAAGATTCGACAAGACGGTACCATCCAGCCTTGTGCTCAGCCTAATCCCGTTGTGCTCCTCTCATTCCGTTCGTCTCCATCCCCTTTTCCAGATGATTCTCGGGCGACCCTCGAAGTTTGCTTTGACCTGGTCACAATTCACAAGATGGGCTTTTTGAAACCAAAATAGTGGGAAACGAACGGCCTTCCTCTCGTCATGCAGAGTTAGGAAGTAGTAGGAGATATTCCATGACAAACTTGGGAAGATGGCGGTGTCTGCCTTGCTCCGCAGATGCTAAAGAAGTGGACAAAGACAGCGACACACAACAATCCTTCGTAATGGCAGAACATCCTTCTGGCTTCGGAAGTCTCTGAAAAAGTGGACCAAAGCTGGATCCCACCATGCAAGGTTCTGCTGCGCCTGGGATATTCCCCGTTAATGCAACTGGCTTCCGTTCTCCTTTCCGTCACATCGTATAAGCCACCCAGTAAATGACGTTGACGGCGGCAAAGGCTGCCGGGAACACCGCCCGGGCGTAGATATCAATGGTGTCTGCGTCAATGGGCTTGAAGAGGGATTTCAGGCCCGTTTTCTTCTCTGGTTTAGTCTCCTGTGGCTTTTTCATCTCCCCCGTTTCGACTTCGGTGGATCCGGGAAGGTTTTTGGGGACTCTGCGTTGCCGGTTGGAAACCGCCAGCTCCTGGTTCACGCCGGCGATTGAAAGGGAAAACATCACAATGGCATTCTTCACGTTCACCTGAGATGAGAAAGAGAAGGGGGAAAACAATTGAAGAGACAACTGGTTGCAAACCAGTTAGTAGGCCGAAGCCTGTTAGAGTCAGTGGGCCAAAGCTTGTGTTGTGCTGAAGAAAGTGAATAGGCTGAAGCCTGTTAAGAGTTATGGGGAGAAAGCTAGTGTCGTCCTGAGGAGTGTGAGGTAAACCTCTGTCTGAGAGAAGCCTGTGTGAGAGAACGCCTCAGTGGGAGAAGGTCTCAGTCTGTGAGGTAAGCCTCACAGTGAGAGGTTGGCCAAAGCTAGCGTTGTCCTGAGGAAAGTGAATAGGCCGAAGCCTGTTAAGAGTTAGCAGGACAAATCTAGTGTCATTCTGAGGAGTGTGAGGACAATCTCTGTCTAAGAGAAACCTGTGTGAGAGAACGCCTCAGTGGGAGAAAGGTCTCAGTCTGTGAGGTAGGCCTCACAGTGAGAGGTTGGCCTTAGTCTATGACAGTGTTTCTCAACCTTCCTAATGCCGCGACCCCTTAATGGAGTCCCTCATGTTGTGGTGACCCCCAACCATAACATTATTTTCGTTGCTACTTCATAACTGTCATTTTGCTACTGTGACTAATCGTAATGTAAATATCTGATATGGAGGATGTATTTTCATTCACTGGACCAAATTTGACATGTGTGAGAGAACGCCTCAGTGGGAGAAAGGTCTCAGTCTGTGGGGTAGGCCTCACAGTGAGAGGCTGGCCTTAGTCTACGACAGTGTTTCTCAACCTTCCTAATGCCGCGATCCTTTAATAGAGTCCCTCATGTTGTGGTGACCCCCAACCATAACATTATTTTCGTTGTTACGTCGTAACTGTCATTTTGCTACTGTGACGAATTGTAATGTAAATATCGGATATGGAGGATGTATTTTCAATCACTGGACCAAATTTGGCCTGTCTGAGAGAATGCCTCAGTGGGAGAAAGGTCTCAGTCTGTGAGGTAGGCCTCACAGTGAGAGGTTGGCCTTAGTCTACGACAGTGTTTCTCAACCTTCCTAATGCCGCGACCCCTTAATAGAGTCCCTCATGTTGTGGTGACCCCTAACCTGAACATTATTTTCATTGTTACTTCGTAACTGTCATTTTGCTACTGTGACTAATCGTAATGTAAATATCTGATATGGAGGATGTATTTTCATTCACTGGACCGAATTTGGCCTGTGTGAGAGAACACCTCAGTGGGAGAAAGGTCTCAGTCTGTGGGGTAGGCCTCACAGTGAGAGGCTGGCCTTAGTCTACGACAGTGTTTCTCAACCTTCCTAATGCCGCGATCCATTAATAGAGTCCCTCATGTTGTGGTGACCCCCGAGGTCTCAGTCTGTGGGGTAGGCCTCACAGTGAGAGGTTGGCCTTAGTCTATGACAGTGTTTCTCAACCTTCCTAATGCCGCGGCCCCTTAATAGAGTCCCTCATGTTGTGGTGACCCCCAACCATAACATTATTTTCGTTGTTACGTCGTAACTGTCATTTTGCTACTGTGACTAATCGTAATGTAAATATCTGATATGGAGGATGTATTTTCATTCACTGGACCAAATTTGACATGTGTGAGAGAACGCCTCAGTGGGAGAAAGGTCTCAGTCTGTGAGGTAGGCCTCACAGTGAGAGGTTGGCCTTAGTCTACGACAATGTTTCTCAACCGCGACCCCTTAATAGAGTCCCTCATGTTGTGGTGACCCCTAACCTGAACATTATTTTCGTTGCTACTTTGTAATGTTTTTTGTTTGTTTTTTTGGCTTTTTAAGTCCCTTCTGTGGTGTTTTTCAGTATTTTTATGAGTGGTGGCCACTTGTTGACCTGAGAGGTGTCTTGTGTCCAAATTTGGTGTCAATTCGTCCAGTGGTTTTGGAGTTCTGTTAATCCCACAACCGAACATTACAGTTTTATTGATATAGATTATCAGAGGGTCTTACTGACCTCTTCCATCTGTCGGCTGCTCTTTAGCTTGTCTTTTTGCTTTTTCATGTAGTCTGCATTGAAATGGGCAAATGCATATTCCACCAGCGCGGCAAAGACAAAGACGTAGCAGATCCAGAAGTACACGTCCAAGGCTTTGATGGCGGACGCTCTTGGGAGCGAAGACCGGGCACTCACCATCAGGGTGGTCATGGTCAGAACAGTCGTTATACCTGGATGGAGAAGGGAAAAGCATATCGGAACGCTTTGATGGCACAGGAGGCAAAACTTTTTCACCCACCCTCATATAATATAGCAATATAATGATATAACAATAAATACTAATAAATTTTATTTGTTACCCAGCTCTCTTAATGACTCAAGGCAGTGACATAAAATACATACAAAATTTACATTCAGTAGAGTCTCGCTTATCCAACCTTCGCTCATCCAACGTTGTGTATTATCCAACACAGTCTGGCGCCCATTTGGATCCACAGCTGTTTCAATACATTGCGATGTTTTGGTGCTAAATTCGTAAATACAGTAATTACTACATAATGTTACCGTGTATTGAACGGATGTTTTTGGTACTTAATTTGTAAAATCATAACGTAATTTGACGTTTGATAGGCTTTTCCTTAATCCCTCCTTATTATCCAATATATTCGCTTATCCAACGTTCCACCGGCCCATTTATGTTGGATAAGTGAGACTCTACTGTATATCAAAACAAGGCATTATAATACGAGGATTATCCTGAAAGTAAGATTACAAGGCACATAGCTCTCAAGGGGAATTTTCGCAGAGGAAGTTGGTATCACTGCCGTGTAGCGGAAAGCCAGCGAAACCAACAAGCAGTGCCAGTTGTCAGTAGCTCATCGACTGGTGAAGTGGTGAAGGTTAGAGATCAGCGTCCTCATTCCGTTTCCCTCCAAGTATGAAGTTCGTGTTGTCAAGGCATGTAGCTCTCGCAGGAAGTTTTCTTGGAGGAAGTTGGTATCACTGCCGTGTAGCAGAAAGCCAGCGAAACCAACAAGCAGTGCCAGTCGTCAGTAGCTCATCAACTGGTGTTGTGGTGAAGGTTAGAGATCAGCGTCCTCATTCCGTTTCCCTCCAAGTGTGAAGCTCGCACTGTATGAGGGATATCTGGAAAGTAAGGTTACAAGGCATGTAGCTCTTGTGGGGAATTTTCACAGAGGAAGTCAGTATCACTGCTATGTAACAGGAAGTCAGGGGAAGCGAACGAGCAGTGCCAGTCGTCAGAAGCTCATCAACTGGCATTGTGGTGAAGGTTAGAGATTAGCATCCTCATTCCGTTTCCCTCCAAGTGTGAAACTCGTGCTGTATGAGGGATTTCCGGAAAGTAAGGTTACAAGGCATGTAGCTCTCGTGGGGAATTTTCACAGAGGAAGTTAGTATCACTGTTGTGTAGTGGAAAGCTAGCAGAAGCAAATAAGCAGTGCCAGTCGTCAGTAGCTCATCAACTGGCATTCTGGTGAAGGTTAGAGATGAGTGTCCTCATTCCGTTTCCCTCCAAGTGCAAATTTTTAGGAAATTAGTATCACTGCTGTGTAGCCGAAATCCAGCAGAAGCGAATGAGCAGTGCCAGTCGTCAGTAGCTCATCAACTGCCATTCTGATGAAGGTTAGAGATGAGCGTCCTCATTCTGTTTCCCTCCAAGAGTAAAGTTTTCACTGGGAAATTCTGCTGTGTAGCGGAAAGTCAGCGGAAGCGAATGAGCAGTGCCAGTCATCAGTAGCTCATCAACTGGCATTCTGGTGAAGGTTAGAGATGAGTGTCCTCATTCCGTTTCCCTCCAAGTGCAAAGTTTTAGGAAATTAGTATCACTGCTGTGTAGCCGAAATCCAGCAGAAGCGAATGAGCAGTGCCAGTCGTCAGTAGCTCATCAACTGCCATTCTGATGAAGGTTAGAGATGAGCGTCCTCATTCTGTTTCCCTCCAAGAGTAAAGTTTTCACTGGGAAATTCTGCTGTGTAGCGGAAAGTCAGCGGAAGCGAATGAGCAGTGCCAGTCATCAGTAGCTCATCAACTGGCATTCTGGTGAAGGTTAGAGATGAGTGTCCTCATTCCGTTTCCCTCCAAGTGCAAAGTTTTAGGAAATTAGTATCACTGCTGTGTAGCCGAAATCCAGCAGAAGCGAATGAGCAGTGCCAGTCGTCAGTAGCTCATCAACTGCTATTCTGATGAAGGTTAGAGATGAGCGTCCTCGTTCTGTTTCCCTCCAAGAGTAAAGTTTTCGCTGGGAAATTCTGCTGTGTAGCGGAAAGTCAGCGGAAGCGAATGAGCAGTGCCAGTCATCAGTAGCTCATCAACTGCTATTCTGATGAAGGTTAGAGATGAGCGTCCTCATTCTGTTTCCCTCCAAGAGTAAAGTTTTCACTGGGAAATTCTGCTGTGTAGTGGAAGCGAATGAGCAGTGCCAGTCATCAGTAGCTCATCAACTGGCATTCTGGTGAAGGTTAGAGATGAGTGTCCTCATTCCGTTTCCCTCCAAGTGCTAAGTTCGCACTGTAATATGCTACCTAAATACTAAGGGCATGAACCCCACTGCAATTCAT
The DNA here is from genome assembly GCF_037176765.1 of Anolis sagrei. Taxonomy (NCBI): domain Eukaryota; kingdom Metazoa; phylum Chordata; class Lepidosauria; order Squamata; family Anolidae; genus Anolis; species Anolis sagrei. Next base: position 1,309,491 of record NC_090033.1, read on the forward strand.
CCCAAAATCGATTCAGTTTATGGAGAGGGCGTACTGTTAAGACAGCATGTAACAAAATGAGTAAGGCATATATTGTGAGACCATGAAGAAACTTTGCAGAGAAATCCAAAACAAATGTGATGGGATGCTGACTGTGGGAGTCTGTCTCCTTCATGACAATGCGCGTCCGCACACCGCTCATGCAACACAAGAGTTATTGACTTCCTTTGGTTGGGATGTTTTAAGCCACCCCTCACAGCACACAGTGACTGTCACCTGTCCGCTAAATTGAAGGAACACCTGGGTGGAAAACACTTTTCTGATGATGACGAAGAGGTGAAAATCAAAGTGACGTACTGGCTGACAAAGGCGGGGAGAAACGTCTATTACACAGGCATCAAAAATTCATCCAACAGATGACAAAATGAATTGAGCTGAATTATGATTATGTGGAAAAATAATGTAATACCTATGCTGCAATCTTTGTAAGTTTTACTAAAATATATTCATTCTTTGTATTTAAAAAAATTGGAACCTTACTTTCTGGATAACCCTCGTACAATTTAATATTTAAGAAACATATGCCGAACACAGGGTACAAAGATCAACATATAGGGACAATAGAATGCAATAGAATGCGAATCCTTCGACAACAGAATGCAATGAGTTTCATCTGCTCCATTCATGATCCTGGAGGAGTAACTTTTTGAAAAAGATCCTCCCCAACACTTTTACCTAACGAAACGCGGGCAGGCACCGCAGACTGGCTGATCCAGAAAGAAACCCAAGACATTGCAACCAGGAGGATGGAAGGCACATAGGACTGGATGATGTAGACCCCTCGATTCCTCCTCAAGTGGAAGTGGAGGCTCAGCCGGGGAAACTGGCCAGCTGGGTGACAGGAAAAAGAATAATTTAAAAGATTTTAAAAATAAAATAACTGTAATGCAAAAATATTGCTATCACATCTTTCTTACATGAAGTTCAAGGTCTTTTATCAGGTCTCCTGTCCCATTTTATCCTCCCAATGTCAGAGCAAAGTCAATTAGTCTGAGGGAGAGTGTCTTGACGGGCTTCAGCACAGCGTGTTAAACCGCCAGCTGCAGAAAATTTTGCCGATCGAAAGGTTGACAGTTCAAGCCCGGGTTGGGGTGAGCTCCCAACCATCACCTAGCAGTTCAAAAACAGTAATGTGAGTGAGATAAATAGTAGGGCTGGGCGGTTTCGTTTCGTAATTTCGTAATTCGTTAAAAATTCGTTATTTTTTTTGGTTACGAAGCGATAACGAACCATTCAGGAGCATCTAAAAAACGAAACGAATTTTTCAATTCGTTTCGTAATTGCTTCGTATTCGTTTTGTACTCGTTTCGTATTCGTTTCGAAATCGTTTCGTTATTATTTCCGCATGTCTGGGGCAAGTTTTATAGCTGTTGTTTGTTTAATCAGTGAAAAAAAATATATAAATATCACACCAACAGTCAACAACAGAGGGAGAGGGAAGCTTCGGAAGTTCCCCCTGTCCCATATGGAGGTTTTTTAGTGTATTGCGCGGTCGCGTCCGCCATTAACGAATCGATTCGTTTCGTATTCGTTTCGTATTGTTTCGTAATTTTACGAAATTTCATAAATATCGAACTTTTTTAAAGGAAAATTTCGGAATTCTTTTAAATATCGAAACGCAAAAAACCCCGAAAAACGAATCGAGTTTAGAAACAAATTTTTCCGTGGTTGCCCAGCCCTAATAAATAGGTACCACTTTGGCAGGGAGGCAATAAAAGGTGCCCATGTGGACATGCCGACGATTCAATTGGGGGAGAATCTAAGCACAACAAAGCACACACACACACCCCGGTGGCTGGATTCGAGCACAGCCTCCAGATGCCGGAGATGAAAAAAGATGGGAAGCCTTTACCTCTGTTTATGTAGTTTGTGTACTGTTTATGTACTGCCTGTGAGTAGATAAATAGGTACTGCTTTGGCGGGGAGCTAACTTTATGTTTTATATTTTGGTCTATTAAAACAGCGTTGGGAAACCTAAGGCACCGGGATTGTGGCGCAGCTGGCTGAGTGTCAGCTGCATTAAGATCACTCTGACCAAAAGGTCATGGGTTCGAAGCCAGCCCGGGCTGGAGTGGGTGTCCAGCCATTGTGTAGCCCGTTGTTGACCTTTGCAACCCGAAAGACAGTTGCATCTGTCAAGTAGGAAAATAAGGCACCACCTTGTGTGGGAGGCTAAATTTAACTAATTTATGAGGCCATAAAGAAAAAAGACTCCGGGGAATGTGGAATGCGGAAGAACTTCATCGGTGTCGTTGATGGATGATGGAAAGCAGCAGCTCCCCTGGCGGCCAGAAAAAAGTTAAATAGCCTTGGTGTATTTGTGTGTTAAACGTGGTTTGTCAAACTGGCATTGAATGTTTGCCATATATGTGTTTACTGTAATCCGCCCTGAGTCCCCTGCGGGGTGAGAAGGGCGGAATATAAGCACTGTAAATAAATAAATAAATAAATAAATAAATAAATAAATAAATAAGGGACCCTTTAGCTGAGGCACCCCTGGCGTCCCGTTGGGCATACAGAAAGCGCGTCCTGTAAACAGACATTATCACAGGCCCAGCACACGACAACACACGTGTTTTTTTAATGATAGAACCCATTAGGGGATGGCATTTATAACCCAGGAACGAAAATTGTGCTACGTCGTGTGATAACTAATTATTTACTTTTGTACCGTGATGAATCACGCAAGACATTATTGTAAAATAATAAACATTCCAAGTATTCATATAGCTGCCAGCAGAATAGGAGGAGATTTGAGTGCTGTTTTTATTCTCTCTACAAGTTATGCTATCTGTAGGAAGGACTGAAGGGTTTGTTTACCAGATTTGAAGTTCATGACTTCTGTTGTGAAGCGGTAACTGGTGATGGTGAACTGAGCGAGCTGCAGCTTATCCAACCCATGGATCTGATCCTGGTTTTCGGACCAGCGGTAGACAATATCCTCGGAGGCATAGCCATCTGTCAAACGAGATGGGAGAATAAATACGGAAGACATTGTGCATATTTTTGTTTGATTGTTGTCTGCCTGCCAAGGTGAGGTCTCCATATTTCCAACCGCTTGGGGTCAGAAGAACCAACTGGGACCCAATTACCAAATGGTCTTGTTTTCTTTCTGGGGAGAGTCGACACTCCGTGCGCTGCGGAGCCAAATTCATTACCAAAGCCGCCCACCTGAGAAATCTCTTCATCTCACAAAATGTGGTCCTTTGTCATGGCAATGAACTGATCTAAATTATCTGACTGATTCACTCTACTCCCCCTGATTTCATCTTGGAATTGAATCCCATTTCACCAAACAATCGTTTCACACCACAAGCAACATGGATTACCTGGGAACAGAGGCGGCCCTAGGTCATTGTGGGTCATTGTTATTCCACTGTATTAAAGGCACTGAATGTTGCCTATCTCTGTTATGTTGTAATCTGCTCTGAGTACCTTCAAGGAGATAGAGATAGTACACCCCCCCCCCCCAGGACCAGCTGGGCCAGAGTGAAGAGAGAGGGGGCCAGGGGACAGTTTCACCTTCTCTCCTGTGCTATGCTAATAATATAATATAATATAATATAATGTGATATAATATATTGTATATACATATAATATAATATTATAATATAATACAATATAATAATATGATATTATAATTATATATTTTATCTTACATGTAATATTACTAATAATATTACAATATACTGGTATAGTACAATATAGTACAATATAGTAATATATAATACTGATATTGTACTATACTGATAATATAATATATATTGTGTGTGTTTGTGTGTGTATATATATATATATAGAGAGAGAGAGAGAGAGAGCGTAAGCCACTCTGAGTCCCCTTCGGGATGAGAAGGGTGGTATATAAATGTAAATAAAATAAATAGTAATGAGACACCTCAGCAAGCAAGAGTCCAGAAGTGGCAGGCTAAAACCCGGAACCTCAAGCCATGGCTTTTACCAAATAAGAGAGTATTAATGATGATAATAATAATACTCTCTTATTTGGTATCAGCCATGGCTTGAGGTTCCATGTTTTAGCCTGTCACTTTTGGACTCTGGCTTGCTGAGGTGTCTCATTACTATTTATTTTATTTACATTTATATGCCGCCCTTCTCATTATTATTATTATCTGCAATCTGTATTCCACATGTAAGCCTATCTAACTGCCATGTCTTACACAGCATGGTATTATTATTATTATTAACTACAATTTCGCAATTAAAGCAATACAAAAGAATATAAAAAAATAAAACCACGATGATTATTTATTTAACTCCTCTAGGAATTCCTAACTCCTCCAGCCCAACCTTATGGCCAACTTCCAATGTCCAGGAACAGGGCCCAACGATCTGGATATGATACTGATACTGGTATTACTGGTATTGTACTATGCAAATAATATAATATATTGTGTGTGCGCACGTGTGTGTGCGCACGTGTGTGTGTGTGTGTATTTGTAAGCTGCTGTGAGTCCCCTTCGGGGTGAGAAAGATGGCACATAAATAAAGTGTGATGATGATGATGATGATGATGATGATTATGTGTCCCAGTATGCAACCATGATCTGGGCACGCGAGAGAAGGAGGGCCATTGGATGCAACGCAAGCAAAGTGGATGCTCCATGCCTTGTCTTGCGCCTACTATTGTTGGCCACCCTCTTCAAAGCTCTCATAGGGTTCAACTCACAGCTCTCCAAATCGAGCATGCACTCCTGATCATCCATGGGATATTTCGTGAGGTCCATGTCGCAGGCCACTGTCGAGGTAATCCTACCAAAAAGAGAGACAATAAAAGACAATGATTACATTGACATCAATGGCTCCAAACATGTTGATGTATCGCAGTGGTTCTCAACCTGTGGTACATTTATTTATTTACGACATTTCTATGCCACCTTTCTCACCCCGAAGGGGACTCAGAGCGGCTTACAAGATATATATATATACATACAATATTGTTCTGTCATGCGCTGGGCCTGTAACAATTATCTTTCGTATAGGACGTATACTTTAAGCCCAGCGGGAAGCGAGGGTGCCTCAAAGAGAGATTCTCAGGGATTTTTCTGAAGTGATGGTCTTTAGAGTCTTTAATGATACAACAAAGTCTTTATTGTGGAACAAATAACAAATCTTCAAAGGTTCAAACAACACTTCAAGGCTTTCTTAGTCTAGTCCTCAATGGACTGGTACCTGACTTTGATTAACTGTACTTTCTCTGTAAGAAAAAACCCTTTTTAACCTCTCCTAGGCTGTCTATTATTTAGCCCTGGTTGATGTGGGTCCTACTACCGATTCCAAATGCGTCTGGGCATCGAGTAGACCTACCAGCCAAGGTTTGTAGATATTTCAGCTGGAGTTCCTTGGATCTGTAATGCTATTCTCCCTTCGAGAATTCTTAGAAAACTTCAGGGCTGTTTCCCTCTGATGCTGTGAGCTCTCAGCCAGAGCTTTTGGGACCTTTCCCCTGGAATTTCTGTTTCTGTATCCCCGGATGTTCTTGAGAAAGGAAGCTTTTCTACGGGACGAGCTAGTCTACATCCTATAGCTTAGCTACCTTGTGCGAGACTGCCCAAAATGGCTCCTTTCCCTCCCAGAGCCCTGAACAAGGGGCGGAACCAAAGCTTAATTATGATGGACAGGTGGCCTGCCCTATGACTGCAAACAGATAACAGAAAGAAAATAAAGTTGGAGCTCCTGGTACAGCCGTACCAGCACAAATATATTATATTATTAGCATAGTACAAGATCAGTATTAAATATTACTATATTGTACTATACCATTATATTGTAATATTATTAGCAATATTACATGTAATATAAAATATATAATTATATTATTAGTATTAGTATTATTAGTACCATTATATTGTAATATTATTAGTAATATTACATGTAATATAAGATATATAATTATAATATCATATTATTATTATTATTAGTAGTAGTAGTAGTAGTAGTAGTATTATATTGTATTTCATAATATTATAAATATTATATATACACACACACACACTAGGCATGTGCAATCCATGGTTCTAAATGGTTCTAAAGTACTTACAAAACTAAAGTTCTGCTGGTGAAAACTAGGGGGGGGCTGGTGCTTTGCTTCTACAGTGTTGCTAAAGTTCTGGTGGTGAAAATTTCAGAAATCTAACACAACTTTCAAAATGTCATTATAAATGGCAGTTCCTAATAGGTTCTGTCTGTTGCAACCCAGAGCAGGAAACGAGACCATAAGCTAACAATCCACCACACTTGACTGTGGGAAAAACAATCCCTTTTTATTGGTGAAAAATGGTTACAAAATAGAAGAAAATGCAAAGTCAAAAAGCCACGGTAAAATTCAGCAGTCAAGAATATCCATGAACTAGATCAATATCCAAAAGCCACACTGTAAAAACCTGGAACCTGTTAGCAATTCACTAACCGTACTTGGAGCACTAGAAGCCTCTTGGGATGTAGGCCACGGGAAACGGGAAATCTGCCAAGGTAATGCCTCAGTCTAAACGATGCCTGATCTAACGAGACAACCCTTCGGGGTGAGAAGGGCGGGGTAAAAGAACCCCAAATAAATAAATAAATAACCTGGCGAGAGGCACTTAAAACTGAAGAAACTGTTTCGTGACACGCCTCCAGGCTTTGAAGCCTGTGTTTCCTTTTCCCTTAATCTGCTTGACCTTCGCAGACTCTGCGATTCACTCCTGTTTTTCCAAATCTGTCTTTTTCTATCCTCATTAAAGAAGACAGGTGCTAACTCCTCTGAAGAGCTATCACCGCTTGGCTCTGCAACATTCTCATCAGGCTGTGTAGTTTCACTTTCCAAGCCACTGACCTCAGAATCAACATTTTCATTACCATCAGGGAAAAATACATGTTCAGTAGCATCAGGAAATACAATCAGAGAATCAGGTTCAGGTTCAGCAATCAGAGAATCAGGTTCAGGTTCACACGCAGGCTGAACCCCAACACTGTCATAAAAATCACTAATAATGAAATAATAATGAAATTTTGAAAGTTTTGTTAGAGTTCTGAAATTTTCACCACCAGAACTTTAGCAACACTGTAGAAGCAAAGCACCAGCGCCCCCTAGTTTTCACCACCAGAACCATAGTTTTGAACTGCATTATCTGAGTCCACACTGCCATATAATCCAGTTCAACGTGGATATTATACCTCTGTGTGGAAGGGGCCTCAATCCTTTTGACCTTTTACCTGATGCTATACAGGATGACCCCGTCCGGCTGCAATCGGATGAGCTTGTTCTCCACGGTGACGTCGTGAAACCAGGCCGACTTTGCATTGACGATGAAGGTGTCCGGCAACCAGAGCTTGTCCACAAAGCGACTGTCCAGGCCCAGAGTCTCATTGGTGTGGTTGTAGGACAGCCGGTCATCCCGCCAGCTCTGATGCAGGAAAACCGTCATTGTGTATTCCTAAGGACAAGAACCATCAGATAGGATGTCAGTGCAGGGCTGTCATACTTCAGCCATATTGCAATGAATCTATAGAAATAAAAATGTCATGTTGGTTTGTGGGATGAACAGAACTCAAAAACCACTGGACAAATTGCCGCCAAATTTGGACACAAGACACCAACTAACCCAAAGAGTGACCATCACTCAAAAAAAATTGATATTGTCATTTGGGAGTTATAGTTACTGGGATTTATAGTTGATTTACAATCAAAGAGAATTCTGAACTCCACCAAGGATGGAATTGAACCAAACTTGGCACACAGGACTCCCATGACCAATATGGGCATTGATGGGCATTGACCTTGAGTTTGGGAGTTGTAGTTCACCTCCATCCAGAGAGCACTGTGGACTCAAACAATGATGGATCTGGACCAAACTTGGTACTGATACTCAAAATGCCCAAATACGAACACAGATAGAGTTTGGGGGGAAATAGGCCTTGACATTTGGGAGTTGTAGTTACCGGGATTTATAATTCACCTACGAGAGCATACCAAATGCCACAAACGACGAAATTGGGCCAAACCTCCCACACAGAACCCCCATGTGGGCCACAGCATTTGGGAGTTGTAGTTGCTGGGATTTATAGTTCACCTACAATCAAAGAGCATTCTGAACTCCACTAATGATGAAATTGAACCAAATGTAGCACACAGGACTCCCACGACAAAAATTACAGAAAATGACAGGACTCCCATGACAGAAAATACTGCAAGGGTTTGATGGGCATTGACCTTGAGCTTGTGAGTTGTAGTTCACCTACATCCAGAGAGCACTGTGGACTCAAACAATGATGGATCTGGACCAAACTTGGCACGAATATTCCATATGCCCAAATATGAACACAGATGGAGTTTGGGGAAAATAGGCCTTAACATTTGGGAGTTGTAGTTGCTGGGATTTATAGTTTACTTACAATCAAAGAGAATTCCAAACTCCACCAATAATGGAATTGAACCTAAAGTGGCACACAGGACTCCCAAGACTGACAGAAAATACCAGAAGGGTTTGGTGGGCATTGACCTTGAGTTTGGGAGTTGTAGTTCACCTATATCCAGAGAGTGCTGTGGACTCAAACAATGATGGATCTGGAGCAAACTTGGCATGAATATTCCATATGCCCAAATATGAACACAGATGGAGTTTGGGGGAAACAGACCTTGACATTTGGGAGTTGTAGTTACTGGGATTTATAGTTCACCTACATCAAAGAGTATTCCGAACCCCACCAACGACAGAATTGGGGTAAACTTCCCACACAGAATCCCCTTGACCAACAGAAAATACTTAAGGCCATCCAGTCCAACTCCCTTCACTGGGGCAAGAAAACGTCATCACACAAAAAGTTTGTTTTAATGTGCTCTTAGTAACATCTAGTGAGCAATCGCTCTCCAGGCATGAGAGCCATTGCTTCTATTTCTGCAATGCCCCAAGCAATGCTGTGTCAGAGGTGTTCCAACTACGGATACGGAGGGCCAAAAGCGTGGGAGGGCTCGTACTAGTTCATGAATATCGGTTACCGTTGTCAGCCCAAAATGCAACCCTGCAAAAACAGGAAACAGATTCTTCTTCTGCTTCCTCTTGTCAGAATAATGCATGTGCCGTCGCTGCCTGGGGGCTATAGTTCTTAGTGAAAAAACAAGGACGTGGCAACTTTTCCGCCGGGGATTGCTTCTTGCCTTCCTTTAGAGAACTAGAACTCTCGAGGACCAACAAAACACTATAGATAACTCGAAATAGGCTTTATTGTTTACAAAGAGTTATCTTTCTGAGGCATTAAACTTGATGTTCCAAAAAGGGTAAAGAAAATATACATTACAGTCTCTGGTTGTCTTGGGTCCGAGGAGTTTTCCAGCTGAGTAGCTTCCAAGATCCCTGTTTCTTAATGGCTATGAAGTCAGAACATTCCCAACCCCAGTCCAATGACCTATATTGAAGGCACAAAGTCTTCCTCTTGATGCCAAAAGACTGCTTTGAAGGCGCTTAAGATTCCTCAACGTTGTCCAGATGAGCTGGGCATGAAGTATGAATCTTAAGAGTACAAACTAAAGAATTGGTGATAAGAGATGACTCAACTGAGGGCTTAGAGCCAAGTCTTTCTCACGTCCATCTGTTGAGCGATTTGGTGGTAGAAAGAAAAGGAAAGCACTGCCCTCCTCCCCAGGAAGGGGTGGAGCCAAACAATTGAGCTGGGGGAGTGAGCCAATTGATGTAAAACAACATTGATAGACAGCTGTAAATAACCAAACAATTCAACTATATATTTACATACAAGTGGCGCCAGTCATGCCGTCACAATGCACATGATGACAAATCAGAATACGCTGTTCTCCTCTCAACTTACCATATTGGCTTCCGAGATGTGGTCAATGCTGGCGACTTCGATAGCTAGGGCCACATTCACAGGGGGGCCTGAATCGGAGACAAACAAGAGGGGATGTTGAATTGGAAGCAGCGGTGGACAAGTCTGCATCCCACATAATAATAATAATAATAATAATAATAATAATAATAATAATAATAATCTGTATTTATACCCCGCCACCATCTCCCCAATGGGGACTCGGAGCGGCTTACATGGGGCCAAGCCCGGACAACATATTACAACAAAATAAAACCAGAGCATAAACAATAAACAACACCATCAAATTACATCAAGAAAAAAATTATAAACAAAGTCATAAAATAACATTCTAATAGGCACAATCACAATAACAATGGGCGGGCCACATGTACAAAACGATTCTAGGACTCTAATGAGATAAAAATAGGAGCAAGTTATTTGCATGGAACTAGTAAAAACATACATAGTTGTGAAGCTAAACTTCACATTTGGGAAGAGTGTTAGAAGCGCGCTGAGGGGTGTAATGGACATAATGGACCTAACAACAACAACAAGAACAACAACAAACAGATCCCAAATGTAGACTCTGCAAGGAAGCCGATGAAACAATAGATCCCATCCTCAGCTGCTGCAAGAAGATTGTGCAGACAGACTCCAAGCAGAGGCACAACACGGTTGCTCAGATGATGCATTGGAACTTGTGCCACAAATACCTTCTGCCTGCCACAAAAACTGCTGGGATCACAAGCCAGAAAAAGTTACAGAGATTGAACACGCCAAACTCCTCTGGGATTTCTGGATTCAGACAGACAAGAGTTTTGGAGCATAATACTCCTGGCCTCACAATTGTGTTAAAAAACAAAGTATGGATTGTTGATGTTGCAATCCCAGGTGACAGAAGGATTGCAGAGAAACAACTGGAAAGGCTGACACAACATGAGGATTTAAAGATCGAATGGCAAAGACTCTGGTACAAGCCAGTCAAGGGGGTCCCAGTGGTGATCAGTACATTGGGTGCAGTGCCTAAAGACCTTGGCCTGCACTTAAGCACAATCGGCGCTGACAAGATTACCATCTGCCAGCTGCAAAAGGCCACCTTACTGGGATCTGCACGCATCATTCGCTGATACATCACACAGTCCAAGACATTTAAATTATTTATTGTTTATTTATTGACAGTATTTATATTCTTTCTCACCCCGCAGGGGACTCAGGGCAGATTACAATGTACATAAACATGGCAAACATTCAATGCCATAGACACACAACATATCTAGACAGACACTCAGAGGCTATTTAACATTCCAGCTTCTGGCCACCAGAGGAGCTGTCGCTTCACCGTCCGTTTGTGACACTGATGAAGTACTTCCTCATTCTTTGCATACTTGCTGGAGATTTTTATGGCCTCGTAAATTGGTTAAATTAGCCTCCCCACGTAAGTGGTACCTAAATTTCCTACTTGACAGATGCAACTGTCTTTTGGGCTGCAAAGGGCGACAACAAGCTACACAAATTGGTCGGAAGCTCACTCCGACCTGGGCTGGCTTCGAACTCATGAGCTTTCGGTCAGTAGTGATCTTAATGCAGCTGACTCCCAGCCAGCTGCGCCACAGTCCCGACAGTGTACAAGAAATGGCAGTGTACAAGAGAACAAATGACACAACAACACCTCTTACCTCCTATCCCAGGTCTGAAATTCCGGGCGTAACCTTTCATCAAGTCATCCAAATTGGGTAACCAAGATATTTCTATGTTGGACCCTATATAATCTCCAATGTCGTTCATAGCTCTGCATAAAAAGAAGGAAAAGAAGAAGGAAATGTAAGTACGGATGCAAAAGACAGTTTAATCATAAGTATCTCTCCCAAGGAAAAACATTGAAGGACCTCAGATATGCTTGATGGTCTCTTGATGGGCATGCTCCAGAACAGGTCGGGAGTTTCCAAGATCTGGGGCTTTCTTTTCACCACAGACTCTCCTGGTCTACTCATGTTGCTTCTCAAAGCTCAAGTAAGCAGATCAGCCATTTGGCATTTTACCTCTACTATGATCCATGAATGAAAAGTAATGCCTCCACCTTCGTAACTCCTCAACAGATGGCAGTACTCGTATGTGGTAGGTACTGGCTTGTTCAGTAGACTCTCCTCTACACTTCCATTTTGGCGGGAAGCCTTAGTGTTGAACGGTTGTGTTGTTAAAGTGAAAAGTAATGCCTCCACCTTCGTAAGTCCTCAACAGATGGCAGTACTGTTATGCGGCAGGTACTGGCTTGTTCAGTAGACTCTCCTCTACAGTTCCATTGTGGCAGGAAGATATAATATTGATCAGTTGTGTTGTTAAAGTGAAAAGTAATGGCTCCACCTCCGTAACCCCTCAACAGATGACAGTACTCATATGTGGCAGGTACTGGCTTGTTCAGTAGACTCTCCTCTACAGTTCCATTTGGGCAGGAAGCCTTAGCATTGAACGGTTGTGTTGTTAAAGTGTGAAGTATGGAACCCTGCGCAGAAGGTCGGTCAATGCGACTTAAGCACCATATGCGGCAGGTACTGGCTTGTTCAGTAGACTCTCCTCTACAGTTCCATTTTGGAGGGAAGCCTTAGCATTGAACGGTTGTGTTGTTAAAGTGTGAAGTATGGAACTCTGCGCAGATGATCAGTCAATGCGACTTAAGCAACGTATGCAGCAGATACTGGCTCGTTCAGTAGACTCTCCTCTACAGTTCCATTTTGGAGGGAAGCCTTAGCATTGAACGGTTGTGTTGTTAAAGTGTGAAGTATGGAACCCTGCACAGACAGTTGGTCAGTGCGACTTAAGCAACGTATGCGGCAGGTACTGGCCCGTTCAGTAGACTCTCCTCTACAGTTCCATTTTGGAGGGAAGCCTTAGCATTGAACGGTTGTGTTGTTAAAGTGTGAAGTATGGAACTCTGCGCAGATGATCAGTCAATGCGACTTAAGCAACGTATGCAGCAGATACTGGCTCGTTCAGTAGACTCTCCTCTACAGTTCCATTTTGGAGGGAAGCCTTAGCATTGAACGGTTGTGTTGTTAAAGTGTGAAGTATGGAACCCTGCACAGACAGTTGGTCAGTGCGACTTAAGCAACGTATGCGGCAGGTACTGGCCCGTTCAGTAGACTCTCCTCTACAGTTCCATTTTGGAGGGAAGCCTTAGCATTGAACGGTTGTGTTGTTAAAGTGTGAAGTATGGAACTCTGCGCAGATGATCAGTCAATGCGACTTAAGCAACGTATGCAGCAGATACTGGCTCGTTCAGTAGACTCTCCTCTACAGTTCCATTTTGGAGGGAAGCCTTAGCATTGAACGGTTGTGTTGTTAAAGTGTGAAGTATGGAACCCGGCACAGACAGTTGGTCAGTGCGACTTAAGCAACGTATGCGGCAGGTACTGGCCCGTTCAGTAGACTCTCCTCTACAGTTCCATTTTGGTGGGAAGCCTTAGCATTGAATGGTTATGTTGTAAAGTGCAAAGTATGGAACCCTGAGCAATGAGACTTAAACAACATGCAGTCATTGAATTCTTGATAGCAGAAGGTGTCACCCCAGAAAAGATTCATCAGAGAAGGCAAGCTGTTTATGGGGATTGTGTTGATGTGAGTACTGTGCGTCGTTGGGCGAGTAACATTAAAGATGTGAGGTGGGAACATCTGACTTGCGTGACAAACAAAGAGTTGGACGTCCTGTGACAGCCACCACCGAGTTTCACAAGCGAAAGGTTGACAGATTGATTCAGGACAATCATCGTATCACTCAGAGAGAAATTTCAAGCATTATTGGCATTTCAGAAGAACGTGTGGGTCACATTATTGCTTTGCTTGGCTATCGGAAGATCTGTGCACGATGGGTACCCAGGATGAGAGAACTGTGAGACGCTGGTTTCGGAAACAGAGTGTCGACTTCTTCCGTGATGGCTTCAGAAAACTTGTTCATCGTTGGCAGAAATGTATCCAATTGTCTGGTGTTTATGTGGGAAAGTGAATATTGGGAGTTAAAGAGCACATTCTAAGGACTGTTTCTGCGTTTGATTTATTAAAATATTCCCATCCAAACCCAAGTAACGAAGGTGGAGGCATTACTTTTCATTCAACCCTTGTAAATTGGGGCAGTTCATACCTTCAGCAACTAAAGTCTTCAATGCTAAGATAGCTTCTCTGCTGCTGTATGCTTCCAGCATCTGGATTGGGGGCCTCATATCAAAAATAGACCAACAGCAAATACAATTTTGGAGGGCCCTTTTCCAGCTCCCCAGATGTGTCCCATCCTGCGTCTATTACTTGAATCCGGGGAAGCACCCCTCTCCATAAGAGCCTGGTGGTGGGCACTTGAATATTGGCTCAAGATCAGAGTTTTTAGTTTAGCATCCGGTTTAATTCCTCACTTATCTCAGAAGGAGAGATTTGTATGGTATTTAGGTGTCCATGAGTAAGATCTACTTCCAGCAGCTCATGAAGCAAGAACTGTCTCTCTCCGTAAACTCCTGTACAGCCAAAGCTTAAATATGTAACTGTTGCCAAAACTCCCAGGCTCAGCTAGCTTCTTGGGAATGGCCCAACCAATCAGTTTCATGCTTTGCATTTTCAGTTAACATAATAATAATAATAATAATAATAATAATAATAATAATGTATTGTCGAAGGTTTTCATGGCTGGAATCACTAGGTTCTTGTGGGTTTTTTCGGGCTATAGAGCCATGTTCTAGAGGCATTTCTCCTGACATTTCGCCTGCATCTGTGGCAAGCATCCTCAGAGGTTGTGAGGTCTGTTGGAATTAGGACAATGGGTTTATATATCTGTGGAATGGCTGGGGTGGGGCAAGGAGCTCTTCCCTGCTGCAGTTAGGTGTGAATGTTTAGCTGATCACCTTCATTAGCATTTGAAGGCCTGCCTGAGCCTGGGAAAATCTGTTGCTGGGAGGTGTTAATCTGTGCCTGGTTTTTTCCTCTCTGTTGTTTAGCTGTTATAATTTTAGAGTTTTTTTAATACTGGTAGCCAGATTTTGTTCATTTTCATGGTCTCTTCCTTTCTGTTGAAATTGTCCACAGCCATTCCACAGATATTGCCCAGCCATTCCACAGATATATAGACCCATTTTTCCTACTTCCAACAGACCTCAGAACCTCTGAGGATGCTTGCAGGCGAAACATCAGGAGAAATGCCTCTAGAACATGGCTCTATATCCCGAAAAAACCCACAAGAACCTAATAATAATAATAATAATAATAATAATAATAATAATATAACATTGTCGAAGGCTTTCATGGCTGGAATCACTAGGTTCTTGTGGGGTTTTTTCGGGCTATAGGGCCATGTTCTAGAGGCATTTTCTCCTGACGTTTCGCCTGCATCTATGGCAAGCATCCTCAGATGTAGTGAGGATGCTTGCCATAGATGCAGGCGAAACATCAGGAGAAAATGCCTCTAGAACATGGCCCTATAGCCCAAAAAACCCCCACAAGAACCTAATAATATAACACTCAGCTACTGAATTTTTTACATGTCCTAACAGATTTTATATCGCTATATGGAAGGGATCCTAGACTGCGGGATGTGTGAATATTTGGACATTGTGGAAGGCAACTCATACTCTCAATGCGTGCTTTTCAAAGAGCCAGCGCATGGAACAAGAACAACTGCACCCGCTACTAGGCTCACAAGTAAGCCAAGGAACAAGTCTCCAAAGAAATATTGCTGATAGAAGAAGGGAAACCTTGTTAAATATTGATGAAAGGCTGCAGCCTAATAGACTGTAAACATCTCCTGCCTTGGGACTTATGTAACTTTCCTGGAGAGTTTGGGTTTTTTCTTTCTTTCCATGTGACACTGAATGATAAAACAGGCACCGTCCTTTCTTCCCAAGCGCATGCGAATCCAGGGCAGCATTTGTATTTAATATCGCACACAACTCTGAAAACAAATTATCGGCTGATTGCATCCCACCTTCCTCCACATGTGCAAACAGGATCCAGCAGTTGGGGAAAAGATGGACGTTCGGAGCCGTTGCTTGACATTTGCCTCATGCTCAGAGGCGGCCCTAGGTAATTTTCAATGGTAAGCAAACAGTATCCCCCCCCCCCCACCAACTAATCATTGATATATATTTTCTGTTCGTCGTGGGAGTTCTGTGTGCCATATTTGGTTCAATTCCATCATTGGTGGAGTTCAGAATGCTCTTTGATTGTAGGTGAACTATACATCCCAGTAACTACACTTGCCGCACTTGCTCCCTTGCCTGGCCCGCTTTGGGTCCGGAGGCGTGCCTGAAGACCCCGGCGTGTGCACCAAAAGTCACCTCTTCTCCTGACTTTGTCGTCAGCCATTGGGACCAAGAGAGAGAGAGAGAGAGAGAGAGAGAGAGGTGGAGATGCCCACCTTTCCTGAAGGTAGGCGCAAAAACAAAGGAGGGAGCGGAGGTGGGAGATACCTCCAGCCGGAGGGCCTCTCTCTCTCTCTCTCTCTCTCTCGGTCCCAATGGCTGAAGAGAAAGTCAGGAGAAGAGGCGACTTTTGGTGCACACGCTGGGGTCTTCAGACACGCCTCCGGACCCGAAGCGGGCCAGGCGCAGATTGAGGAGAGGAGAGGAGGCAGGTGGAGCGCCGGGAGATCGGGAAAGGGAGCCGGTCATGGGGAAGGGATCGAACGCGGAGAACAATTGAGCGCCGGCTCTGCTCGCGCACCCGGTGGCCGCGTGGAGCAGGAACGAGAGGGGCTAGGCGAGGCTCAAGGGCCCGGCCCCTTTGGGAAGAGGATCGCCCGGCAGCGAGGCAAGAAAGCCGAGGCTCCCCCCGGACTGCTAGGGCTGTTATGAGCCGAGGGGGCGCTCCTCAAGTGGCGGTCGAGGGGCATTTACAGAGGCGCCTCTGCGCCCCTGGCAAAAAAAGTGTTCTGCGACCGCTTACTTTGCGTAATGGACGAGCCGCCCATGCTCACGCTCAACAGAGATTTCAGGAAAGTGTGGGATTCCTATTGTGTGTACACCTTCAGGTTGCCTGTTAATGGCCCATGAATTTCACAGGGTTTGACGAGTCAAGAAATGCCCTCACAGTCAGGAAGTTCTTCCTAATGTTCAGGTGGAATCTCCAAGGAGTTTGAAGCTGTGAAGCCTTTCCAAGTTTCCTCTTTCCTCAATGGCTGTGAATGCCGGAGCAAACCACCACCCCAGTTCAAATGGCCTATGTTTGAAGATCTTCCTCTGGTGCCAAAAGAACCGGTTTGAAGGCGCTTGAGACTTCCAACGTCGTTCAGGTTGGTCTGAACATGAAGCATAAGTCTCAAGGGTAAAAAACCTCAGAATTGGTACTGAGAGGTAATTGAATCAGGGGCTTTTAGAGCTAAGTCTCTTACTCATGTCCATCTGATAGAAACTCTGATGGCAGAATGAAAAAAGGGAAGCACTCCCCTCCTCCAGGAAGACGTGGAGCCAAACAACTGAGTTTGAGAAAGCAATTCAACTGGAGCAAACAACACTGATTGACAGCTATAAATAACCAATCAATCCAACTATACATAAGTAGGGTAAAAAGGTAGGATTAAGCATGATACAACAGTTTAAATCTTGCAACTAATAGTTCTAGACATAGGTGGCACCACTTCCTCTCATGTGTTTATACATGGCCCTAATCATGTCTCCTCTCAGCTTTCTCTTCTTCAGGCTAAACATGCCCAGCTCTTTAAGCCGCTCCTCATAGGGCTTGTTCTCCAGACCCTGGATCATTTTAGTCTCCCTCTTCCTCTGGACACATTCCAGCTTGTCAACATCTCTCTTCAGTTGTGGTGCCCAGAATTGGACACAATATTCCAGGTGTGGTCTAACCAAGGCGGAATAGAGCATGGGGAGCATGACTTCCCTGGACCTAGACACTAGACTCTAGACGAAGGGCCCTCAAACTTTTTAAACGGAGGGCCAGGTCACAATCCCTCAAACTGTTGGAGGGACGGATTATAATTTGAAAAAAAAATGAATTAATTCCTATGCACACCGCACATATCTTATTTGTAGTGCAAAAAACACTTTAGAACAATACAATAATTAAAATGAAGAACAATTTCAACAAATAAAATTATGAGGATGCTTGCTATAGATGCAGGCGAAACGTCAGGAGAAAATGCCTCTAGAACATGGCCATATAGCCCGGAAAAAACCTACAACAACCCATAAAATTATTAGTATTTCAATGGGAATTGTGAGCCTGCTTTTGGCTGATGAGATAGGATTGTTGTTGTTGTTGTTGTTGTTGTTGTTGTTGTTGTGTGCTTTCAAGTCGTTTCAGACTTAGGTTGACCCTGAGCGAGGGCCGGGTAAATGACCTTGGAGGGCACCCCCCGGGCCATAGTTTGAAGATCCCTGCTCTAGACCAAGGGTCCTCAAACTTCTTAAACAGAAGGCCAGGTCACAGTCCCTCAAACTGTTGAAGGGACGGATTATAATTTGAAAAAAAAAAAGAATAAATTCCTATGAACACAGCACATATCTTATTTGTAGTGCAAAAAACACTTTAGAACAATACAGTAATTGGGTTGTTGTAGGTTTTTTCGGGCTATATAGCCATGTTCTAGAGGCATTCTTTCCTGACGTTTCGCCTGCATCTATGGCAAGCATCCTCAGAGGTTGTGAAAATGAACAAAATATGACTACTAGTATTAAAAAAAAAACACTCTAAAATTACAACAGCAAAACACCAGAGATGAAACAAACAGGGACATCTAATCGCCTCTCAACAAAAGATTGCCCCAGGCACTGCCAGGCCATCAAATGCTAATCAAGGGGGTCAGTTGAAACATTCACACCTCGCTCCAGCAGACAAGAGTCCTTTGCCCCACCCTGGTCATTCCACAGATATATAAACCCCTTTTTCCTACTTCCAACAAACCTCACTACCTCTGAGGATGCTTGCCATAGATGCAGGCGAAACGTCAGGAGAGAATGCCTCTAGAACATTGCCATATAGCCTGAAGAAACCTTCAACAACCCAATACAATAATTAAAATGAAGAACAATTTTAACAAATATAAACTTATTAGTATTTCAATGGGAAGTGTGGGCCTGCTTTTGGCTGATGAGATAGGATTGTTGTTGTTGTTGTGTGCTTTCAAGATGTTTCAGACTTAGGTTGACCCTGAGCGAGGGCCGGGTAAATGACCTTGGAGGGCCGTATTTGGCCCGCGGGCCGTAGTTTGAGGACCCCTGGTCTAGACACTGACATCCTGTACACTAATGGCTGGGTTGGAAACCAATTTGTCATTACTACTGTCAATACCACCAAAATTGCTTCTCAGAGCAAGCAATTCCAAAGCAACACATTTCTGCATTCTTGTTTTGTTTTGTTTTGTTTTGCCTAACGCATACTGTACACCAGTGTTTCTCAACCTGGGGGTCGGGACCCCTGAGGGGGTCGCGAGAGGGTTTCAGGGGGGTCACCAAAGATCATCAGAACACACATATTTCTGATGGTATTAGGAACCCCTTTAGCAGAGAAGGTTGAATATCTCTCTGCTTGTCGTTCTCAGCAACTACAACTCCCAAATCTAAAAGTCTATTTCCCCCAAACTCCATCTGTGTTCATATTTGGGCATATTGAGTATTTGTGCCAAGTTTGGTCCAGATCCATCGTGGTTTGAGTCCGCAGTGATCTATCGAAGTAGGTGAACTACAACTCCCAAACACAAGGTCAATGCCCACCAAACCCTTCTAGTGTTTTCTGTTGGTCATGGGAGTCCTGTGTGCAAAGTTTGGTTCAATTCCATCGTTGGTGGAGTTCAGAATATTCTTTGATTGTAGGTGAACTATAAATCCCAGCAACTACAACTCCCAAATGACAAAATCAAAAAACTGAATATCAGTGCCCACCAATTGTTTATTTGTTCAGTTTCTCTTAGTCATAGGAGTTCTGTTCCATTGTTGCTGTAGTTGATTGTAGGTTAACTATAAATCCCAGCAACTACAACTCCCAAATGACAAAATCAAAAAACTGAATATCAGTGCCCACCAATTGTTTATTTGTTCAGTTTCTCTTAGTCATAAGAGTTCTGTTCCATAGCTGCTGTAGTTGATTGTAGGTTAACTATAAATCCCAGCAACTACAACTCCCAAATGACAAAATTAACCCCCCCCCCCCAACACCACCAGTATTCAAATTTGGGTGTATCATTTGTGCCAAATTTGGTCCAGTGAATGGAAATACATCCTGTATACCAGATATTTACATTACGATTCATAATAGTAGCAAAAGGACAGTTCTGAAGTATCAACGAAAATCATGTTCTGGTTGGGGGTCACCACAACATGAGGAACTGTGTTAAGGGGTCGTGGCATTTGGAAGGTTGAGAAACAATGCTGTACACCTAAATGGAAAGTATATTCCAAAATGTACTGCTCTTCTCTATCCAATCACTATATCAGACGTTAATAAAACTCACGGTGTGAAGAGCTGTCAGTGGCATCACGGTGTGGGCGATGTGGGGGTGGGAGCATGGAAGAGAGAAGCATTCGACACCGGTGAAGGTTAGACTGAAAATAATCCCGCTCGGGTTCTAACTCTTAACAACACAATGCCACTTTTGAACTCATTCATCAAATGCACATTGGGAAAATTATTTCCGGCGCTCCCCAGTCCGGTGTCTGAAAGCATCTTTCACGTTGCTTGCACCACCAAAAACACCTGGATGCATCTACAATCTAGATCAGTGGTTAGCTTCTCACATTCTGAGGCCTTCTCACAGACGTCCTACCTCACACAGAGGCTTCTCTCACAGTCTAAGGCCTATCTCACACTGTGAGGCCTTCTCTCACAGACTAAGACAGTGGTTCTCAACCTTTCTAATGCCGTGACCCCTTAATACAGCTCCTCATGTTGTGCTGACCCCCAACCATGACATTATTTTTATTGCTACATCACAACTGTCATTTTGCTACTGTTATGAATCGTCATGTAAGGCCTTCTAACAGACGTCATACTTCACACAGAGGCTTCTCTCACAGTCTAAGGCCTACCTCACACTGTGAGGCCTTCTCTCACAGACTAAGACAGTGGTTCTTAACCTTTCTAATGCCGTGACCCCTTAATCCAGTTCCTCATGGTGTGGTGACCCCCAACCATAACATTATTTTCGTTGCTACTTCAGAACTGTCATTTTGCTACTGTGAGAAGGCCTCACACTCTGAGGCCTTCTCACAGACATCCTACCTCACACAGAGGCTTCTCTCCCTACCTCACACGCGACCTCACACTCTGAGGCCTTCTCACAGAAGCCCTACCTCACACAGAGGCTTCTCTCCCAGTCTAAGGCCTACCTCACACTGTAAGGCCTTCTCTCACAGACTAAGACAGTAGTTCTCAACCTTCCTAATGCCGCAAGATATATTTTAAATGGAAGGAGGGAGGGAGGAAGGAAAGTGCTTCAGAGAGCAGCGGCAGCAAAAACCCGCAAAACAGCAAAAATACCGTGAGATATATTTTAAATGGAGAGAGGATTGAGGAGGGAAAGCGCCTCAGAGTGCGGCGGTGGCAAAAACAGCTAAACAGCGAAAATACGGCGAGATATATTTTAAATTAATATTTTTTGAAAACCGCAAAACAGCGAGTCCACTTAAAGAGAACCGCGAAGTAGCAAGGGAACACTGTACACAGACTGAGCCACAGCAACACATGGCAGGGGACGGCTAAGCAGAAATATATGTTTTCTGATGATCTTTGGCAACCTCTCTGAAACCACCTCGTGACCCCTCCCCAGGGGTCTCAACCCCCAGAATGATTTATTATTATTTTATTATTATTTACAGTATTTCTACCCCGCTCTTCTCACCCCCGCTAACAATGGCAACGATTCGATGCCACAATAATTACAATTATAAAAGCAAAATAAAATCATACAGTATAATACATGTCAGGTTTTACAATGTATTGTAATGTAATCTAGCTGAGTCATGCACTGCTAATAGGCTTCTATTGGGAATGCTGAGTCATGCATTAACTGTATATATTAGGGCTGGGCAACCACGGAAAAATTTGTTTCTAAACTCGATTCGTTTTTAGGGGGCTTTTGCGTTTCGATTTTTAAAAGAATTCCGAAATTTTCCTTAAAAAAAGTTCAAAATTTACGAAATTTCGGAAATTACGAAACAATTACGAAACAATTACGAATCGATTCGTTAATGGCGGGGGCGATCGCACAATACGCTAAAAAAAACCCTCTCCCTCTGTTGTTGACTGTTGGTGTGATAATTATATATTTTTTTGACTGATAAAACAAACAGCAACCCTAAAACTTGCACCAGACATGCGGAAATAATAACGAAACGATTTCGAAACTATTTCGAAACGATTTCGAAACAATTACGAAACAATTACGAAATGAATTGGAAAAATTCGTTTCGTTTTTTAGTTGCTCCTGAATGGTTCAATATCGCTTCGTTATCAAAAAAAAATAACGAATTAATAACGAATTATGAAATTAACGAACAAAACCGCCCAGCCCTAGTATATAGAGCTTCATTTGGGGAATGTGTTCTGGCCTAGTCCAGGTGATTGTGAATGATGCAATCCTGGGTTTGAGTTGAGTCAATGAGTTGGGAACCAATTGGTGATTGCTATGTGTAAATGAATTGTATATAAGGAAGTCATGTACAGTGTATATTTCTCCTTGTGCTGTGATGTTGTTCGTCGAAGGCTCTATGTAATTAAAAGAACCTGTCTGCTAAGACAAGATATAACTGTATGCTGTGGTAAGTTTGTAGTGTCACCTAGACTGGGGGAAAGGCAATGGTAAAACTGACAATGGCCGGGCATGTGCTCAAGTGTCTGTAAAAGGTTCCAGAGTGACTGCAGGTTGTGGGAGCGGTTGACTGAAAATACTGTGCAGGAAGAAGCTACTGGAAAGCGCTGAAGTTGTGCAACTGATCTGCTGCTGAATTGTGAAGTTAATCTCAACAATACATTAAAACAACATTAATTATCCAATCACAAAGGCATTTCCATTATAACAACTGTCTGGTGCAATTCACTATTCGGGTGAAAACTGAACCACGTCTTCAGTTTTCTTCTGAAAGAAAGGAGGGAGGACGCCGATCTAATTTTGCTGGGGAGCAAATTCCATAGGCGGGAGGTCCAGAGGCGGCCCTAGGTAATTTTCAACAATAAGCAAACAGTATTTTGGCGCCCCCCCCCCCCCAACCAATCACTGATATATATTTTCTGTTTGTCGTGGGAGTTCTGTGTGCCCTATTTGGTTCAGTTCCATCATTGGTGGAGTTCAGAATGCTCTTTGATTGTAGGTGAACTATATATCCCAGTAACTACAACTCGCATATGTCAAGGTCTATTTTCTCACAAGAGCGCCTCAAGAGCACCCCTGGGAAAATAGACTGTACTGCAAAGGCTTACTTTGCGTAAGGGGTTGAGCCACCCCTGTGTGGGATCCTGGGATGTGTAATGTGGTGGGACGGCAGCATTCTTTGACTACAATCGCCACGATTTCAGAGCATTGAGACATGTTCTTCCTTGTGAGTAACTTCTACCCTTTTGTTTCCCAGCCACATCCTTTTTGGCTGCTTCTGACGTTGCTTGGCAACACACCTCCCAGTTTTCATGTGTGAAATTTTCAAAGACAGCATTTCAACCAGTCTTCTCAACTCTTAATTACAAGAAAGCATCCTAAATAAGCGAGGTTTACTCAGGAAATTACTCTGGAGAACTATTTCAGGTGATTAGCCTCTGCAGACCAAGAAAGTAACTTTCCCAGCTCTACGAGTACTAGGGCTATTGGAGGAGAGAGGCAAGGGAGGATGTCACAGACTTCAAGGAGCTGCTGTCAACTTTGTTCTCGTCTTATCTTGAAGAGCAGGGAGCGATTAAGCGGTGGCTTCCTCGTGGCCTCCATTTACATTAAATGCGGCTGTAATGCTCTCCGTTCTCACAAATGAATCACCCGTTCCTCTACGGCACCTTTCATCCCAAAGTGATGAACAAAATTGCTGAATCGACTAAAGCGGGTTAACTTCCTTACAAGGTGGATTATGAAATGTAAATCCAGTGCATTTTATATTCCTAAGCTTCCCCATCCACCTGTTCCCCCATTTTTGTAAATGAAGGGGAAAGTGGGGGGGGGGGGGGGGGACTATGCGGCAGATGATTTTGGAATATTTTGGATTTTGGAATTCTGCAGAAGGGATGCTCAAACAGATGACATAATTGGAAGTGGAAGGTGGAGAGGCTCCATTCTCCCTGTAAAAACTAGACTAGGAGCAGATTGGCATAGACCTAGAAGAACTATTACAATCTGCTCCTAGTCTAGTTTTTACAGGGAGAATGGAGCCGCTCCACCTTCCACTTCCAATTATGTCATCTGTTTGATTTCTATATTGACCATGTATACAGACTTTTCACAGGTTGTTTGAAGAATGTTTTCATAATGAACAAACTGCTGGCCTTGAAAAATTGTGGGCTGGAAGACCACAGTTTGAATCTCTGCTTGGACATGTAGAATCATAGAGTTGGAAGAGACCTCATGGGCCATCCAGTCCAACCCCATTCTGCCAAGAAGCAGGAATATTGCATTCAAAGCACTCCCAACAGATGGCTATCCAGCCTCTGTTTAAAAGCCTCCAGAGAAGGAGCCTCCATTATACTCCGGGGCAGAGAGTTCCACTGCTGAACAGCTCTCACAGTCAGGAAGTTCTGTCAGTGTGTTATAATGGTTAAGTTGTTATAGTGGTAAAGTGTGTTAAGTTGTTATAGTGGTAAATACAATGTATACATAGTAAGAACAGAGAATTAAATTTAAAGAGGGGGAATTGTCAGTGTGTATTTTATGTATGATGTATGTTTAAATGTAATTTTATGTAGGAGAATAGTGGTTGTAATAGATTTGTATGGCCAGGATGTATGTTTACACAGAAGAGTTAAACAGCAAAAGAATCAAGCTGTGAGAATGTGACCCTGAGTTCGTGCTGTGTGAAGAATTAGGGAGTGTCAGAGATAACTCCTTTCCAGCTGCAGTTTGTCTTTAGTGCCTATCTTTTTCGCTGTGTGTTCTTCTTCACGTCTGTTCGCTAATGGTGTCTGTTGGATTTATGAACTGCTCAAGTAAAGCTATTCCTATTGATGCAGGCCAAAATCCCATTGGCTTTTCTTGCTGCCACTTCCCCCCCCCCCCCCCCCCCATATATCCTCAACACAATACCCCTGGAGCGGCATCCGTGGCTCACCAAACAGTTGCTGCCTTGCGCTAACCTTTGGGATAATCCAGGAAAACGTGTGCCCCCTTCCCATCTGCCATGCTTAATTCTAAATATGGCTCACTGTAAATATGTTCTATATTTTGAAATGTAATTGAAAAAGCATTAGGCTTAATTCATGGCAACTTTATGAATGTCAAAAGCCCTCTTTCACTCACCTCTCGTCTGGGAGTTTTAAGCATCAGCGTGTCGCTGTTCTTTGTATCTATAGCTACGGGAGCTGCTACGTTTCTTAAATAGCTTTCCTTTGAGCGGGTTGAAAAGTCGAGAGGGAGACATGACAATTATCTGCTAACAAACAAGTTTTTTTCCAAAGTTACCGATGCTTGCTTACTACCAAAAACAAAACAAAAACCTAACTGTAAGAGATTATGTTTCTATTTTTAATTAAAGAATGAAATACCACCCTTTGCTAGAGGCAGTAAAAGGCCTTAATGCGCCGAAGTGCACCACCCAGATAAAGGATGTGTAAGGCTGTCACACAAAAACAACACAAAAAGGATGCCTCTTTCCAATTTTTCATTTTCCCCCATTGTCCCAACTGTTTTTTTTCTTGATGCACTTACAATGTGCATCTTTATTATTTCAGAAGCTACAATCACACTTCTTTGCCTGTGGTTTGCTTTCCTTTCCATCGGTTTCACATTTTACTGGTATTGGTGATGTCGAGCACCCCCCCCCCCAAAATAAGGGATAGTGACTTATAGTTCTGCAAAGGGCAAGGGCACCAGACTACACAACAAGGGTTAAGTCTTGGTCACATTGCCAGGGCACTGACAACAACAAGGACCCCACGAGGCCTTTGGGAAATGGCTGGATCTTGGGACTTCTGCCCTTTTGTGAGAGTTGTAGTTTCCCAAGGACCAAAGTGTGAATCAGTTGCAGCACAGCTGGGGTTTCATCTGCCAGCCTTCCCAATGATCATGGACTCTCTGCCTGCGTGTCTTGGACTTCAGTACATACTGTCTCCCTCATGATCTTTCCTCAAAGACCTTTTAAAACATTGGACTTCAGGCTTCTTCGTGAAAATTAATCCTCTTATTAAATATACTTGGGATGTGGGACAAAAATGGGGTTTTGTTGCTAGGAAATGCTTATGATTTGAATGTATGTATCTTGCTATGAAACACTGCTTGTCCTCCTGTCTTACCCCCTGACTTTTGCCCTAAAAAAATGTGACCCAGGACTGTTGAAATGCCTGAGGCAGGACCACCGCCTCCCTCGAAACTTACTTTGATTAACTCATCAGCATGAACAATAGCCATTTAAGATTTCCTTTTTCTCGCTCTCTGAGTCGGTCTGGCGAGATGAGGAAGTCTATGTGCACATGGACATTATAATTGGTTTACAAAGGGCAGGGTTGATCCCCCCCGAGGTCCCCTGCCCCGATCCTGTTTGTTCCCTTCTCAAAATCCATCAGAAGACACACCTTATCAGATCTAAGGCAGGAAAACCTTTCTTAATGAAATCAACCTTTGCTGGACAAAACAATGCCCCTCTTCCGTCCTGCCTCCCTCTCCCTGATTTGCTAAGGAGCCAAAGAGGGAGGGAGTTTTGAAACTTTCAAACCTGTATTTTCTCTATAAAAATGCCAGTAAAATTCTGTATTGCGATGCTTGTAGTGGAACTATTCCTACAATGCATCCGATCTCAGCTGAATCGCTAATAAAGACACCTCGGTCCCAGCTTCTTCCGCTTTGGTGAGGATTTATTATTTTAAATATTTCTGCTGCTGAAATTGGCTTTGCTGGCCTCACCAAGGTTCAAGGACTCTCTTTGGTGCGGTCCTCAGGATCTCCTCGGCAGGGGAGATCCTCCTAAAAGCAGCTCGATATCATTGGGATGAGGAGTTCTTATAGTTTCCGGTCAATTAATAACACACATTTTCTTTAACATATTCTACTGGGATGTTGTTCAAGTTGTATTTAGGCACAATAATTGATTTAGTGTTCCTCTTGAGCTTTTCTATAATATTTAGTATTAGTAGTTCCATGATCTGTGCCACAATCTGTTCCTGGTCATGTTTTAGCTCAGAGAATGGAGCTTCTCCAATTTTGGTTTGTAAATATATATACTACTAGCCGTCCCCTGCCATGCATTGCTGTGGCCCACATGTGTGGGAGGTTTGGCCTAATTCTACCGTTGGTGGGGTTCAGAATGCTCTGTGATTGTAGGTGAACTATAAATCCCAGCAACTACAACTCCCAAATGTCAAGATTCTATTTCCCCCAAACTCCATCAGTGTTCACATTTGGGCATATGGAGTATTCGTGTAGAGTTTGGTCCAGATCCATCATTGTTTGAGTCCATAGTGCTGCCTGGATGTAGGTGAACTACAACTCCAAAACCAAAGGACACTGCCCACCAAACTCTTCCAGTATTTTCTGTTGGTCATGGGAGAACTGTGTGCCAATTTTGATTAAATTCCATCGTTGGTGGAGTTCAGAATGCTCTTTGATTGTAGGTGAACTATAAATCCCAGCAGCTACAACTCCCAAATGACAAAATCAACTTTTTTTGAGTGAAGGACATACATTGGGTTGTTAGGTGTCTTGTGTCCAAATTTGGTGTCCATTCGTCCAGTGGTTTTTGAGTTCTCTTAATCCCACAAACGAACATGACATTTTTAATTATATAGATTTGGTTTCTATGTTAGCCATCAGATGATGTCCATAATAATAATAATAATAATAATAATAATAATAATAATAATAATAATAATATAAAATAAAAATGAAAAGGAGACAAAGGAGGGCCTGATTCTGGCAGCCCAAGAACAAGCCATTCGAACCAATGCCAGCAAAGCCAGAATTGAAAAGTCAACGACAGATCCCAAATGTAGACTCTGCAAGGAAGAAGATGAAACCATAGATCGCATCCTCAGCTGCTGCAAGAAGATTGCACAGACAGACTCCAAGCAGAGGCACAACACCCTTGCTCAGATGATTCATTGGAACTTTGACCACAAACACCATCTGCCTGCGATGCAGAACGGGTGGGATCACAAACCGGAACGAGTTACAGAAAATGAACACGTCAAGCTACTCTGGGACTTCCAAATTCAGACACAGAGTTTTGGAGCACAATACTCCTGACCTCACAATTGTGTTAACAAACAAAATATGGATCGTTGATGTCACAATCCCAGGTGACAGCAGGATTGAAGAGAAACAACTGGAAAAGCTGACACGATATGAGGATTCAAAGATTGAACTGCAAAGACTGTGGCACAAGCCAGTCAAGGGGGTCCCAGTGGTGATCGGCACACTGGGTGCAGTGCCTCAAGACCTTGGCCTGCACTTAAACACAATCGGCACTGACAAAATGACCATCTGCCAGCTGCATAAGGCCACTTTACTGGGATCTGCACGCATTATTTGGCGATATATCACAATCTTCGACACTTGGGAAGTGTCCGACGTGTGATCCAATACAACAGCCTGCAGAGTGTCTGCTGTGGATTCATCTTGTTGTGTTTCAAATAATAATAATAATAATAATAATAATAATAATAATAATCTGAAGATACATCACACAGTCCTAGACACTTGGGAAGCTTCTGACGTGTGATCCAATTCAACAGCCAGCAGAGTGTCTGCTGTGGATTCATCTTGTTGTTTTTCAAATAATAACAACAACAACAACAACAATAATAATCTGAAGATACATCACACAGTCCCAGACACTTGGGAAGCTTCTGACGTGTGATCCAATTCAACAGCCAGCAGAGTGTCTGCTGTGGACTCATCTTGTTGTGTTTCAAATAATAATAATCATGATGTTTTTAATATTAATTTTTAATTTTAATAATAATAATATAAGTTTTGGAACACAATACACCAGACATCACGATTGTGGAAAAGAAAAAAGTTTGGATTATTGATGTCGCCATACTGGGTGACAGTCACATTGAGGAAAAACAACAGGAAAAACTCAGCCGCTATCAAGACCTCAAAAATCAAACTGCAAAAGCTCTGGCATAAACCAGTCCAGGTGGTCCCAGTGGTGATGGGCGCACTGGGTGCCACGTCAAAACATCTCAGCCGGCATTTGGAAACAATAAACATGGGCACAATCACAATCTGTCAACTGCAAAAGGCCTCCTGACTTGGATCTGCGCGCATCATTCGAAAATACACCACACAGTCCTAGATGCTTGGGAAGTGTTCGACTTGTGATTTTGGGATATGAAATCCAGCATATAGATCTCATTTGCTGTGACATACTGTGTTTTGTGTCAATAATAATAATAATAATAATAATAACTTTATTTTGTACTCTGCCTCCATCTCCCCGAAGGGACTCAGGGCAACTTACATATGTCACAGTGTGCCTAAAGCAACACATAAAAATAAACACACAATACAATACAAAATAAAATCAGAGTTTACACTCAAAACTGCACCCCATAACCTATGATGAGAACTGTCATAACACATAGCCAACTGTAAACGGGAGCAAGGAATAGGATAGTGCAAATTTTAGCTAATGAACTAGGGCATGGGATGAAATTGCAGTCCACTGGGACATTCTCAAAGGATTGTCCAAATATCCACATCTTCAATTCCTTCCAGAAGGAAGACAGTGTGGGTGCCTGCCTAATCTCCCTAGGAAGGGCGTTCCAAAGCTGCGGGGCCACCACCAAGAAGGCCCTCTCCCTTGTCCCCACCAACCACGCTTGAGACAGTGGCAGGTCCATGAGGAGGGCGTCCCCTTGCACCTGAGCATTGGGGGGGGGGGGGGCGGTACGGTCACAAAGATATGTGGCCTTGAACATATCTTCTGCTATGTTACCAATTTCAGTCACTCGAAGAACATATACACCGATCTTCAACCAGAAGTGCCAAAGCACCATCTCTTACTAAGCTCACTGTGTAGATTTGCCAAAGACTGATGGTTTAACTGATGATTTAGAGAGGATTGTGAGCTTCCCTGTGGCACAAAGTGGTGGGCCCTCAAGTCTGGGAAATTCAAATCTGGGAAATAATGGTTCTTTCTGTGAGAAAACTGCTTCGGAAAATACAGGGTTTCAAGGCCATTCAGGGGAGTCAGAAGGAGCAACAGCAGACAAGGAATCGAGTGAAGAGCTAAGTGATAAGGAGGGTTCCCAGGAGGAACCACCTGTAGCTACAGAGATCAACAAAATCTTCATTTATAAATCAGAGCCAAAAATAGATTGTGTCATTCAGAGAGATTACGTGGTGTCATGTACATTATGTTCTGCAGTTGATGGTGGTTGGTGATGGATGGGTTAATGTAATTCTTAATTCTAAAGGGTTGAGTAATCTGTAAGTAAGAGTTCATGGGTGAAAGCAATTGAAGGTGGAGGTATGCAAGAGATGGGTTGCAGGTGGTGTTTCTGGATATAAGGAGCTAGCCTTGGGACTGATCTTTGGGAGAGACGTATTTGTTTTATCTTGGTGGTAGATGCTGCTGGTTTTCCCCCAGGTTTGTGGACTTTCTGACCTGTCTCCTGAACCTTTGGAATCCTGGAACCTTGAATCTTTGGGCTGGCTTTTGACTATGGTATAGACTCTTGATCCCTGGACTTTGCTCATTGTACTCTTGGCGTTTGACCACTGGACTGGACCCTTTGACTACGGTGTAGCGTTTGCTATCCGTTTTTGTTTATTCTGTGGCTGAGTGCAATCTTTATGTTTTATATTTTGGACTGTTAAAACAGCCAGAAAGTAAGTGCTTAAATAGTTTAAATAGTTTAACACAACTCGATTTTTGTTTGGTTCATCTCTGACTCTATGACGGCAGAGCCCTGGCATCATGACAATAATGCTAACACTGAGAATGGATTATATCAATAAGGCTTTGGGGGAAAGCCAGAAATATAACCATTACATAAGAAAATAAGTGCTTTTTTAATTAAATTGTTTGATACAAACTGGGTTTTTGTTTGGTTCATCTCTGCCTCTGTAAAGGCAGATTCCTGGCATCGTGACACGTGGGAAAGTTGTGGAGAAAATTCACAGGAGACGTAATGCTTTCATGGGTGTCTATTAAACAACAAATTGCTAACCTTAACGTCAGTTCAGGCAATGCTGCATTAGAGGGAGAAGCTAAGCCTGAATTCTGAATTGTTCCTGGTTCAAGTCATGCCTTGGTTTTGAATTTAATATATCCTGGATGTTTCCTATGTTCCTATTCATGTACTCCTGTTCGAGTTTTATTTCACTAGTGATACCTTCTTGCTTCTGGACTTATGTTGTACTTGTGATTCCTGGCTGTTCTCTCGACTTTTCAACCTGCTCAAAGATAGTACAAATACGGAGAGGGTCTCAGGTGTAAGACCTGGCATCCTCTTTCAAACGGATGAGGTAGCAGGTAATGAGAAG
The DNA here is from genome assembly GCF_037176765.1 of Anolis sagrei. Lineage (NCBI taxonomy): Eukaryota > Metazoa > Chordata > Lepidosauria > Squamata > Anolidae > Anolis > Anolis sagrei. Next base: position 1,340,944 of record NC_090033.1, read on the forward strand.
CATTAGACGGAGACTGTGGAATCGAAGTATCAGTCTAAATGGACAAATAATCTGATCTGATTACTGCCCCGTGCTCCTAATGCTTTCAGATTAAGCAAGAAAGCTGGAAGCGTTTAACTGATGTCAAAATCCGAAGAGCAGACTAAGCGTCATGCATCCCTATCTTCTGACATCTGTCCTCAAAAGACCACTTTTGTATTTGGGGAGTTCTTTATTCAAACTGTGTCAGTGTGATTTGTGAGGGTCCAAAGTATCCTAAAATTACCAGATCTTGTCTGGATTTGGAAGCTAAGCAGGTTTCGTATTTGTTTTATTTTGGTGGTAGATGCTGCTGGCTTTCCCCCAGGTTTGTGGATTTTCGGTGTCCTGACCTGTCTCCTGAACCTTTGGAATCCTGGAACCTTGAATCTTTGGACTGGCTTTTGACTACGGTATAGACTCTTGATCCCTGGACTTTGTTTATTGAACTTTCAGTGTTTGACTACCGGACTGGACCTTTTGACTACGGACTTATCTTAAACTTGCAACAGCATTTGCTGTCAGTTTTGTTTTATATTCTGTGGCTGAGTATTATCTTTATGTTTTGGACTATTAAAACAGCCAGAAAGTAAGTGCTTCTTTAATTATATTGTTTAACACAAACTAGGAGTTTGGTTCATCTCTGCCTAAATAAAGCAGAGCCCTGGCATCATGACACCTACAATCAAAGAGCATTCTGAACTCCACCAACAATGGAATTGAACCAAACTAGTCACACAGAGCTCCCATGACCAACGGAAAATACTGGAAGGGTTTGGTGGGCACTGACTTTGAGTTTGGGAGTTGTAGTTCGCCTACATCCAGAGAGCAATGTGGACTCAAATAATGATGGATTGGACCAAACTTGACACAAATACTCACTATGCCCAAATGTGGTGGAGTTTGGGAAAAATACATCTTGACATTTGGGAGTTGTAGTTGCTGAGGTTTATAGTTCAGCTACAATCAAAGAGCCCCTTGAACCCCACCAATGATAGATTTTGGCCAAATTTCCCACACGCCTTGAAGGGACTCGCTGGCTTGAGCCTCCCTCCAGCCTTGCATGCTCTCCCTTGCCTGCACATGCACACCATGCTGCCATGCACCAAACACGCCTGCTCTCCCCTCCTCACTTGGAGTCTTAGAAACAGCCCTCCCTTGGCTGAGAAGCTAGCCAATCACAGCGGAGGAGGGCTTTTGGTGGGAGGATTCGCCTTCTGTTTCGAAAAAGGAAGAGAAGGATGGGAAGGGGTTCCTGAGACCATCTATATAAATAAAAATGTAATGTTCATTTGTGGGATTAACATAACTCAAAAACCTCTGGATGAATTGGCACAAAATTTTGACACAATACACCTAACAGTCCAACGAGTGTTCATCACCCCTAAAAATACAAAAAAAAACCCCAAAAACAACCCAGAAAAATGGATTTTAAAAGCCCCCAAAATACACCATATACACATACACTCATATACATATACACATGCACACATGCATACACATACAATTTTCAACGGTAAGCAAACAGTATTTTGGTGCCCCCCGCCCCAAACCAATCATTGATATATATATTTTCTGTTCGTGGTGGGAGTTCTGTGTGCCATTTTTGGTTCAGTTCCATCATTGGTGGAGTTCAGAATGCTCTTTGTAGGTGAACTATTATTTATTTATTTATTTATTTATTAATGCGCTTGTATACCGCTAATATCTCAGCCTAAATCGGCGACTCATTGCGGTTTACAACACTTAAAAAACAACAATATTCAGTTTAAAAGCATCAAACACATATACAATACAAATTATTGGGCCACCAATAACCATCCAATGCATCTCGTAACTGGAGTCGCAATCCAAATTCATCGTCCATGATTACCAGTCCTTTAGTCATCATAATTCGTTGCAACGGATTAACCGAATGCTTGTTTAAACATCCATGTCTTCAATCTTTTCCGAAACACCATCAGTGAGGGGGCTGATCTTACCTCTATGGGGAGGGTGTTCCAAAGCCGAGGGGCCACCACAGAAAAGGCCCTGTCTCTCGTTCCCGCCAGCCGCACTTGTGAAGCCGGCGGGATAGAGAGCAGGGACTCCCCAGAAGATCTTAGGGTCCTGGTGGGCTGATAGGTTGAGATACGTTCGGATAGATAAGTTCGGATAGATACTATACATCCCAGTAACTACAACTCGCCTATGCCAAGGTCTATTTCCCCCCAAGAGCGCCTCAAGAGCACCCCTGGCCAACATCAACTCTACCGCAAATGATTACTTTGCATAAGGGTTGAGCCGCCCCTGTACACATACGTATACATGTGAAGCAGTGATGAGTTGGCTACGAGCAAGCAGACTAAAAGTCAATCCTGCAAAAACTGCGATACTCTGGGTTAATTCTGGCCAGCCACCAGGATTAATCCCATCTCTGCCTGATTTCGATGGGGAAGCTCTGGTTCTGCCTGCCCCTATCAAAAGCTTTGGGGTTGTTTTGGATTCTGGATTGGATTCTTGGATTTTGGATTCTCTACCGCATTTGCGGTAGAGTTGATGTTGGCCAGGGGTGCTCTTGAGGCGCTCTTGGAGGGAAATAGACCTTGACATAGGCGAGTTGTAGTTACTGGGATGTATAGTTCACCTACAATCAAAGAGCATTCTGAACTCCTTATGGCCCAGATCACTGCCATAAGGAAGCAGGCCTTTTCTCATCTTCGCCAGGCAAGGAAATTGGCATCCGACCTTTCGGTAGAAGCATTGGCAACGGTCATCCACGCAACACTCATCACGAGGTTGGACTATGGCAACACCTTATATGCTGGCCTTCCGAAGTCAATGACCCAGAAGATTCGTGTAAAGAAGTTGATTATAAAATGTATGATTTTAACTGTATTTGTGTTTGGATTGGTGGCACTAATGCTGGAGCGGCCTAGCTGAGAGGATTGCGTTACCATGGAGACGATGCTGTAGAGAAGTGGGAGGAGCTTAGAGGGGAGAGTTTGAAAAACGACAGTTTATGTTCAGTCAGAGTTAGAGTTTAGGTTCAGAGGGGTGAACAGTCAGAGTTAGGGTTTAGGGTTAGAGGAGTGAGCAGTCAGGAGTTAAGATTGGAGGGTGAGGAATTGGTAGAGGAAAGATTAGGAGGTTATAGCTGTAAAAGAGTGAATTGTGAAGCAAAGTTTCGAGGCTTTGGAAAGCCAGATTAAGCTACTGGAAGTTTCTTAGCCAGAGAGTCTGATAAGGGAAACATAACCAGTATTCCGTTAGTCTAAAGAAAGGCTAAAGAATAAGCTTATTAAGTATCTGATCAAGGGAGGATCAGATAAGGGAGACATCCCTGTATTGGAACTTTGTTCTGTAATAAGTGCTTCACCTCAGGAAGATACTGTATAACCTGAAAAAGTGTAACATTCAACTAACCAAGCATTATTCTGAGTTCTATAAGAAAAGTTACAACTTGCAACCACACGCTTTGTGCTCAATAAACTTGTTCTCTTTTGTTTGAAGACTGCCTCATCTCCATTAATTCTGCATCCAGTGTGCCATATCTCCCAATAATACCTCACATCACACATTGGTGGCACCATTAAGAGTAATAAATAATAAATCGTCCCTCCTCTCTCCTAAGACGTTACAAATTGGTGGCATATACGCTCCTCTTTACAATTCGGATGGTCCAAAATGCGGCAGCCAGGCTGCTAGCGGGATCATCTCTAAGATCCCATATGACACCGATTCTGCAACAACTGCATTGGCTCCCAAGAGAACATCGGATCTCTTACAAGATCCTGATCCTGACATATGGAGCTCAATATGGCCAAGGACCTTTCTATCTTAGGGACCGCCTCATTCCTTTTCCCCATCAGTGGTCACCTCGATCCATCCAGGAAAATCTCCTCTACATCCCGGGTCCTAGGGAGGCACATTTGGAAGCTACAAGACATCGTAGAGCTTTTTCGACCTAGGCTCCAATTCTGTGGAACTCATTGCCTCAGTACGTTAGAGCAATGTCGGAGTTGCGACCTTTTGTAAAGGCGCTCAAGACTTGTCTGTTTGGTTGTGCATTTAAGTAACTGGATCAAATTTTGCCATAGTCACTGCTGAATGTTTTATGTTGAATGTTTTTATGTTGAATGTTTTTATATTGTGTATAAGCTATTTTAAATTGTAAGTCGCTCGGAGCACTTTGGTGGAGAGTGACTAATTAAGAAATAAAGTGATGATGAAGTGATGATGATGATATACCCAAGCACACACAAATATACACACACATACATTTACACACACACATATATACATATACACATGCACACATACATACACACATATATAAACACAAATATGCATATAGACAAGCACACACATATACACAATATACATATACACATATAAACACACAAATATATACACACATCTACACACACACATACTCACTCTCTCTCCCGCAATAAGTGAAAAACCGTGGTGTAGGGACGCTATATTTATTTTAATATTTATACATTATTTTAGTAGTTACACATTATTTTAAGTCTTTATAAACTTAAAATAAAGTGAAGGAAAGGAAGGAAAGACCCTTCAAGGTTGGAGGGAGGAAGGAAGAACTGAGAAGGGAAAGTCCCTCGGAGAGCGGCGGCGGCAAAACCCGCGAAACAGCAAAGATATCGCGATATATATTTTAAATTAATATTTTTTTAAAACCGCGAAACAGCGGGTCCGCTAAAAGCGAACCGCGAAGTAGCGCGGGAACACTGTATATCAGTGTTTCTCAACCTTCCTAATGCCACGACCCCTTAATACAGTTCCTCATGTTGTGGTGACCCCCAACCATCACATTCTTTTGCTACTTCATAACTGTGGTTTTGCTCCTGTTATGAAACATAATTTGGGAGTTGTAGTTGTAGGGATTGATGGTTCACCTACAATCAAAGAGTATTCTGAACTCCACCAATGATGGAATTGAACCAAACTTGGCACACAGAATGCCCACGGCCAACAGAAAACACTGGAAGAGTTTGGTGGGCATTGACCTTGAGTTTTGGAGTTGTAGTCCACCTACAGAGAGCACTGTGGACTCAAACAATGATGGATCTGGACCAAACTTGGCACGAATACTCAGTATGCTAAATGTGAACACTGGTGGAGTGTGGGGAAAATAAGCCTTGACATTTGGGGGTTGTAGTTGCTGAGATGTATAGTTCACCTAAAATCAAAGACCATTCTTCAATTTCGGACACCCTCCATCTCTCCTGCTTCCATTGGGTGGGTCATGGTTCATCCTCTATCATCCTACTTTTCAGCTGCTTCTCAAGTGTCCACCTACAGAGAGCACTGTGGACTCAAACAATGATGGATCTGGACCAAACTTGGCACGAATACTCAGTATGCTAAATGTGAACACTGGTGGAGCGTGGGGAAAATAAGCCTTGACATTTGGGGGTTGTAGTTGGTGGGATTTATAGTTCACCTGCAATCAAAAAGCATTCTGAACCCCACCAATGATAGAATTGGGCCAAACCTCCCACACAGAACCCCCATGAACAATAGAAAATGCTGTGTTTTCTGATGGTCTTTGGTGACCCCTCTGGCACCTCCTGGTGACCCCTCCAGGGGTCCCGACCCCCAGGTTGAGAAACACTGCTGTATATGGACTTAGAGGGCAGGCCACGTGCCTGTTTCAGACATTTTTCAATCTGCAAAAGTGTATTCCGAACCCACGTTTTCATAAAACTCGGCTATACAGAAATAAATGACTAATCTGCTTTTTAATCAAAACGTCCCTGTCCTTATTTTTTTTTAGACAATTTGCATGTGCTAATTTCCTAACAAGGTCCTTTATGCTTTTATTGTAAATCACCACGATGAGTAGCTTAACCAACATTGCTTTACCCTGTCGACATCCCTGTTCCTAAGTTTTTAAAAAATGGCTTCACTGGCATGTAATTGCAGGTTTATAGCTGAGTAACTAGGCCACCAAACCAGTAATGACACGAAGTTATGTAATGAATTCTGCATTGTCCGGGGAAGTTGCTTCTGTTTTGGAGAAACAAGCTTTACTATCACAGAGAAGCAGAAGCGAACATTTTACTTGCGCTGAGGCCGGAATGTGGAAACATTTAATCCAGAATTAATTTCCGTCCCTAATGTCGACTTTCAGCATGACTCAGGGGCAGTGGGACAAAGTCAAATAAGAAATGGACATACAAATCTTGCCATGCTCACTGTGGTGAGTGAGCTAAATGGCCAGGGATGGAGTGTTTTGAGCCAGATAATTACGCACTGTGATACTCAGGAAATGAAAAATCTAGGAATGAACGGGGTGGCATCAATAGTGAGGGAAGACGTAGCAAAAGCAGTCAAAGGATATGACTGTCATGTATTAATGTGCTGTCACGGGCTGGGCCTGTGAAAAGGTCTGTAGACAGGACGTGTTCTGTATGCCCAACGGGACGCCAGGGTTGCCTTGGATTAGAGGTCCTATAGATTTCCCTAAACAAAGTCTTTAGAAACTTGGAAAGTTTAACAAAGTTCTTTATTGTTGCTTAGGTCTTCAATAAATCAAACAAATACTTCAAGTCTTTGAATGAACTGGTGGCTTTCTTAATCTTGTCCACAAGGGACAGGCAACTATCTTCATGAACTGTTTCTTTATTATCAGGGAAATCCTTGACCTCTACCTGGGCAATATGTCTTAGGCTCTGCTGGCGTGGGCCCCTACACCCGGTCCCAATTGCGTTATGGCTGCCGCGAGTGGTCCTTACCAAACAGAGTCCTTTTGTAGATTTCCAAGAGGAAAGAAGGTCTTCCATTCCCAGCAAAGGCTGGCTGTAAAGCTGTGGGACTGGATTCCCCCCAGCAAAAGCTATGCTTCTCTGTAGAGCTGGGGGGCTGGATTCCCCCCAGCAAAAGCTATGCTTCTCTGTAGAGCTGTGGGGCTGGATTCCCCCCAGCAAAAGCTATGCTTCTCTGTAGAGCTGTGGGGCTGAATTCCCCCCAGCAAAAGCTATGCTTCTCTGTAGAGCTGTGGGGCTGGATTCCCCCCAGCAAAAGCTATGCTTCTCTGTAGAGCTGTGGGGCTGAATTCCCCCCAGCAAAAGCTATGCTTCTCTGTAGAGCTGTGGGGCTGAATTCCCCCCAGCAAAAGCTATGCTTCTCTGTAGAGCTGTGGGGCTGAATTCCCCCCAGCAAAAGCTATGCTTCTCTGTAGAGCTGTGGGGCTGAATTCCCCCCAGCAAAAGCTATGCTTCTCTGTAGAGCTGTGGGGCTGAATTCCCCCCAGCAAAAGCTATGCTTCTCTGTAGAGCTGTGGGGCTGGATTCCCCCCAGCAAAAGCTATGCTTCTCTGTAGAGCTGTGGGACTGGATTCCCCCCAGCAAAAGCTATGCTTCTCTGTAGAGCTGTGGGGCTGGATTCCCCCCAGCAAAAGCTATGCTTCTCTGTAGAGCTGTGGGGCTGAATTCCCCCCAGCAAAAGCTGTAGAGCTGTGGGACTGGATCCCCCCAGCAAAGCTGTAAAAGACGAAGCTTTCTCCAGGTGGAACTGATTCACGTCCTCTACAAAAGGCTTCTCTGTGTGAACTGAACTAGAGGTCCCCTTTTTCTCTCGTTAACCCAGAAAAAGGGGCGGAACTAAAGAACCGAATGATGATTGATGGGTCATTGGCCCTATAATTGCAAACCAAGGGAAGCCACCTTATTGCAAAATGCATGGAACCTTGGAATACATGCAAACACTCAAAGAAAGAAAAGGAAGTTGGAGCTCCTGGTACAGCTGTACCAGAACAATTATGTTCTGCAGTTGATGGTGGTTGGTGATGGAAGGGTTAATGTAAGCCTTAGTTCTAAAGTGTTGAGTAATCTGCAAATAAGAGTTCATGGGTGAAAGCAATTGAAGGTGGAGGTATGCAAGAGATACGTTGCAGCAGGATGTTTCTGGATATAAGGAGCTAGCCTTGGGACTGATCTTTGGGAGAGAAGTATTTGTTTTATCTTGGTGGTAGATGCTGCTGGTTTTCCCCCAGGTTTGTGGACTTTCTGACCTGTCTCCTGAACTTTTGGAATCCTGGAACCTTGAATCTTTGGGCTGGCTTTTGACTACGGTATAGACTCTTGAACCCTGGACTTTGTTTATTGAACTCTTGGCTTTTGACCACTGGATTGGACCTTTTGACTACGGAGTTATCTTGAACCTGCAACAGTGTTTGCTGTTTTTGTTTTATATTCTGTGGCTGAGTGCAATCTTTATGTTTTATATTTTTGACTATTAAAACAGCCAGAAAGTAAGTAAATAGTTTAAATAGTTTAACACAACTCGATTTTTGTTTGGTTCATCTCTGACTCTATGACGGCAGAGCCCTGGCATCATGACAATAATGCTAAGTCTGAGAATGGATTATATCAATAAGGCTTTGGGGGAAAGCCAGAACTATAACCATTACATTTGGCCAAAAGTTCACAGGCATGGGCAATCCATGGTCTGGTTCTAAAATACTTACAAAACTAGAGGGTGCTGGTGCTTTGTTTCTAAAGCTGAAAATTTCAGAACTCTAATAAAAGTTTCAAAATTTCAATATTATTGGTGATTTTTATGACAAAACCAATTGGCAGAATGGGGGTCGGACTGGATGGCCCGCGAGGTCACCTCCAACTCTATGGTTCTATGATTCTAAGTAAATGCTAATATTGTCATAAACTGTGGCACTTCTTACTCGTGGTTCTTCAGGGATTTGATTACACTAGTACACCTTGTGGTGCAGTGGGTTAAACTGCTGAGCTGCTGAATTTGTTGACTGAAAAGTCACCGGTTCAAATTCGGGGAGCGGAGGGAGCTCCTGCTGTTAGCCCCAGCTTCTGCCAACTTAGCAGTTTGAAAACATGCAAATGTGAGTAGATCAATAGGTACGACTCCAGTGGGAAGGTAACGGCGCTCCATGCAGTCATGCCAACCACATAACCTTGGAGGTGTCTATGGACAATGCCTGCTCTTCAGCTTAGGAGTGGAGATGAGCACCAACCCCCAGAGTTGGTCATGACTGAATGTAATGTCAGGTGAAAACCTTTACCTTTACCTATATCTTTATAAATAAAAAGGGAATGTTTGTTTGTGGGATTAACATAACTCAAAAATCACTGGACGAATGGACACCAAATTTGGACACAAGACACCTCTCAGGCCAACAAGTGACCATCACTCATAAAAACACGGGGGGGGGGGGGACAGCAGAAGGGATTTAAAAAGCCAAAAACCAAAAATTACATTGCAATGCATGCACAAAACCACATATATACGCAGACACACATATATATGCACACACACACACACAAAACACATACACAGAAAGGGGGAAGGAAGGAGAGAAGGAGGGAGAGAAGGAATGAAAGAAGGAGAGAAGGAAGGAGAGAAAGAGGAAGAGAAAGAGGGAAAGAAGGAGGGAAGGAGAGAAGAAAAGAAAGAAAAGTAGAGAAGGAAGGAGAGAAGGAAGGAGAGAAAGAGGTAAAGAAAGAGGGAAGGAGAGAGAAAAAGAAAGAAAGAAAGGTAGAGAAGGAAGGAAGGAGAGAAGGAACGAAAGAGAAAGGGAAGGAAGGAAGGAAGGAAGGAAGGAAGGAAGGAAGGAAGGAAGGAAAGAGACAAGGAAGGATGGAACCAAAGAGCAAAGGAATTGAAAAAAGAAAAAAGTAGAGAAGGAAGAAAGAAGAAGGGAAAGAAAAAGAGGGAAGGAAGGAAGAAGAGAAAGAAAGAAAGAGAGAAAGAGGGGGGGAAGGTTGGCCACAGCAACGCATGGCAGGTAAAATTTATATATATATATATATATATATATATATATATATATATATATAATTTTATAGTTGGGGGTCACCACAACATGAACTGTATTAAGGGGTCACGGCATTAGAAAGGCAGAGAACCACTGGTTTAGGCTTTTAGCCTGTGAGGTTTAGATAGGTCAAGTTGACTTATTTAGGTTAGTCGTTAGTGTATGAGTAGAAGGGGTGAGAGAACCCTAATAAGAGTCTTTACTGCAACAGAAATAACATAAGGAAAGAACAAGCTTGCACCTGAAGTAATCTGTTAAAGAAAGAAACACATTTTGAAGGAAAATAAGTTAAAACCTATCTAGTAGAAGGAACAGGTCTCTCACGAGTTATTTTGTGAAATGTTGTAAATGTAACCACTGAAGAAATGTGCCTCTAAGAGTTAAGAAACATTGAAACCATTAAGCTTCTTCTATACTTCAATAAACTTGTTACAGCTACTTCTAAAGCCATGTCTCTGTTACAAATACTTCCAAGTCAACCCGCGCTACTCATTGAAGAAAGACCAAATCAGTATTACAAACAATTAGCTGTGTTATCAATGTAGTAAGTCCTTACAAATTGGTGGCTCCTTTACAAAACCGTTACAAATTGGTGGCCTTCTTTACGGGGCCCTTCGAGGTTGGCATTATAATACAGCTTGTAGCCAACTTGAAGCCACAGTGACAACCAAACAAAACACATGGTGCATGCTGCAGCGCACATCTAAGGGGATACAACCCATGAAAGGAAGTCTCAGAAAGGTCCGGGTCCAGCCATTAAAATGCACTACAGCAGATCCAAATCAATCCCAGATCCAAGGCAAAATCTGCAGAATATCAGTTCCATCTAATGAAGATCGTAGACCCGTGTCTCTGCTGAAGCGCAGCAAAGGGAAACGTCCCAAGGGCATGGCTGGGCGTTTGCAGGCTAATTGATCCCTAGGACATGAGTAATTGATTGCCTCTGCTATTAATGGTCACTTTCCCTTTTTTCCCTGACCCTGCAAGTCTCCGGTGCGTTGATGTGCATCTCGCCTGGAAATGAGTGGAACCAGGCCAAGCACTTCGAAGCCGGGTTTCATGGGAACCTCAAACTGGTTCCAGGCACAGCAATATGATCACCTGCGCAGCAAAACTGGTTCTGAGACATATTCCATTGCACGTTGCATTGGCACAGTGTTGTCAAAGGCTTTCATGGCCGGAATCAGTGGGTTGCTGTGAGTTTTCCAGGCTGTCTAAGCATGTTCCAGAAGCATTCTCTCCTGATGTTTCGCCCACATCTATGCCAGCAATACATCCATGCCTGCCATAGAGACCAGAAAACTCACAGCAATCCACTTTTTGCCGCTTTGAGTCTCTGGCTCCATCTACACTGCATAATAATAACAATAATAATAATAATAATAATAATAATAATAATAATAATAATAATAGATTGCACAGTCCTAGACACTTGGGAAGTGTTCGAAGTGTGATCCAATTCAACAACCAGCAGTAGACTCATATTGTTGTGTTTCAAATAATTAATAATAATAATAATAATAATAATAATAATAGAGAGACAAAACAGTAAAGGTGGTCCCAGTGGTGATCGGCACACTGGGTGCAGTGCCTAAAGACCTTGGCCTGCACTTAAACACAAAATTACCATCTGCCAGCTGCAAAAGGCCACCTTACTGCACACATTATTTGGTGATACATCACACAATCCTAGACACTTGGGAAGTGTCCGACGTCTGATCCAATACAACAGCCAGCAGAAGTGATCTTGTCTGCTGTGGACTCATCTTGTTGTGTTTCAAATAATAATGATGATGATGATGATGATAACAATAATAATAATAAATCACACAGTCCTAGACACTTGGGAAGGGTCCGACATGTCATCCAATACAACAGCCAGCAGAGTCATCTTGTCCGAAGTGGACTTATTATTTATGTTTCTAATAATAATAATCATCATCATCATCATCATCATCATCATCATCACAAGTGTTCGACATGTGGTTTTTTGATACGAAATCCAGCATATAGGTCTCGTTTGCTGTGACATACTGTGGTTTTGCGTCAGTAAAATAATAATAATAATAATAATAATAATAATAATAATAATAATAATTGTATTGTGTTATATTGGATCACACAGTCCTAGGCACTTGGGAAGCGTCCGATGTGTGATCCAATACAACAACCAGCAGAGTGTCTGCTGTGGACTTATATTGTTGTGTCCCTAATAATAATAATAATAATAATAATAACAATAATCACTTCGGAAGTGTCCGACGTGTGATCCAATTGAACACCCAGCAGAGTGTCTGCTGTGGACACATCTTGTTGTGTTTCTAATAATAATAATAATAATAATAATAATAATAATAATAATAATAGATACTTGGGAAGTGTCCGACGTGTGATCCAATTCAACAGCCAGCAGAGTGATCTTGTTAGCTGTGGACACATCTTGTTGTGTTAATAATAATAATAATAACAATAACAATAACAATAATAACAATAATAATACACTTGGGAAGGGTCCTATGTGTGATCCAATGCAACAGCCAGCAGAGTGTCTCATCTTGTTGTGTTTCTAATAATAATAATAATAATAATAATAATAATAATAATAATACATCACACAGTCCTAGACACATGGGAAGTGTCCGACATAAGATCCAATACAACAGCCAGCAGAGTGTCTGCTGTGGACTCATCTTGTTGCGTTTCTAATAATAATAATAATAATAATAATAATAATAATAATATAATGCCATCAAAGCCAGATTTGAAAAGTCGACAACAGACTCCAAATGTAGACTCTGCAAGGAAGCAGATGAAACAATCAATTCCATCCTCAGCTGCTGCAAGAAGATTGTAGACAGACTCCAAGCAGAGGCACAACACCCTTGCTCAGATGATTCATTGGAACTTGTGCCACAAATACTGTCTGCTTGTGACAAAGAACTGGTGGGATCACAAGCCAGAAAAAGTTACAGAGAATGAACATGCCAAACTCCTCTGGGACTTCTGGATTCAGACAGAGATTTGGAGCACAACACTCCTGGCCTCACAATCGTGTTAAAAAACAAAGTATGGATTGTCGATGTCGCAATCCCAGGCAACAGCAGGATTGCAGAGAAACAACTGGAAAAGCTGACACAATATGAGGATTTAAAAATCGAACTGCAAGACTCTGGCACAAGCCAGTCAAGGGGGTCCCAGTTGTGATGGGCACACTGGGTGCAGTGCCTCAAGACCTTGGCCTGCACTTAAACACAATCGGCACTGACAAAATTACTATCTGCCAGCTGCAGAAGGCCACCCTACTGGGATCTGCACGCATTATTCGTCGATACATCACACAGTCCTAGACGCTTGGGAAGTGTCTGACATGTGATCTAATACAACAGAGAGAAGAGTGATCTTGTCCGCTGTGGACTCATCGTGTTGTGTTTCTAATAATAATCATCATCATCATCATCATTTTTATTTATAACCAGCCACCATCTCCCCAAAGGGGACTCGGGGCAGCTAACATGAGGCCAAACCCCAAAATAATACAACACAACTTAGTCAGTGCAAGCTCTCATATTATGCAGTCAAGCAGCATTATACGAGTTCACGCTGTTTCAATCTGCATTATATATAGACCACAGGAAGAGGAGGAAGAAATGAGAGGAGGACAAAAAGAAGCGAACTCAGAAGAGGAAGGGGAGGAGGGAAAGAAGAGGAAGGAGAGGGTAGGAGAAAAGGGGGAAGGAGTGAGGAAGAAAAAAGAATGGAGGAAGGCAAAGAAGAGGAAGAAGAGAGGATGAAAAGGAGAGGGGAAGGGGAGGAGAAGAAAGAAGAAGGAGAGGAGGAAAAGGTGAAGGAAGAGGGGAAGGGGCAAAGAAGAGAAAGAAGAGAGGAGGAGGAGGAGAAGGAAGAGAGGAAAGGGAGAAGAGGAGGAAGAGGGAGGAGAGGAGGATGGGGGAAGGGGAAGAAGAAGGGGAGGAGGAAGAGAAGGAGGGGAAAGGGAAGGGGAAGGAGGAAAAGAAGGTGGAGGAGGAGGAAGAGGAGAAGGTGGAGGGGGGAAGAATAAGGAGAAGAAGGAGGAGGGGGAAGAAGGAGGGGGAGGGCAGAAGAAGAGGGAAAAGAAGAAGAGGGAGACGAAGAAGAAGCTGGATGAGGAGGAAGAAAAGAAGGAGGAGGAAAGGAAGAAGAAGGAGAAGGTGGAGGAGGGGACGAAGGAGGGGAAGGAGAAGGAGTGGGAAGGGGAGGAGAAGGAGAAGAGGGAGAAGAAGAAGAGTGACATGAAGAAGTTGGAGGAGTAAGAGAAGGAGGAGAGGAAGAAGGAAAAGGTGGAGGAGGGGAAGGAGAAAGAGAAAGAGGAGGAGAAGGAGAAGGAGGAGGGGGGAAAGAAGAAGGTGGAGGAAGAGGAGGATGAGGAAGAGGAGAAGGTGGAGTAGAGGAAGAATAAGGACAAGGAAGGCGAGGAGGGGAAGAAGGAGATGGAGGAGGGGGGAAGAAGGAGGGGAGAAGAAGAAGAGGGAGATGAAGAAGTTGGAGAAGGAAGAGAAGGAGGAGGAGAGGAAGGAGAAGGAGAAGGAGGGGAAGGAGAACAAGGAGGGGGAAGGGGAGGAGGAAAAGGAGGGGGAAGGTGAGGAGGAGAAGAAGAGGGAGACAAGAAGTTGTAGGAGGAAGAGAACGAGGAGCAGGAGGAGGACAGGAAGAAGGAAAAGATGGAGGAGAAGGAGAAAGAGAAGGAGGAGAAGGAGAAGGGTAGGAGGAGACGAAGAGGGAAAAGAGGGAGACGAAGAAGTTGGAGGAGGAGGAAGAGAAGGAGAAGAGGAAGAAGGAGGAGGAGAGGAAGAAGAAGGAGAAGGTGGAGGAGGGAATGAAGGAGGAGAAGGAGGAGAAGGAGGGGGAAGGGGAGCAGGAGAAGAAGAGGGAAAAGAAGAGGGAGATGAAGAAGTTGTAGGAGGAAGAGGAGAAGCAGGAGGAGGAAAGGAAGAAGGAAAAGGTGGAGGAGGAGAAGCAGAAAGAGAAAGAGGAGGAGGAGAAAGAGAGGGAGGAAGAGGAGAAGGTTGAGGAGGGGAAGAATAAAGACAAGGAGGAGTGGAAGAAGAGGGAGGGGGAGGAGAAGCAGGAGGAGGGGAAGAAGAAGGAGAGGGAGAGGGAGAAAAAGAAGAGGGAGAAGAAGTTCGAGGAGGTGGAAGAGAAGGAGGAGAGGAAGGAGAAAGTGGAGGAGGGGAAGAAAGAGAAAGCGGAGGAGGAGAAGAAAAGGGAAAAGAAGAGGACGGAGAGGGAGAAGAAGAAAGAGGAGGAGGAGAGGGAGAAAGAAAGAGGAGAGGAAAGGAAAAGAAGGAAGAGGAGGATGAGGAGGAAAGTGCTGATCCCATCCACCTTCCGAGCTGAAGAGGCGACGGGGCAAGAAGGAGGGAAAGGGTCAGCCCGCCGCCCCTCCTGGTCCCTTGCCCGCCTCCCTCTCCTCTCCTCTCTTCTCCCTTCTTCTCTTCTTCTTCTTACCTGGCGCCGAGGTGGTGGTGGTGCCGGGCGCCGAGCAGGAGGAGCAGGGGCGGCCAGAGCCAGGGGGGGAGCTCCATGTCGGGAGGGGAGCCCAGCCAGCCGGGATGCTCATCCGGAGCCCAAGTCCGAGGGAAGCCTCCAAAGTTGGGCTCAGAAAGGGGAGGAAGAAGAGGAGGAGGAGGAGAAGGAGGAGAGGAGGAGAAGGAGGAGGAAGAGAGGAGGAGGAGGAGGCTGCTTGGAATCAAGTAAGCAAGACAGACAGCCGCTCCGTACAAAGCTGGTGGCCGAAAATAAACCCACTCTGAAATTACAGATTTGGAGAGCAGCAGCTGGAAGAGGAGGAGGAGGAGGAAGAGGAGGAGAAGGAGGAAGAGGAGGAGGAGGCGCCTCGACACGTGTTCATCGCTCTCTGGATTGTTCAGAGTGGAGGATGGAGGGTTGGGAAGGGAGTCAAGAAGGCAGCAGAATTGCCCTCCACCCCCAAGGAGCCAACCCAGCCCCTCAGCCAAACCCCAGTCATGGAAATGATGAAAAAGAAGAATGAAACCAATGGAGAGCAGGTGCATTCGACATGATGTCATGGCACTCTGGACTGGCTTCAATTCATAGAATCATAGAATCAAAGAGTTGGAAGAGACCTCATGGGCCTTCATCCAGTCCAACCCCATTCTGCCAAGAAGCAGGAATATTGCATTCAAAGCACCCTGACAGATGGCCATCCAGCCTCTGTTTAAAAGCTTCCAAAGAAGGAGCCTCCACCACACTCCGGGGCAGAGAGTTCCACTGCTGAACGGCTCTCACAGTCAGGAAGTTCTTCCTCATGTTCAGGTGGAATCTCCTCTCTTGTAGTTTGAAGCCATTGTTCCATTGCGTCCTAGTCTCCAAGGAAGCAGAAAGGAAGCTTGCTCCCTCCTCCTCCCTGTGGCTTCCTCTCACATATTTATACATGGCTCTCATCATGTCTCCTCTCAGCCTTCTCTTCTTCAGGCTAAACATGCCCAGCTCCTTAAGCCGCTCCTCATAGGGCTTGTTCTCCAGACCCTTGATCTGCTCCCTCTTCCCTGTGGCTTCCTCTCACATATTTATACATGGCTATCATGTCTCCTCTCAGCCTTCTCTTCTTCAGGCTAAACATGCCCAGCTCCTTAAGCCGCTCCTCATAGGGCTTGTTCTCCAGACCCTTGATCTGCTCCCTCTTCCCTGTGGCTTCCTCTCACATATTTATACATGGCTATCATGTCTCCTCTCAGCCTTCTCTTCTTCAGGCTAAACATGCCCAGCTCCTTAAGCCGCTCCTCATAGGGCTTGTTCTCCAGACCCTTGATCTGCTCCCTCTTCCCTGTGGCTTCCTCTCACATATTTATACATGGCTAATATCCCCTCTCCGCCTTCTCTTCTTCAGGCTAAACATGCCCAGCTCCTTAAGCCGCTCCTCATAGGGCTTGTTCTCCAGACCCTTGATCTGCTCCCTCCTCCCTGTGGCTTCCTCTCACATATTTACACATGGCTCTCATCATGTCTCCTCTCAGCCTTCTCTTCTTCAGGCTAAACATGCCCAGCTCCTTAAGCCGCTCCTCATAGGGCTTATTCTCCAGACCCTTGACCATTTTAGTCGATCTCCAGCTTGTCAATATCTCTCGTCAATTGTGGTGCCCAGAATTGGACACAGTGTGATTCCAGGTGTGGTCTAACCAAGGCGGAATAGAGCAGGACTTCCCTAGATCTAGACACTAGGCTCCTATTGATGATGTTCAAGTGGAATCTCCTCTCTTGTAGTTTGAAGCCATTGTTCCTTTGCGTCCTAGTCTCCAAGGAAGCAGAAAACAAGCTTGCTCCCTCCTCCTCCCTGTGGCTTCCTCTCACATATTTATCCATGACCCTCATCATGTCTCCTCTCAGCCTTCTCTTCTTCAGGCTAAACATGCCCAGTTCCCTAAGCCGCTCCTCATAGGGCTTGTTCTCCAGACCCTTGACCATTTTAGTCGCCCTCCTCTGGACACATTCCAGAGGTGCTTCCAATTAGGTGCTTTGGCTTCAAGTTTCTCAGAGGAGACAACCTTGCTAAATCAGTCTCCTGTTTTCCAGTCTCTCCCCTTTCTGCCCAGATGGAACACACCATTGAAACCCTCCCAACAGATGGCCATCCAAGCCCTTGCTTGAAAACCTCCCAGAAGGAGACTCCAATGCACATTCCACTACTAAACAAGCTCTTCCCCTCTGGATGTTCTTCCCAACCTTAAAGCGGAGTCTCTTTTCCTGCAATTTGAATTATTATTATTGTTCAATGTATTGTCGAAGGCTTTCATGGCCGGAATCACTGGGTTGTTGTAGGTTTTTTCAGGCAATATGGCCATGTTCTAGATGCCTCTAGAATCTAGAGACACCTAGAACATGGTCATATAGCCCGAAAAAACCAACAACAACCCAATTATTGTTGTTGTTGTTTATGTTTATTTGTTGTTCTTCATTCGTTTCATCACTTCCGACTCTTCGTGACCTCATGAACCAGTCCACGCCAGAGCTCCCTATCAGCTGTCACCACCCCCAGCTCCTTCAAGGTCAAGCCAGTCACTTCAAGGATGCCATCCATCTATCTTGCCCTTGGTCGGCCCCTCTTCCTTTTCCCTTCCATTTTCCCAAGCATCATTGTCTTCTCTAGGTGAACCAGTCCATGCCAGAGCTCCCTGTCGGCTGTCACCACCCCCAGCTCCTTCAAGGTCCAGCCAGTCACTTCAAAGATGCCATCCATCCACCTTGCCCTTGGTCGGGCCCTCTTCCTTTTCCCTTCCATTTTCCCAAGCATCATTGTCTTCTCTATGTGAACCAGTCCATGCCAGAGCTCCCTGTCGGCTGTCACCACCCCTAGCTCCTTCAAGGTCAAGCCAGTCACTTCAAAGATGCCATCCATCCATCTTGCCCTTGGTCGGGCCCTCTTCCCTTTTCCTTCCATTTTCCCAAGCCTCATTGTCTTCTCTAGGTGAACCAGTCCATGCCAGAGCTCCCTGTCGGCTGTCACCACCCCCAGCTCCTTCAAGGTCAAGCCAGTCACGTCAAAGATGCCATCCATCCATCTTGCCCTTGGTCGGGCCCTCTTCCCTTTTCCTTCCATTTTCCCAAGCATCATTGTCTTCTCTAGGTGACCTCATGAACCAGTCCACGCCAGAGCTCCCTGTCGGCCCTCATCACTCCCTGCTCCTTCAAGGTCAAGCCAGTCACTTCAAGGATGCCATCCATCCATCTTGCCCTTGGTCAGCCCCTCTTCCTTTTTCCTTCCGTTTTCTCCAGCATCATTGTCTTCTCTAGGTGAACCAGTCCATGCCAGAGCTCCCTGTTGGCTGTCACCACCCCCAGCTCCTTCAAGGTCAAGCTGGCTTGACCTTGAAGGAGCTGGGGGTGGTGACAGCCATCCATCCACCTTGGATGGATGGCTGTCCTGGATGGATTTCCTTCCATTTTCCCAAGCATCATTGTCTTCTCTAGGTGACCTCATGAACCAGTCCATGCCAGAGCTCCCTGTCGGCCCTCACCACCCCCAGCTCCTTCAAGGTCAAACGAGTCACTTCAAGGATGCCATCCATCCATCTTGCCCTTGGTCGGCCCCTCTTCCTTTTGCCTTCCACTTTCCCCAGCATCATTCCCTTCTCCAGGCCAAAGGACTTCAACTTTGTCTCTAGTCTCCTTCCCTCCAGTGAGCAGCCGGGCTTTCTTTCCTGGAGGATGGACTGGTTGGGTCTTCTCGCAGTCCAAGGCACTCTCAGCACTTTCCTCCAACATCACAGCTCAAAAGCATCTCTCTTCCTTCGCTCAGCCTTCCCGAAGGTCCAGCTCTCACATCCGTAGGTGACTACAGGGAAGACCATGGCTTGGACTAGGCAATGGATCTTGGTTGCCAGTCTGATGTCTCTACTCTTGACTATTTTATCGAGACTGGACATTGCTCTCCTCCCAAGAAGGAAGCGTCTTCTGATTTCCTGGCCACAGTCTGCATCTGCAGTCATCTTTGCGCCTAGAAATACAAACCCTGTCACGGCCTCCACCTTTTCTCCTTCTATTTCCCAGTTGTCAATCATTCTTGTTCCCATAATCTTGGTTTTTTTGACGTTTAGCTGCAACCCGGCTTTTGCGCTTTCTTCTTTCACCTTGATTAGAAGGCTCCTCAGCTCCTCCTCGCTTTTGGCCATATACCCAACTGGAAATTGAACTGCCTGCCTTCCGGTCGGCAAGATTTTCTGCAGCCGGCGGTTTAACCTGCTGTGCTACCGCAACCCATAGATTAAAGCCTTCCCGAGAGATGGCCATCCAGCCTTTGAGTAAAAACCTCCAGAGAAGGAGACTCCGCCACACACGGAGTCAACATATCCCACTACTGGAAAGCTCTTTCCACCCGTGAGTTCGTCTTAATGTTTAGGTGGACGTGTTTATATGGAAGGTCCTGGGATTTCTGTCGGAAAGTCTCCCGATTGGCCCGGGTGGGTTAACATCTCGTTCCCTGGATTAAAGGAGAGATTTACATCGCTGAGAGAAGCATTTCCAGAGATTATCCAACTCAAGGCTTTGGCGGAGTTTGTCATCTTGCCCCCTTTTCTCTCTCCTTAGCGTTTATTTAAAATGTTAGTGCTTAAAAAGAAGAAGCTAAAAATAAGTACCAAGCGAAGGGCAGGCAGATAAAACACTTCTCTCTTCTGCGCCTTCCTCCTCGTCTCCCTATGTTCTGTTTACTGATCAGTGCCTTTACAGCTTAAGTGGCTGAGGGGGGAAAGGAAGGGGCCTGAGGCTGTTAGGAATTGTGGGAGTTGGAGTCCAAAACACCAGGAGGGCCCAAGTTTGCCCAGGCCTGATCTAGAAGGTTGCAGTTTGTTCGTTTCATCAGAGATACACGGCTTGCGGATACGATGCCTGACGTTAAAATGTCCTTCCACTTTCTCCTTAACTTACAAGTGTGGTTGGGTTGCAGTCCCCATTACTTAGGCGATCCCTCATTGTCCGAGTAGGATAATCTTCCAGGGTGGGTCCATAGGTGACTGTGGAGCCCAATTCTTGACCCGCATCTTCTTCCGTAGTGAGGGCATTGGTTTCCAGACGGAAGGCGGTCCCGGTCAGGGTTGGCTTGACGTGCCTTCCTCTTGGTACGTTTTTCTCTTTCGCCCTCCATTCGTGCCTCTTCAAATTCTACAGCACTGCTGGTCACAGCAGACCTCCAGCTGGAGCGCTGACAGGCCAGGGCTTCCCAATCTCTTTTCCTGCCCTCCAGCATTCTGTTTTCCCTTCTTGTGTTCGGAGAAGAGCAACTGTTTGGGAGACGGTGGCCAGGCATCCGGGCAACGTAGCCAGTCCAGTGGAGTTGATGGAGGAGGACCATCGCTTCAGTGCTGGTGGACTTTGCTTCTTCCAGCATGCTTACATTTGTTCACTTGTCTTCCCAAGAGATTTGCAGGATTTTCCATAGGCAGCGCTGATGGAATCGTTCCAGGAGTTGCATGTGACGTCTGTAGACAGTCCATGTCTCGCAGGCATATAGCAGGGTTGGGAGGACAATAGCTTTATAAACAAGCACCTTGGTGTCCCTACAGATGTCCCACTCCCCAAACACTCTCTGCTTCATTTGGAAGAATGCTGCACTTGCAAAGCAGTGTTGTGTTTCAGTGTCAATGTTAACTTTTGTGGAGAGGTGGCTGCCACAGCAGGTTTGGGAGGACAATGCACAGATGGTCGGTCAATACGATTTAAGCAAGGTGCAGTCGTTGAATTCTTGAGAGCAGAAGGTGTCACCCCAAAGGAGATTCATCAGAGAATGCAAGATGTTTATGGGGATTGTGTTGCTGTGAGGACTGTGCATCGTTGGGCGAGTAAGTTGAAAGATGTTGAGGTGGGAACATCTGACTTGTGTGACAAACAAAGAGTTGGACGTCCTCTGACAGCAACCACTGAGTTTCACAAGCAAAAGGTTGACAGATTGATTCATGACAATCGTCGTATCACTCGGAGAGAAATTTCAAGCATAATTTCATAAGAACGTGTGTGGGTCACATTACTGCTTTGCTTGGCAATCGGAAGATCTGTGCACGATGGGTACCCAGGATGAGCGACCTGTGAGACGCTGGTTGCAGAAACAGAGTGTCGACTTCTTCCGTGACGGCCTCAGAAAACTTGTTCATCATTGGCAGATATGTGTCCAATTGTCTGGTGATTATGTGTGGGTCACATTATTGCTTTGCTTGGCTATTGGAAGATCTGTGCACAATGGCTACCCAGGATGCTGACGCCTGAAATGAAAGCGGAAACAGAATGTCGACTTCTTCAGAAAACTTGTTCATCGTTGGCAGAAATGTATCCAATTGTCTGTTGGTTATGTGGAAAAGTGAATAGTGGTGGTTAAGGAGCACATTCTGAGGATTATTTCTGCATTTGATTTATTAAAATATTCCCATCCAAATCCAAGTAACAAAGGTGGAGACATTACTTTTCATTCAATCCTCGTAACTGCGGAAATGGAGGCAGGGGGTTCCATCATTGTCTGCTGTACTGTATGCCCAATTTCGATATTGCCACAAGATATCTGCAACTGCACATGCAAACATACTAAACAATCTGCCCCGTCTTGCTCACATATCCCACCCACTCCATTACACGGAGCTGACTGGGAGGCCGGGAGCATGGTCTCATGCTGCTCGAGAGCGACTCACTCCAATTTTATTTTTATTTTACATTACAGCATTGCATAGCTACATTTGCATGGCACATCTAACACTTCTATTATTGGGTGCGGACATATGCCGCTTTACGCTTCCAGTTCGGAGCGCCTGGCTCATTCGGCCCCATCGCCAGCTCCACAGACTCCCTCTGTTGCCTCTGAAGATAACTCATTGCGTGGGGCTGTGAAAGAGGAGGCGGAAACGGTCCACAAGCTTTGACAGTGCGACCCACAACACCCACTGATCTCGCTAACTGTCCACAGTGCAAGATGCTCTCTGTGATGTGTGTAGATAACTGAAACAACCACACACCTAGCTTTTATTTACTTACTTCCTTAGGCGATAACTCGTTGTCCGAGTAAGATAATCCTCCAGGGTGGGTCCCAGGTGACTGTGGAGCCCTATTCTTGACCTGCAGCTTCTCCCGCAGTGAAGGCATCAGTTTCCAGACAGAAGGTGGTCCTGGTCGGGGTTGGCTTGACACGCCTTCCTCTTGGCACGTTTCTCTCTGTCGCCCTCCATTCGTACCTTTTCAAATTCTACAGCACTGCTGGTCACAGCTGACCTCCAGCTGGAGCGCTCAAGGGCCAGGGCTTCCCAGTTCTCAGTGTCTATGCCAGAGTTTTTAAGGTTGGCTTTGAGCCCATCTTTCAGTCTCTTTTCCTGCCCACCAACGTTCCGTTTTCCATTCTTGAGTTTGGAGTAGAGCAACTGCTTTGGGAGACGGTGGTCAGGCATCTGGACAACGTGGCCGGTCTGGCAGAGTTGATGGCGGAGGACCATTGCTTCAATGCTGGTGGTCTTTGCTTTTTCTTCCAGCACACTGACGTTTGTCCGCTTGTCTTCCCAAGAGATTTGCAGGATTTTCCGGAGGCAGAGTTGATGGAATCATTCCAGGAGTTGCATGTCACATCTGTAGACAGCCCACGTCTCGCAGGCATATAGCAGGGTTGGGAGGACAATAGCTTTATAAACAAGCACCTTGGTCTCCCTATGGATGTCCCAGTCCTCAAACACTCTCTGCTTCATTCGGAAAAATGCTGCACTCGCAGAGCTCAGGTGTTGTTGAATTTCAGTGTCAATGTTGATGTTTGTAGACAGTCCACGTCTCGCAGGCGTATAGCAGATATGGGAGGACAATAGCTTTATAAACAAGCACCTCGGTATCCCGATGGATGTCCCGGTCCTCAAATACTCTCTGCTTCATTGGGGAAAATGCTGCACTCGCAGAGCTCAGGCGATGTTGAATTTCAGTGTCAATGTTGACGTTTGTAGACAGTCCACGTCTCACAGGCATATAGCAGGGTTGGGAGGACAATAGCTTTATAAACAAGCACCTCGGTATCCCTACGGATGTCCCGGTCCTCAAACACTCTCTGCTTCATTCGGGAAAATGCAGCACTCTCAGAGCTCAGGCATTGCTTATGTTTTAATTTTTGCTTTGTATTGTATTGTTATTGTTTGCTGTTGTTGTGTTGAGGCCTTGGCCTTTGTAAGCCGCATCAAGTCCTTCGGGAGATGCTAGCGGGGTACAAATAAAGTTTAATAATAATAATAATAATAAATAATAATTAATAATTGTTGAATTTCAGTGTCAATCTTGATGTCTGTAGACAGTCCACGTCTCACGGGCGTACAGCAGGGTTGAGAGGACAATAGCTTTATAAACAAGCCCCTTGGTCTCCCTACGGATGTCCCGGTCCTCAAACACTCTCTGCTTCATCCGGAAAAGTGCTGCACTCGCAGAGCTCAGACATTGTTGAATTTCAGTGTCAATGTTGACGTCTGTAGACAGTCCACGTCTCGCAGGTATTGGGAGGACAATAGCTTTATAAACAAGCCCCTTGGTCTCCCTAGGGATGTCCCGGTCCTCAAACACTCTCTGCTTCATTGGGAAAAATGCTGCACTCGCAGAGCTCAGGCGGTGTTGAATTTCAGCCTTAATGTTGACATTTGTGGAGACGTGGCTGCCAAGGGAGCAGAAATGCTCAACATTTTCTAATGCTACACCATTAGGCTGCCATTTAGAGACTCTATTAGACTCTCAGAACAGAGAGATGCTTTCGACTTTGGACTATTAAGAGCATAAGAAAAATGCACAGAGAAACTATTTCGAATCCTAACTGGATTTATAAGCAATGTACCTGTATGCTGAATACATGAAGCTTGTGAGTAAACCAACTATGTTATTTTAATTAAGACTACTTTATTTTTGGTCTCTTGAGAGCGTGATTTAAACCAGTGGTTCTCAACCTGTGGGTCATTCAGATGTTATCTCCTTCAGCTCCCAGAAATCCTAATAGCCGGTAAACTGACTGGGATTTTTGGGAGTTATAGACCAAAACACTTGGGGATCCAGAGGTTGAGAACCACTGATTTAAGCCATGATGTTGTAAAGGAGAGTAGATTTTTTGCGGGGCAACTGTAATAACGTTGATGTTTTTTGTGCGTTGGCATATCTTTGATCCTAACAGTTCAAAGAGGTATCTAGGTATATCAGTCTAACAACTGAGAAACTTAATTGCCATGCATGAATACTAGTAGATATTAACCACTAAAGAGAAGGTTGACTCAAGCAACTCTTCTTGGGAAGAACATATTTTCCGAAAGTTTATGTAAATCCTAATTAATCTCCAAAAGGATCATGCTTGCGGAGATTCCTGGTTTTCCCAAAAGTTGTAAATATACATTTTTAAAAATGATTTTTTTTTTTACAAATCCATTAATGGAGTCTGTAATTGTATGTTTATAGGGTCATCCGTTCTTATTGGTGGATCTTACCAGAGAAACTGGTTCTTTTTGGGGGATTTTTCTGCTAGATCTAAACGCTTTCCATCTTCTTTAATGTGTTCCAATGTCTTCCCGCTCGTGTTTTTCAGAGAGATCACTTTCAAAGAATGACAGGTGACTTCATTGCCATCTGTCAGCGGAGCCCAACTAATTGTCTTGTGCAGTATCCAAGGGCAAAAAATAAAATAAAATTAAAGCAACCTCCTTTTCCACCCACCCACATACAAATGCATCGC
The DNA here is from genome assembly GCF_037176765.1 of Anolis sagrei. Taxonomy (NCBI): domain Eukaryota; kingdom Metazoa; phylum Chordata; class Lepidosauria; order Squamata; family Anolidae; genus Anolis; species Anolis sagrei. The sequence continues at coordinate 1,365,960 of NC_090033.1, forward strand.
ACCGCTAATCTGCTCCTTTATCTCCATGAACTCGGCTTGGATTGGAAAGATTGTTTTCTGCAGCATCTCCCCATTAGTCTCAATGTAGAAAGGCACACGTTGTTCCTATTTTTACAAGCAGAGCTGGAGATATTCATGGCACTCACTCTGCAGGGATTTGAGGTTCTCCTGAGTTCTTGAGCTGCAGTGTCATGAATTGCATCTACTGTACTTTCATTCTGTACTTTCATTCTATCACGCCTTGCGTGACTCCAAATGGCTCGCCATAAGATAGTGATTTTATAATGTCAAAAATCATTTCCACAAACTGTAACGTTTAAATATTGTGGGGTTTTCTAAAACAATTAAAAGGAGAAAATGCATTGTCGAAGGCTTTCATGGCCGGAATCACTGGGTTGTTGTAGGTTTTTCCGGGCTATATGGCCATGTTCTAGAGGCATTCTCTCCTGACGTTTCGCCTGCATCTATGACAAGCATCCTCAGAGGTAGTGAGGTCTGTTGGAACTAGGAAAGTGGGTTTATATATCTGTGGACTGACCAGGGTGGGACAAAGGACTCTTGTCTGCTGGAGCTAGGTGGGAATGTTTCAGCTGGCCACCTTGATTAGCATTGGATGGCCTGACAGTGCCTGGAGCAATCTTTTGTTGAGAGGTGATTAGATGTCCTTGTTGTAGGTTTTTTCGGGCTGTATGGCCATGTTCTAGAGGCATTCTCTCCTGATGTTTCGCCTGCATCTATGGCAAGCATCCTCAGAGGTAGTGAGGTCTGTTGGAACTAGGAATAAGGGTTTATATATCTGTGGAATGATGACCAGGGTGAGACAAAGGACTCTTGTCTGCTGGAGCTAGGTGTGAATGTTTCAACAGACCACCTTGATTAGCATATAATGGCCTGGCAGTGCCTAGAGCAATCTTTTGTTGAGAGGTGATTAGATGTCCTTGTTGTAGGTTTTTTCGGGCTGTATGGCCATGTTCTAGAGGCATTCTCTCCTGATGTTTCGCCTGCATCTATGGCAAGCATCTTCAGAGGTAGTGAGGTCTGTTGGAACTAGGAAAGTGGGTTTATATATCTGTGGACTGACCAGGGTAGGACAAAGGACTCTTATCTGCTGGAGCCAGGTGTGAATGTTTCAACTGACCACCTTGATTAGCATTTAATGGCCTGGCAGTGCCTAGAGCAAACTTTTGTTGAGAGGTGATTAGATGTCCTTGTTTGTTTCCTCTCTGTTGTTGTGCTGTTGTAATTTTAGAGTTTATTTAATACTGGTAGCCAGATTTTGTTCATTTTCATTGTTTCCTCCTTTCTGTTGACATTGTCCACGTGCTTCTTGTAGATTTCAGTGGCTTCTCTGTGTAGTCTAACATGGTGGTTGTGAGAGTGGTCCAGCATTTCTGTGTTCTCAAATAATCTGCTGTGTCCAGGCTGGTTCCTCAGGTGCTCTGCTCTGGCTGACTTCTCTGGTTGAAGTAGTCTGCAGTGCCTTTCATGTTCCTTGATCCGTGTCTGGGCAATGCTGCTGCATTTGTGGATCTGTATGGAGACTTGTCCACAATTGCATGGTACACGGTAGACTCCTGCAGAAGCGAGAGGATCCCTCTTGTCTTTGCTGAACGTAGCATTGGTTGGATTTTCTTGGTGGATCTGGAGATAGTTTGTATGTTGTGTTTCCTCATCAGCTTCCCTCTGTGGTCAGTGGTTCCCTTGATGTCTGGCAAGAACCCTTTCCCTCTGGGTGGGTCTTCGTCTTGACTCTCGTGGCTTCTTCTCGGTGGTGTTGCAGCTCTTCTGACGTCTGAGGTGGAGTCTCCCTTGGCCTGGAGAGCCCAGTTGAGGTGGTTCAGTTCATCTTGGAGGAGAAGGTGGGCTTCGCAGATTCTTTTTGCACGGTCTGCCAAGGCTTTAATGGGGCTTCTTTTTTGACTTGGGTGATGGTTGGAGTTTTAAAAGGGAAAACATATTTGACAAAGCTTTGCCTTTCTCGAAGGCCAGCATATAATCATCATCATCATCATCATCATCATCATCATCATCTATATAAATAAAAATGTGATGTTCGTTTGTGGGATTAACATAACTCAAAAACCACTGAGCGAATTGACACCCAATTTGGACACATCTCTCAGGCCAACGAGTGACCATCACTCATCAAAACACTGAAAAACGCAGTAGAAGAGATTTAAAAAGCCAAAAAACAAAAAATACATTACAACACATGCGCAAAACCACATATATATGTATATGTATATAGGTAAAGGTAAAGGCTGTCCCCTGACATTAAGTGCAGTCATGTCTGACTCTGGGGTGTGGTGCTCATCTCCATTTCTAAGCCGAAGAGCCAGCGTTGTCCGTAGACATCTCCAAGGTCATGTGGCCAGCATGACCGCATGGAGCGCCGTTACCTTCCCGCCGGAGCGGTACCTATTGATCTACTCACATTTGCATGTTTTCGAACTGCTAGGTTGGCAGAAGCTAGGGCTGACAGCGGAAGCTCACGCCGCTCCCTGGAATCGAACCTGCGACCTTTTGGTCAACAAGCTCAGCAGCTCAGTGCTTTAACCCAGTGTGCCACCGGGGGGGGGGGGGGAGTATATGTGTGTGTATATATATATATATATATATATATATATATATATGCAAACACACATATTTACACAAATATATATACACACACACATATATACATATATACACACAAAACACATATTCACAGACTGGGCCACAGCAACGCGTGGCAGGGGGTGGCTAGTAAATAAATAAATAAATAAATAGAACGGTCTAGCAGGAAGTGCCCGGTTGTGGAAGAGGAGTGTGCAAATCACAGAGGGAAGAAGGGAGGACGCTTCTGCTTTTAGTCCTGCCTCTTTTCCCCCTTTCCTCCTTCCTCCTCCTCCTCCTCCTCTTTGTCTTGCCTTTTTCACTTATTGGGACCAAGGTGCTTGTTTATAAAGCTATTCTCCTCCCAGTCCTGTTCTATGTCTGCGAAACATAGACTGTCTACAGATGTCACATGCAACTCTTAGAATGATTCCATCAGCACTGTCTCTGGAAAATCCTGCAAATCCCTTGGGAAGACAAGCAGACAAATGTCAGCGTACTCGAAGAAGCAAAGACCACCAGCACGGAAGCGATAGCCCTCCGCCATCAACTCTGCTGGACTGGCCACGTTGTCCGGATGCCCGACCACCGTCTCCCAAAGCAGTTGCTCTCCTCCGAACCCAAGAACGGAAAATGGAATGTTGTTGGGCAGGAAAAGAGATTGAAAGATGGGCTCAAAGCCAACCTTAAAAACTGTGGCATAGACACCGAGAACTGGGAAGTCCTGGTCTGTAGGCGCTCCAGCTGGAGGTCAGCTGTGACCAGCAGTGCTGTAGAATTTGAAGAAGCACGAATGGAGGGCGAAAGAGAGAAAGGTGCCAAGAGGAAGGCGTGTCAAGCCAACCCCGACCGAGACCGCCTCCCACCTGGAAACCAATGCCCTCACTGTGGGAGAAGATGCAGAGCAAGAAGTAGACACCACAGCCACCTACAGACCCACCAGTACACTGATCTTGGAAGACTATCCTACTCAGACAACGAGGGATCACATAAGTAAGAAAGTAGGTAAGTAAGTAAGTATGTAATCCTGTGTATTGGGATTGGAGAAAGAGTTGGGGAGTACTCCTTTAATTGAAGGGGAAATGCTGGAGGAAAGGGGGAGGTGTTGGAAAATAGCGTCGGATAAGACAGAATGTCGGATAAGCGAAGGTCAGATAAGCGAGACTCTATTGTATAAGCAGTTTCAACTTAATTATTGGGGGGGGGGGGAGGAAAGGTGGAGCCTTGCCCTTCCTAGAAGCTTCAGACACAACTAGGTTGCCACAGCTTCTTCTAACTTGCGTCTTCTCCCTCATTAATACCTTCAACTGTCTTGATGACACTAGGTTGCTTGGCAACATGTGTCCCAATTTTAATCTGTGACATGCTGGATTCAATGCAGACAGTAAGGTTTTTAATCCCAAACTGTAGGGACTGGAGAGAGAGAGGCTGAGAGCATGCGTATTTGTCAATGAGTGCCTCTCCCCAAAAGTCCCTTAGAACAACCCAGTATGGTCTGCAACGTGTTGCACAATGATGTTTGTCTCAAAAGGTGCAACACCAACATGAAATGTTTGGAAAGCTCTGGGGTAGATGATACAATGTTTAGATTAATTAACCATTGACAGTAAAAAAAATGATGGAGGGGTGTTATTGGGCCAATAGCTTATATGACAGTGGTTCTCAACCTGTGGGTTGCGACCCCTTTGAGGGTCATACGAGCCTTTCAAAGGGGTCGCCTAACATATATTTCCAGTGGTCTTATGAACGGAGACACTGCTTCTCTATCCGTCCCCAGGCTTAGACGGTGAATGGTTTTTTGTCTGACCCCCCTCCCCCCATAACCCATCACAAGATGGCACCTGTGGGAATATCTTCCCTCAGTATTGACCCGTGTCAGTTAGTTTAAAAGGGTGTCAAGCTGCATTCATTCTATACACATTGGAGGTGCTGCACCCCAAGAGACTTGCTAATTTGGGAAGGTCGTGTGGATGTGTCAATGGTAGAAGAAGATCTCTTCCTCTTCCTCCACAACCGCCCTCCCCCCTTCCTTCCCTATCTCTGGGCCAGTTCCACCAGAGCGGCCCCTCAGGCTTAGAGCTACCAGCTCCATACCTCAGGCTCAGGCAACTCGCCTCAGACTCCAGAGCCCACATCATAATGGCAGCAAAAGTGACTCCTCGCTCCTAATCACAATAATGTGAGTCGCGGACCCAAGAGTCACTGCTATATGGAGTGTATGCTTGTAACAACCCTAAATTCTGACTGTTGGAGTTCAGCCTGTGATTGTGTTTCAGGATCAGGGTGCTTTAGATGTGGGGAATGATGTAAATGAGGTTCAAGATGGCAATGGTTTGGTCAGAGAAAGACAGAGAGACATCTGTTCAAAGTATAGTTTCCCATGAGAATGTTCCTACAGGGTATCGGAACGATGGTTTACTCCAGGGGTCCACAAACCTTTTAAACAGAGGGCCAGGTCATAGCCCCTCAAACTGTTGCAGGGCCGGATTATAATTTGGAAAAAAAATGAATGAATTCCTATGCACAGTGCACGTATCTTATTTGTAGTGCAAAAAACACTTTAGAACAATATAATAATTAGAATGAAGAACAATTTTAACAAATATAAACTTATTAGTATTTCATTGGGAATTGTGGGTCTGCTTTTGGCTGATGAGATAGGATTGTTGTTGTTTTTGTGTGCTTTCAAGTCATTTCAGACTTAGGTTGACCCTGAACGAGGGCCGGGTAAATGACCTTGGAGGGCCGTGTTCGGCCCCCGGGCTGTAGTTTGAGGGCCCCTGGTTTACTCCCTGAATTGCTCCCAGAGAGTTCTCAGGATTTGGGGCTTGAAAACAACTCGGCACCTGCAGAAACTAATGAGCATATAGATAGGCGGGCAGAAATTAGTCAAAACAGACAGGCCAAGCAAGGCCGTCAACGTTCTGCCAGGCTTCAACAGAAAAAGATAAGGGCCATTCAAGAACAGGAAAACCAGTTTCTGAGTGCTTGGAAAGGTTTAAAAGTTCCAAGCATGGAAAATATTGCCAGATGGAGAATGGTTTAGAATCCTGCTTAGTTCTTGTCCTCGTCTCATAGAAGACTTGCTTGGAAGATTCATGCTTAAAGATTTCTTGTTTCCTGGTTTGGTTTTTGTCTCTTGTGATTACGTGCTTATGCCTTGGATCAACGTTCCCTGGTTCTCTGGATTTTGTTAGAGACTTGTGGACTTTGCTTTTGAACATTGCTGAACTCTATCTTGAACTAATTTGTTCCTGCTTATCTTTTTACCTAATTGGATTTACCTATTCCTTTAAAGTGTTTTTTTTTACTTTGCTGTTTTTACTTATCTTCAATAAAAGGCTTGTTTTCCCTACTCAACGTGCGGTGTTTTAAAGTCAGAGGGTTATTCCTGTCCTATGAATTCCATTGGTTTTTTTTTTGTTTTGTTTTCAGGCAAAGATTACGGATTCTGAGCTGGCGAACGCTGAGCATTAGATTGGTTTTATTGATTGTGATGTATAATTGATTGTTTTAATTGTGTTGTCGAAGGCTTTCATGGCTGGAATCACTAGGTTCTTGTGGGTTTTTTCGGGCTATAGAGCCATGTTCTAGAGGCATTTCTCCTGACGTTTCGCCTGCATCTATGGCAAGCATCCTCAGAGGTAGTGAGGTGACGTTTCGCCTGCATCTATGGCAAGCATCCTCAGAGGTAGTGAGGTGACGTTTCGCCTGCATCTATGGCAAGCATCCTCACAGGTAGTGAGGTGACGTTTCGCCTGCATCTATGGCAAGCATCCTCAGAGGTAGTGAGGTGACGTTTCGCCTGCATCTATGGCAAGCATCCTACCTCTGAGGATGCTTGCCATAGATGCAGGCGAAACGTCAGGAGAAATGCCTCTAGAACATGGCTCTATAGCCCGAAAAAACCCACAAGGACCTAGATTGTTTTAATTGTTTTATAATTGCTGTTGATATATGTTTTTATTTTATTGTTTGTGTTGGCATCGAATTGTGCCTTTTGTAAGCCGCCCTGAGTCCCCCCTCGGGGGTTGAGGAGGGCGGGGTAGAAATGCGCAAAATAAATAAATAAATAAATACTCAAGGGGGTAGTTTACCTCGGAAATATAGGCTGCAGCATTTAGTATGCTTTACTCCCTGAATTGCTTAAAGATTTCTTGTTTCCTGGCTTGGTTTTTGTCTCTTGTGATTACCTGCTCATGCTCTGGATCAACCTAATTGGAATTTACCTATTCCTTTTAAGTGTTTTTTACTTTGCTGTTTTACTTATCTTCAATGAAAGGAATGCTTTCCCTATTCAACGTGTGGTGTTTTAAAGTCAGAGGGTTATTCCTGTCCTGGAGTGCAACACTGACGAAGAAACCATTTATAAGTGACCTCTACTGTATTGTGTACTTTGCAAGTTGGACTTTTCATCTGAGCCAGCTTGGGTCTGCAGCGTCTTGCTCTCTCCCATATGCAACAACAGTAGTGGTGAGGATTTGGTTCCCTGTGTGTAGATGTGCCAAGGATCCCTTCTGGGTGAAGGAGAAGCCTCCCCCTCCAGATCTCAAGGCATTGGGCTCCCCTCTCCAGTCCTGAAGGCAAGGGAGAGAAATATCCGGGTGAGGATACTGCCTTTGAAAGGTCGTATCCTCCAACTGTCCCAGTTTGGCAGGGACGGTACCAATTAATCCTTTAAAATTCAGATTAAAAAAGGGCAGGGGTGCCTCCAGGCTGGCAACGGATACTAATTCAATCAGTTATGTTTAATATCACTTTGGGCTGTGGCTTGACATTCCTGCATCCACGCGCTCTCTTTTTAAAAAAATGAAATGCACCCATTATTTGTTCTTATTAATTATTGTGCTGAATGAGATCTCTCATGTACACACTCCAGGGGCCTTCAATTGAACAGGGCGTCCTGACAATCTCTTTCCTGCACCCCCCTTTTCTCTTTCCATTCGCTTTCTACTCCTCCTCCTCCTTCCACACATGAAGCAGTTTTGCAAATCTGTGGGAGGCATTGGGGTGGGTCTTCCATCCTCCTTCTTCTACGCTCACACACACGAAGCAGATCCAACTTATAACGTGCAGGAGAGTTATAAAAGAGAAGGCTGGCAGACTAGAACATGCAGGGTTGGAAAAACACTCTTTGGGTAGGAACGAAAAGAGTTGGCAAAAGGAGAGGGGGATGCCTGGAAAGTCCTGAAATCATCAGAAGATGGTTTTGAAAGGCAGCAGATCACAGGAGCTGTCTTCATAGACCTGTCAGCAGCCTATGATACTGCAAACCACGGCCTCCTCCTGAGAAAAATGTATAATATCACAAAGGACGACCACCTCACCCGCCTCATAGGAAACCTGCTACAAAACAGGAGCTTCTTTGTTGAGTTCCAGGGCCAGAGAAGCAGATGGCGGAAACAGAAGAACAGCCTGCCTCAGGGGAGCGTGCTCGCTCCATCCATGTTCAACATCTACACAAATGACCAGCCACTGCCAGAAGGGACAGAGAGTTTCATCTATGCTGATGATCGTGCCATTACCGCCCAAGCAGGGAGCTTTGAGATGGTAGAACAAAAGCTCCCCGAAGCTCTAGGTGCTCTTACTGCCTCTTACAGGGAAAACCAACTGATCCCTAATCCATCTAAAACACAGACATGTGCTTTTCATCTCAAGAACAGAGAAGCATCCCGAGATCTGAAGATCATCTGGGAAGGAATCCCACTGGAGCATTGCAGCGCACCCAAATCGCTGGGAGTCACTCTGGACCGTGCTCTGACCTACAAGAAGCACTGCCTGAACATCAAGCAAAAAGTGGGCGCTAGACACAATATCATACCAAAGCTGACTGGCACAACCTGGGGATCACAACCAGACACAGTGAAGACATCTGCCCTTGCGCTATGCTACTCTGTTGCTGAGTATGCATGCCCAGTGTGGAACACATCTCACCACGCTAAAACAGTGGGTGTGGCTCTGAATGAGACATGCCGCATTATCACGGGGTGTCTGCGCCCTACACCACTGGAGAAATTACACTGCTTAGCCGGTATTGCACCACCTGACATCCGCCGGGAAGTAGCAGCCAATAGTGAAAAGACCAAGGCAGAGACATCTCCAGCTCATCCCTTGTTTGGGTATCAGCCAGCACGTCAATGACTTAAATCTAGACATAGTTTTCTAAGATCTACAGAGACACTCGCTGGAACACCTCAGCAAGCGAGAGTCCAAAAGTGGCAGACTCAAACCCAGAACCTCAACCAATGGCTGATACCAAATGAGAGACTCCCCCCTGGGCACACAGAGGACTGGGCGACTTGGAAGGCGCTCAACAGACTGCGCTCTGGCACCAAAAGATGCAGAGCCAACCTTCAGAAATGGGGCCACAAAGTGGAATCCACGACATGCGAGTGTGGAGAGGAGCAAACCACTGACCACCTGCTGCAATGCAACCTGAGTCCTGCCACATGCACCATGGAGGACCTCCTTGCGGCAACACCAGAGGTACTCCAAGAGGACAGAGACTGGTCAAAGGACATTTAATCCACTACCTAACTCACAAATTTTGTATTTTGTCTGTTTGTTTGCTTTGTTCTGTTAGAAATGTAATAGAACTGCCTGGTTGCCCTGACACGACAAATAAATATCAGAACATCATCTGGATCTTGGAAACAAAAGCACCAATCCCAGGACTAAAAACTACGATATCTGTGTGGATGGGCACCAATACATTCATGGAAGCTGGACGCAGCCTATGCTTAGTCTTTAAAACAAAGGTAGAAAACTCTGCACCACAAATCAAGTTTCCAAAACTATAAGAAGCCACTAAAAGAAAAAGGATTGCATTACAATACACAGCCTACCAAATCTGAGTAATACACCGAGAAAATCTAATTAAAACAATATTTTGCCTTTTTTTTTTGTTTGCTTTAGCAGTTTTCTTTCTTTACTATGGCAATATGGTATTTTGGTATTTTTCCTCTGTTTATGCTGCAGTTATATTTTGCTAAATTTTAAAAACTAGCAGTTGTCACAAGCCTCCAGATCTCTCTACACAACCAACCAACCCAAAAATCTGGGATGTGTTCCTGGCTTGGAAGAATAGAATCCTAGAGTTGGAAGAGACCTCATGGCATCTGAAGCATCGTTTCAGAATCCTGCTAAGTTCTTGCTCTTGTCTTATGGAAGCTGTTGCTCCTCAGGATAGATTCAAATCAAACTCCCAAGGAGCCAAAAGCATTGCCCCAAAGCCCAGGCAATTCCCAAGAAGTTATCAGGGTGTTGGCTGAAGTTGCACTGACAAAAGGTTGCCTTCAATCAGCTCACTAAATATACTTTCCCAGCATGAAAGCATTCCTTTGACCTCTAACCTCTCTCTTGTTTGCATGCCTTGTACTACGAAGAACCCTGAATTGCAAGCAATCCTCCCTATCTAAATCTGCAGAGCCTTCAAGGTCAAATAACTCATTATCCTGGAGCTGGGAATCGGCAGCCTGAGAATCGTCAGGCAGAGAGCTCCCAGGCTGGCTCGCCTCCTCCACCTGCACCTGGGAAGTTTCACTAAGATCAGAAACACCTTCTAAGACAACATCCCTTCCCATGGGAAACTGGAACTCCTCGTCTTCAGCATCGACATCGTCTGTATCAACAATAGGAACTTGTTCAGGAATCTGAAACCCATCATCCTCTTCCTGCTCTTCCTCAGGCTCCAGCTGAGCCACAACAGAAGCCTTGCTTGGAAGATTCATGTTTAAGGATTGCATGTTTATGGTTTGACCCTTTGTCTCTTGTGATGATATACTCATGCTTCGGATCAATGTTTTCCTGGTTCTTTGGATTTTATTGGAGAAGTCTGGACTTTGTCTTTGAACTTTGCTGAACCCTACCATGGAATACGTTGTTCCTGCTTATCTTCCTACCTAATTGGATTTACCTATTCTGTTAAAGTGTTTTTTTACCTTGTTGCTTTTACTTATCCTCAATAAAAAAGGATTGTTTTCCTACTCAACGAAGTCAGAGGGCTATTCCTGTTCAGGTGCGCTCCTACCTGAAGCTGAGTGCCTCTCCTCTAAGGTAGAAACACTAGCGGCTTAAATGCCGTAAATGACAGGAAGGGGAGCCTGGAAAGCACCCACACACACACACACACAAATGGGCCAATAGAAAATGGATCTTTCGGCACCCCTTAGCGAAAACAGATATCTGCCTGTGATTGTGTTTCAAAGATCAAGGTACTTTAGATGTGGGGAATGATGTCAATAAAGGTCAAGATGGCGATGGTCTGGTCAATGATATTAATGCAGAGAATGACAAAGAGACACCGGTCCAAAGTGTAGTTTCCCATGAGAATGTTCCTACAGGATATAGGGATGATAGTTTACTCCCTGAATTGCTCCCAAAGACTTCCCATAATTTGGGGCTTGGAAACAACTTGGTACCTGGGGGAACTAATGAGCATATAGACAGATGGGTGGAAATTAGCCAAAACAGACAGCTCGGCCAAAGTCTTCGCCGTTCCACCAGGCTTCAAGAGATAAGGGTGAGAGGCATTCAGGGAAAACGAAACCAGGAGGCTCCCAAAAAATGGATCGGGACCCCCACCAAAAGCCAGGACACGAAACAGGTCTAGGTTTACCCAGATTCCACAATCCTAATAGATAGTAGCATTCCCTATTAGAAAGTGAACATTGGCCAGCTTGACAGGGTTGTAGTGAAAATGCCAAATGATTTCAAGTCGAGTTTTTTAGAAAGTGCTCTAAGGTACAATGACAACAACTATACAAATAGTGGATGGGGTTCTGAGAGTGCAATATACATAGTTCTGCTGTTTAAAACATAAATTCCCCTTTCCTTTCCATGTTTCCTAGGTGACAACTCAGATGAGCTAAAAATTCCCATCCATGGTAGAAACAAGAAGAAGTGTTATTTAAAAAAACCCACAGTTATGACATATTTTTTCGCCCCTGGGGTGGTTGATACGGGTTGAGCATTCCTTCTCCAAAATCCAAAATACTCCAAAAATCAAAACTGTCCATATGTGTGGCTGGGAGAGTAACACCTTGGCTTTCTGCTGATTCCATGCCCAAACTTTATTTCATGCACACAATTATTTAAAACCTTGTGCCTAAAATTATCTTTAGGCTATGTGTATAAATAAGGAATAAGAAAAGAAGATATATAAACAAAAAAGGTTTAGCAGCAGGTGATAACCAGATAATAATCCAAAGTTCCAGAGTGACAAAGTCCAGGAATAGCCAGAAATCACAGACTGAGCATAAGTCCACAATCCGGAAGGTATAGGGACATGGAATACTTTCAGAATATATTAAATCCAAAATCAAAGCTTGACTTGAACCAGGAGCAAGAGTACACAGGCTTAGCTACTCACTCTAATGTAGCATTGCCTGAACTGACCTTAAGGCAAACAACTTGTTGTTTAATAGATAGCCATGAAATCATTCCGTTTCCCATGAATTGTTGTGACTCAGCTGGAACCACAGAGTGTCTCTGATGAGGATGATGGGACTCAGGTTCATAGTTTGGTTCAAAATTGTCCAGCTAAGGTGCAACTTGACAGAAGCAATGCTAGATCCACCAGACACAGCTCTGTAAATCAAGGACTCTGGAGACTATGGTTACAAAAGAAAACTCAGTTTACTAAGCACAGAAAAACATGTCCATCTACAGCGAGCGACACACAGGAAGAGACAGGAAAACCGAAAGTCAAAACAGAACTTTGCAGCTGTTAATCTTTCTTGCTCCAAGCAGCAACTCCCTAGAAGTTCTCAGCAGAAGAGAGCTTCTCTTAAGGTCACTTAATCACAGCCTCAACATAAACATTTCAGCACAGCATTTCCATTCTCAGGGGCATCCATATTTGCTACACAAGAATTACATTTAAAACTCATACACATCTATATATATAAATGTGTAAGGGGCGTTAAACGGAACAGCAAAACTCAAAAAAACCCCAATGGAAATTAACCAAAATTCCCATGCACATACCTCAACCCACAAGGTACAAACAAACCGAATCAAAAAAGAAAAACAACACAACAACACACTCACAAAACGACAAAACAACTGAACATGCGCAATGGCACCCAGCCACAAGTTCCCTGGCGCGTGCACATGGCCTGCCGGCCAATGCTCCCTCCGCGCAAGCCACGCCCCCATCCTACCACCGCGCCACTTCCCGCCCTGTCAAAACCATCCCTCCTCCCCCTCCTCCATCTAACCCCACCCCCTTCTAACCTGTCAAAACCATCCCTCCTCCCCTTCCTGAAAGGCCCAGGTCTAATGGAGTATGGGCCCTGTGGGGACTCACTCTCAAGTAGTCCTGGGACTACCCAGGGGACCATTTCCACAGGCCATCATAGATGCAGGAAGAAGAGAAGGAAAGACGGGAAGGAAGGAAAGAAGGAAGAAAGAAAGAGAAAGGGAGGTAAAGAAAAAGGGGGAAGGAAGGAAAGTAAGAGAAAGAAGGAAGAAGAAAAGGAAAGAAAAGGAAAGATGGAAGGAAAGAGAAGAGAGACAGCAGAAGAGAAAGAAAAAGGGCGAAGGAAGGAAAGAGGTAGAGAAGGAAGAAATGAGAGAAAGAGGGAGGGAAACAAAAAGGGGGAGGAAGGAAGGAGAGAAGGAAAGAAAAAAGGGAATGAAGGAAGGAAAGAGGGAGTGAAGGAAGGGGGAAGATGTAGAGAAAGAGGGAGGGAAGGAAAGAGAGAAGGAAGAAAAGAGAGCAGAAGAGAAAGAAAAAGGGGAAGGAAGGAAAGAGATAAAGAAGGAAGAGGAGAAGGAAAGATGGGAAGGAAGGAAGGAAGGAAAGAAGGAGAGAAAGAGGGAAGGTTGGCCACAGCAAAGGAAAGAAAATTAAAAGGAAGGAAAGGCAGGAAAGAGGTAAAGAAGGAAGGAGAAAAGAAAATAAAAAATGAAAGAAGGAAGGAAACATGGAGGGAAGAAAGGAGGCAAAGGAAGAAAGGGGAGGGAATGAAGGAAAGAGAGAAGGATGAAACCAAGGAGCGAAAGAAGGAAAGAAAGGAAGAAATAAAGAGGTAGAGAAGGAAGAAAGGAGAAAAAGGGGGAAGGAATAGGTAGGTACCTCTCTCATAATACTCCAGATATCTACCTCTACTTTGAAAAGATTTACTATAGGCCACAGCAACGCGTGGCAGGGTACAGCTAGTAATATATATAATACCTCAATAAATCCTGACAAAAATGTTCCTGTTATAGACATCCCTGTTATAGACAGTGAAGAAGTGCAGTTTCCCACAGCAAGGAATGAGAGTGTTGATACTGAGAATAGCCAGGTGCAGGTGCAGATTGACTCCGAGAAGGAGGACAGTTCTCAGCCTGATAATGAGCAAGTACGGAAACAGGCTGACACTAACGAACAGACTGACCTTGACAAAATGGGAACCTTAGATCGGGCTGACCGTTTGGAATTCTGAGTTCGAAAGAGTGTGAGAATAGCTAACAAGAGGGAGGCCAGAGGCCAAAGAAACGCCTTCATGTTTTGCAAAGGGTATTAAGCCGTGTGTTTGAGACCAATCCTTTGTCAAAGCAACTTTGCATTCAACTAAGAAGCTTGCCTTTCCTTGTCTGGATTCTCTTGCAGTCTTTGTGTTCATGGTTTCAGGACTTTGTCGTGTTCTCTTGGGTTTTTGCTTCGCTGGTGCCTTTTTGGATTAAGCTTCCAGTGCTATATGATATCGATCTGTTGGAACATTAACCTTTGTCTTCAAGAACTTTTACCTTATAATTTTCATAAACTATAAAGACTTCTGTCTGTGTGCAGTTTGGTGTCTTCAGCAAGGTGAATCTACTCTGAGGTGCAACATGAATTTCCTTCACAACTTTCCCACATAATCTCTCTGAACAATGCAATCTATTTTTGGCTCTGATTTGTAAACAGAACTTGTGTTGCTCTCCGTAGCTACAGGTGGATTCTCATGGGAACCTTCCTTATCACTCAGCTCTTCACTCGATTCCTTATCTGCTGTTGCTACTTCTGACTCCCCTGAATGCCCTTGAAGTCCTGCACTTTCCGAGCCAGTTTTCTCACAGAGAGAACCATCATTGAATTTCACAGACTTGAGAGCCCATCAATTTGTGCCACAGGAAAGTTCACAATGATCCTCTCTAAATCATCAGTTAAAGCATCAGCTTCTGGTTGATCTACAACAGTGGTTCTCAACCTTGCTAATGCCGTGACCTCTTAATGTTGTGGTGATCCCCAAGCATAATATTGTTTTCGTTGCTACTTGATACCTCTCATTTTAGCACTGTTATAAATCGTAATGTAAATATCCAATATGCAGGATATATTTTCATTCACTGGACTAAATGGAGCACAAATCTATATAAATAAACATGTAATGTTAGTTCGTGCTACCATCACAACTCAAAAACCACTGGGGGAATTGACACCAAATTTGGACACAAGACACCTAACAGTCCAATTTATGTCCTCCACTCAAAAAAATTGATTTTGTCATTTGGGAATTGTTGTTGCTGGGATTTACAGTTTACCTGCAATCAAAGGGCATCCTGAACTCCACCAATGATGGAATTGGGCCACACAGGGCTCCCATGACCAACAGAAAAAACTGGAAGGGTTTGGTGGACATTGACCTTGAGTTTGGGAATTATAGTTCACCCACATCCAGAGAGCACTGTGGACTCAAACAATGATGGATCTGGACCAAACTTGGCACGAATATTCCATATGCCCAAATATGAACACAGATGGAGTGTAAGGGAAATAGACTTTGACATTTGGGAGTTGTAGTTGATGGGATTTAAAGTTAACCTATAATCAAAAAGCATTCTGAACTCCACCAGTGATGGATTTAAACTGAACTTGGCACAAAGAACACCCATGACCAACAGAAAACACTGGAAGGGTTTTAGGGGCATTGACCTTGAGTTTGGGAGTTGTAATTCACCTACATCCAGAGGAGCGCTGTGGATTCATGCAATGATAGATCTGGACCAAACTTGGCACGGATATTCATTATTCCCAAATGTGAACACTGGTGGAGTTTGGGGAAAACAGACCTTGACATTTGGGAGTTGTAGTTGCTGGGATTTATAGTTCACCTACAATCAAAGAGCATTCTGAACTCCACCTATGATGGAATTAAACCAAACATGGCATACAGGACTTCCATGACCAACAGAACACACTGGAAGAGTTTGGTGGGCATTGACCTTGATTTTGGGAGTTGTAGTTCACCTATATCCAGAGGAGCACTGTGGATGCATGCAATGATGGATCTGGACCAAACTTGGCACGAATACTCAGTATGCCCAAATGTGAACACTGGTAGAGTCTGGGGGAAATAGACTTTGACATTTGGGAGTTGTAGTTGCTGGGATATATAGTTCACCTACAATCAAAGAGCATTCTGAACTCGACCAACAATAGAATTGGGTCGAACTTCCCACACAGAATCCCAATGACCACCAGAAAATACTATGTTTTCTGATGGTCTTTGGCGACCCTTTGACACCCCCTCACGACCCCCTCGGGGGTCCCGACCCCCAGGTTGAGAAACACTGATCTACAAGAAACAGATTCCATTTCTTAATTTAAATTGGTAGAAAATCCAAGAAGGCCTTTGAAAAAGCTTGATTATATGCATGTCTATGCATGCATGCATATGTGTGTGTGTACCCACACACACACATATATATTTGGAACCACTTATATTTGTACCTTACAGAAGATTAATGATTTCCATAGCTTGTGCTTCCAGGGGATAAAACACAGCTGCCTACTGAATTGTAAATGGTGAAGAAAAGCATGATTTGGAGATTATGCACACTTACATCAATGCTTCCCTCACCCCTCCCAATGCATTATCTATATAGAGAGTTGCGTATAAAAGTCAGTAATTGTAGAATTTACACTCTGGATCAGAGCCAAAGAACTGCAGGCACGCATAAAATAGCTGCCAGCACTGTTCTACAAATCGGGTGCAAGAGAATAGGCAGCAAGAGCAATTATAGTTAACATTTGTAAACGTTATGAGTGTTCAGAGCATTGCAGACGAATGATCAAGCTATTAGGACTACAATTGAATGGGAAATGATGGAAAAAACACGATTTCTAGATTAGGCACACTTCACACCAATCTTTGTCTCTCCTATCAACACATGCTTTTTACTACTCAATTAGTACTACAATCCCCAGCGTTACAGAGTCTGTGGCTCATGCTGAAGAATGCCTCATATCGGATTTGGTGGCTGTTCTCATGCATCCATGTTACAGGAAAGTCAAAAGGTCAGAGCCATCTAATCTCAATACTAACCACAGCCCGAACAGCAAAGAGATGCAAGTAGCATAATTGTCTGTAGTTAGTTACAGTATTTTCCAGAGGTTTAATGGTGGTGTAAGATTGCCTTGGGAAGTCTGACTTGGCCACGGTAGTCCACGCTCTGGTTACATCCCGGATTGATTACTGCAACGCGCTCTACGTGGGGTTGCCCTTGAAGACTGCCCGGAAGCTTCAGATGGTCCAGCGCTCGGCAGCCAGGTTGCTAACGGGAGCGGCACTCAGGGAGCATACCACTCCTCTGCTGAGCCAGCTCCACTGGCTGTCAATCCGCTACCGGGCACAATTTAAGGTGCTGGCTTTAGCCTATAAAGCCCTAAACGGTTCTGGCCCCGCTTACCTCTCCGAACGCATCTCCACCTATGAACCGACCAGAACATTAAGATCGTCTGGGGAGGCCCTGCTCTCGATCCCACCTGTGTCACAGGCGCGCTTGGCGGGGACAAGAGACAGGGCCTTCTCGGTGGTGGCCCCTCGGCTATGGAATGCCTTACCTGCGGACATCAGACAGGCACCTTCGCTGCTGACGTTTCGGAGAATGGTTAAGACCTGGCTTTATGAACAAGCGTTTGGTTAAGCAGTGCAACCAATCATAGGAAGACGGTAAATGGAGCATAGGAATGGCGCAAGGATTATGAGAACGGATCTGATTTCTAGGGCTGGGCGGTTTCGTTTCGTTAATTCGTAATTCGTTAAAAATTCGTTATTTTTTTTATAACGAAGCGATAACGAACCATTCTGGAGCAACTTAAAAACGAAACGAATTTTTAAATTCGTTTCGTAAATGCTTCGGATTCGTTATGTATTCGTTTCGTTATCGGTTTGAGGTCGTTTCGTTATTATTTCTGCATGTCTGGGGCAAGTTTTATAGTTTTTTTTTGTTTAATTAGTGAAAAAAAATTATAATATCACACCAACAGTCAACAACAGAGGGAGAGGGAAGCTTCAGAAGTTCCCCCTCTCCCATTTGGAGGTTTTTTAGCGTATTGCGCGGTCGCGTCCGCCATTAACGAATCGATTCGTTATTGTTTCGTATTTGTTTCGTTAATGTTTCGTAATTTTTTTTTTACATTTACGAAATTTCGTAAATATCGAACTTTTTAAAAGAAAAATTTCGGAATTCTTTTAAATATCGAAACGCAAAAACCCCCAAAAAACGAATCGATTTTAGAAACAAAATTTTCTGTTGTTACCCAGGCCTACTGATTTCAACTGAGGCATTATGTTATGTCTGTTTTGTTGATCTGTCTTGTTGATTGTTAACTGTTGTGGATTGATGCTGTTGAGCCTGTTTGTTGCATTGTTATGTTTTAATTGCACTGACACTGTTTGATAATTGTACCATGTAAACCGCATTGAGTCGCCTGTTAAGGGCTGAAAAATGCGGTATAGAAATAAAGCAAATAAATAAATAAATAAACATAATTGTCTGTAGTTAGTTACAGTACTTTCCAGAGGTTTAATCGTGGTGTAAGATTGCCAACAAATACTAAATGCTGCAGCCTATATTTCTGAGGCAAACGACCCTCTGTGCCAGGAGATTTGATACTTTTTCTTGCACTGTTAGTTTGCATGAATCTATTTGGGCCATGCATTTTGCAATTGGGTAGCTTTCCCCTGGTTGCAGGGCCAACAACCTATCAATCATCATTAGAACCCCTTTCCCCATTACTATTCATAACAGTAGCAAAATTACAGCTAGGAAGTAGCAACAAAAATAATTTTATGGGTTGGGGTCACCACGACATGAGGAACTATATTAAGGGTCAGCAGCATTAGGAAGGTTGAGGAACACTGGGTTGAATACTAGTGCTGGCAGGACTGCTGACCCAAAGGTCACTGGTTTGAATCCGGTGAGAACAGGTTGAGCTCCCTCTGTCAGCTCCAGCTCCCCGTGCTGGGACACAAGAGAAGCCTCCCGCAAGGATGGTAAAACATCAAACATCCGGGCATCCCCTGGACAACGTCCTTGCAGACATCCAATTCTCTCACACCAGAAACAACTTGCAGTTTCTCAAGTCGCTCCTGACACGAAAAAACAAAACAAAATCATCTTCTTTTTGGGAGTAGTCTTTTGGAATGTATCCATCCAACTAAAATGGATTAATGTTTCAATAAATATGTTTAGGAATGGATTCTTAAGCTTTACCAAAAATGGTTGTTTACAGAGAAGGTTTCAAAGATAAGGGTCACCTACCCTGCTTATCTCCATCTCTATTTTTTTAATTGGTAATGCATGACACACAGTGTCCTTTAAATCTTGAATATAGCGAAGAGTGGGTGTCGCGCTGTGTGAGCTGCTCTGTCCTTCCTACACTGAAATCCAAAATAACACCTTGTTTTAGCAGCTGAATAGAGCTGGATCTGCAAGATGGACTAGAGGTGGTGATTAAACACCATATGCAAATTACACTAAAATGTTGAAACAAACAGAAAATATTGGTGAATTGGCGGATCAACACACATTATCAATTTCCTATTTGTGTCTAGAATTATAGTCCTGGGGGGGGGGGGGGGGGGCTTTATATTTGCGCTCTTTAGATTCCTCATTTTTAATGATTTCTTTTTAGGTTTATTGGCAATTTAATTCTATTTACAGCTTCTGTAGGATGTAAAGTTACCTTTTATAAGCTACTAGCCGACCCCTGCCACACGTTCCTGTGGCCCACTTTGATGGTCATGGTGATCAATGATCCACCATTGTTTGTGTGGGAGGTTTGGCCCAATTCTATTGTGGGTGGGGTTCAGAATGCTCTGTGATTGTAGGTGAACTATAAATCCCAGCAACTACAACTCCCAAATGTCAAGGTCCATTTTCCCCAAACTCCACCAATGTTCACATTTGGGCATATTGGGTATTCGTGTAGAGTTTGGTCCAGATCCATCATTGTTTGTGTCCACAGTGTTCTCTGGATGTAGGTGAACTGCAACTCCCAAACTCAACATCAATGCCCACCAAACCCTTCTAGTGTTTTCTGTTGGCCATGGGAGTCCTGTGTGCCAAGTTTGAATCAATTCCATCATTGGTGGGGTTCAGAATGCTCTTTGATTGAAGGTGAACTATAAATCCCAGCAACTACAACTCCCAAATGTCAAGGTCAATTTTCCCCAAACTCCACCAATGTTCACATTTGGGCATATTGAGTATTTGTGTAGCGTTTGGTCCAGATCCATCATTGTTTGTGTCCACAGTGTTCTCTGGATGTAGGTGAACTGCAACTCCCAAACTCAACATCAATGCCCACCAAACCCTTCTAGTGTTTTCTGTTGGTCATGGGAGTCCTGTATGCCAAGTTTGATTCAATTCCATCATTGGTTGGGTTCAGAATGCTCTTTGATTGGAGGTGAACTATAAATCCCAGCAACTACAACTCCCAAATGACAAAATCAATGTTTTTTGAGTGAAGGACATAGATTGGGTTGTTAGGTGCCTTGTGTCCCAATTTGGTGTCAATTCGTCCAGTGGTTTTTGAGTTCTGTTAATCCCACAAACAAACATTACATTTTTATTTATATATAGATAGATTCTGAATTCCAATATTCAGTGTGGGCAATACGCCAGCTGCGACCGTACCTCGCAAAGGCGGATTTGGCCAGGGTGGTCCATGCCTTGGTCACCTCTAGACTGGACTACTGTAATGCGCTCTACGTGGGGCTGCCCTTGAAAACGGCTCGGAAATTCCAACTGGTCCAACGGGCGGCGGCCAGGATGTTAACGGGCGCTCCTTACAGAGAGAGGTCAACCTTCCTGTTTAAGGAGCTCCACTGGCTGCCGTTCACCTACCAAACCCAATTCAAGGTGCAGGTTCTTACCTACAAAGCCCTAAACGGTTTGGGACCTGCCTACCTGCTTGACCGCATCTCCGTCTATGAACCCACGCACTCCCTTCGTTCATCCTGCTCGCGATCCCGGCGGCGTCGCAAGCGTGGTTGGTGAGGACGAGGGACGGGGCCTTTTCTGTGGTTGCCCCCCGACTTTGGAACACCCTCCCCAAAGACATCAGATTAGCACCCACGTTGGCAGGCTTTAGGAAGAGTTTGAAGACCTGGCTGTTCCGATGTGCCCTCCCGGAATAGGAAACTTCAGCACTATGTCCCAGAATCATAGAATCATAGAATCCTAGAATCAAAGAGTTGGAAGAGACCTCATGGGCCATCCAGTCCAACCCCCTGCCAAGAAGCAGGAATATTGCATTCAAATCACCCCTGACAAATGGCCATCCAGCCTCTGCTTAAAAGCCTCCAAAGAAGGAGCCTCCACCACACTCCGGGGCAGAGAGTTCCACTGCTGAACGGCTCTCACAGTCAGGAAGTTCTTCCTCATGTTCAGATGGAATCTCCTCTCTTGTAGTTTGAAGCCATTGCTCCATTGCGTCCTAGTCTCCAAGGAAGCAGAAAACAAGCTTGCTCCCTCCTCCCTGTGGCTTCCTCTCACATATTTATACAAGCACTTTATTAGAGTTTTAAGATCCTCTGCACATCGCACATGCCCTGAAATCCAATATGGCGCCTATCACACCCAGCACTTTTTAATCTGTACCCACTACTTGGCCCGGCCTTGGTTTTACTGTTTTTATGATGTAATGTTTTGTTGATATTGCTTTATGTTTTTGATTTGCTTTGAGTTGTATTGTTTTTGTGTTGTTATGTTGAGGCCTCGGCCTGTGTAAGCCGCATCGAGTCCATCGGGAGATGCTAGCGGGGTACAAATAAAGTTTAATAATAATAATGTTGCTGGAGTCAGGGGGGCAGTTTTGAACTGGCTCCCCTCCTTTCCTCACAACCGTGGACAGCAAGTGGAGAAGGGAGGCCTGAGAGGTCCCCCCCTCTCTCTTGTGGGGTTCCTCCTCAGGGGGCCATTCTCTCCCCTCTGGTGTTTAACATCTCTATGCGACCACTTGCTCAGCTGGTTCAAGGTGGTTACCAATACGCCGATGACACTCAGCTTGTGCTGAAGATGGAAGGCCGACCGGACTCTGTACCCAATTATTTCCATCAGTGCCTCATTGAGGCCGTGACTGGATGGCTGCGTGCCAGCAGGTTGAGGGTGAATCCGGCAAAGACAGAGATCCTATGGCTGGGTCAACCGGGCAGTGGGGGCATCCAGCTGCCCACCCTGGATGGCAAGGCGCTACGCCCGTCCTCGTTGGTCAAGAGTCTGGGAGTCCTTTTGGACCCTCTGCTGACGATGGAGGCCCAGGTCTCCACCCTGAGCAGAACCGCCTTCTTTCTCTCACCTGCGGCAGGCTAGACAGCTGGCCCCCTCCCTGTCCAGGGACGACCTGGCTATGGTGATCCAGGCCTCGGTCATCTCAAGACTGGACTACTGTAACACCCTCTACATTGGCCTTCCTCTGTCGGTGATCCGGAAGCTCAAGTTGGAACAAAACGCAGCTGCTCGGCTTCTTGTGGGAATTCTGATGAGATGCCACATCACCCCAATCTTGCTGCAGCTGCATTGGTTACCCATTGAGCACCGGATCCCTTTCAAAGGGATGGGACTCACCTTGAAGGCCTGGCATGGTCTGGGGCCCATGTACCTGAGGGACCGCCTCACCCCCTACCAACCCCAGAGACCCCTCCGTTCTGAGGACCAAGATCTATTGGATGTCCCCAGTGTCAAGAACTTGCGCCTAACAGCAACCAGGCGCAGAGCCTTCTCAGCAGTGGCACCATCACTCTGGAATACTCTGCCACCTGAAGTCCGTGCCTTGTGGGATTTGTCAGCTTTCCGCAGGGCACGTAAGACATACCTGTTTCAACAGGCTTTTAATGTTTGATATTGCTGTTTTTTTTTGTTGTTGTTCATTCATTCAGTCGTCTCTGACTCGTGACCTCATGGACCAGCTCACGCCAGAGCTCCCTGTCGGCTGTCACCACTCCCAGCTCCTTCAAGGTCAGTCCAGTCTCTTCAAGGATGCCATCCATCCATCTTGCCCTTGGTCGGCCCCTCTTCCCTTTTCCTTCCATTTTCCCAAGCATCATTGTCTTCTCTAGGTGACCTCATGGACCATCCCATGCCATAGCTCCCTGTCGGCCGTCACCACCCGCAGCTCCTTCAAGGTCAGTCCAGTCCCTTCAAGGATGCCATCCATCCATCTTGCCCTGGGTCGGCCCCTCTTCCTTTTACCTTCTACTTTCCCCAGAATAATTGCCTTCTCTAGACTTTGCTGTCTCCTCATGATGTGGCCAAAGGACTTCAACTTTGTCTCTAGTTTTTAAATTGTTTTAATTTGCTTTTAAATTTTGTTAGATTTTAGCTATTCTTGTAAGCCGCTCTGAGCCCCAGGGGAGTGGCGGCATATAAGTTCAAATAATAAATAAATAAATAAATAATATCAATCATAATGGCCTGACAGTGCCTGGAGCAAACTTTTGTTGAGAGGTGATTAGATGTCCTTGTTTGTTTCCTCTCTGTTGTTTTGCTGTTGTAATTCGGAGCCATGGAGAAGAAGAACTAAACAGGTTCCTGGACCATCTTAACAGCATCCACCCAAACCATGGCCATACAGCCCAAAAAAACCTACAACAACCCAGTGATTCTGGCCATGAAAGCCTTCGACAATGCACTATCTTGACTAATTCTCAAAATCAAAAATGGATATTACCATCTCTTTCATGTTTCCTCTGCCCTCTTTGGTGTGGCTCCCACTGCGGAAGTGGCCATCCATTCTCCCTTTGCAGAGAGGGGTCGCTTGGAACTGTCTTCCTGACGGTGTACCTGGGTGCCAGGAAGAGACATGAAAGGTAGCCAGTTTTTATCCTCTTTCAGGAAGCAGACAGAAATAGTCAGATCTAGTTTGGAATTATCTACGTCCGTAGCAGCTCTCCAGGGCTTCAAGCTGATTTCCACATACACACCCCTCCAGTCCTACATGAAGATGTTCTACTTTGAAAAGCTGGGACCTTTTGCCGGCAAAGAGACGCGCTACTGCACCGCTCTCTTCCTTTCCCAAGATAGGCCCTCATGGACTCACAACCCACATCCCAGCAGGCAGAACACAATCTGTATAAAGGCGTTTCAGCTGGTTTAATTATTCCCCTCCCCTGCCTCCCAGCAATCTTTTAAATAGCCACTTCTCTTTCTCAAAAGCTCTTGGGAAATCTACTCTACTTAAACCCCAGCAATAGATTTAAAGGCTCTTCAGATTTTCCCCATCTTTGTATAAAGCTCTGTACTGGTTGTTTTTAGTTTAGCACTCTTCGGAGGGGTACAATTTCCTCATCTCTACACTGCAAATCCTGCAAATCTCCTGGGAAGACAAGTGGACAAACGTCAGTGTGCTGGAAGAAGCAAAGACCACCAGCATTGAAGCGATGGTCCTCCAACATCAACTCCGCTGGGCCGGCCACGTTGTCCGGATGCCTGACCACCGTCTCCCAAAGCAGTTGCTCTACTCCGAACTTAAGAACGGAAAACGGAACGTTGGTGGACAGGAAAAGAGATTGAAAGATGGGCTCAAAGCCAACCTTAAAATCTCTGGCATAGACACTGAGAACTGGGAAACCCTGGCCCTTGAGCGCTCCAGCTGGAGGACAGCTGTGACCAGCAGTGCTGCAGAATTTGAGGAGGCACGAGTGGAGGGTGAAAGAGTGAAACATGCCAGGAGGAAGGCGCGTCAAGCCAACCCCGACCGGGACCACCTTCCACCTGGAAACCAATGCCCTCCTCACTGCGGAAGAAGATGCAGAGCAAGAATAGGGCTCCACAGCCACATACGGACCCACAGGGAAACCCATAATGGAAGACCATCTTACTCGTCCAACAAGGGATTGCCTAAGTAAGTAAGTAAGTACACTGCAAGGATGGATCAGATGCAAATGCCTCTCAACATGGGGGTCGGGACCCCAGGAGGGGTCGCCAGGGGGTGTTAGAGGGGTCACCAAAGGCCATCGGAAAACACAGTATTTTCTGGGTTGTTATAGGTTTTTCCGGGCTATATGGCCATGTTCTGGAGGCCATTTTTCTCCTGACGTTTCGCCTGCATCTATGGCAAGCTTCCTCAGAGGTAGTGATTTCTGTTGGAAGTAGGAAAAATGGGTTTATATATCTGTGGAATGACCAGGGTGGGACAAAATCTGGCTACCAGTATTAAGGGACTCAAAAATCACAACAGCAAAACAACAGAGGGGAAACAAACAGGCACATAAAATCACTCTCAACAAGGGATTCCCCCCCGGGCACTTCCAAGCCATTGAATGCTAATCAAGGTGATCAGTTGAAACATTCACACCTAGCTCCAGCAGACAAAAGTCCTTTGTCTCACCCTGGTCATTCCACAGATATATAAACCCATTTTTCCTACTCCCAACAGATCTCCCTACCTCTGAGGATGCTTGCCATAGATGCAGGCGAAACGTCAGGAGAAAAATTGCCTCCAGAACATGGCCATATAGCCCGGAAAAACCTACAACAACCCAGTGATTCCGGCCATGAAAGCCTTTGACAATACACAGTATTTTCTGTTGGTCATAGGGATTCTCTGTGTGGGAAGTTTGGCCCAGTTCTATCATTGGTGGGGTTCGGAATGCTCTTTGATTGTAGGTGAACTATAAATCCCAGTAACTACAACTCTATAATGTTAAGATCTATTTCTCCCAAACTCCACCAGGGTTCACATTTGGGCATATTGGGTATTCGTGTCAAGTTTGGTCCAGATCCATCATTGCTTGAGTCCACAGTGCTCTCTGGATGTAGGTGAACTACAACTCCCAAACTCAAGGTCAATGCCCACCAAACCTTTCCAGTATTTTCTGTTGGTCATGGGAGTTTTGTATGCCAAGATTGGTTCAATTCCATTGTTAGTGGAGTTCAGAATGCTCTTTGATTGTAGGTGAACTTTAAATCCCAGCAACTACAACTCCCAAATGACAAAATCAATTTCACCACACTCCCACCCCGACCCCACCAGTATTAAAATTTAGGTGTATCAGGTATTTGTGCCAAATTAGGTCAATATTTGCATTGCGATTCATAATAATAGCTAAATTACAGTCATGAGATAGCAACAAAAATCATTTTAGGGTTGCGCGGGGGCGGAGAGGGGGCACAACATGAGGAACTGTATTAAGGGGTTGCGGCATTAGGAAGGTCGAGAACCACTGAAATAGAGGTAAATACCTCGAGTCGCCTCCGGGCTGAGAGGGGCGGTATACAAGTATAGTAAATAAATCTATATAAATAAAAATGTAACGTTCGTTTGTGGGATTAACACAACTCAAAAAATACTGGGCAAATTGCTGCCAGATTTGGACACAAGACACCTATCAGGCCAACGAGTGACGGTCACTCATCAAAACACTGAAAAACACAGCACAAGAGACTTAAAAAGCCAAAAATAGATACATTACAACCCATGCACAAAACCCCATGCTTGGTGGGGATGAGGGACAGGGCCTTCTCAATGGTGGCCCCTTGGCTGTGGAACTCCCTTCCTGGGGATACTAGATCGGCCCCCTCCCTCCTGACCTTTAGGAAAAGAGGAAAAACCTGGCTCTTTGAGCAAGCTTTTGGAACTTCATTGTAACCAGATAAACTCAGTATTGTGAACGAATATGGAACACCTTAACGATGCAAATGGACATGGATTTAAACCTGGAAGTCATTTGATTTTTATTGGTTTGAATTGGTTTTTTATATCAATTTTATTATGTGATTTAACCTGTTTTGAACAATGTATATTTATGTGTGTTCGGCATCTAATTGTTGCCAGTCTGTATGCCGCCCTGAGTCACCTTTGGGCTGAAACGGGTGGGATAAAAGTGTGGTAAATAAATAAATAAATACACATGTACACACATATATACACACAAAACAGACTGGGCCACAGCAACGCATGGCAGGGAGTGGCTAGTAAATAATACATAAATGAATAGCAGCCTGTTGTGTGCTGTTCAGACCTCAGTTTTGTATTCAGTTCTGGGAGTATCTTTTAAAGAAGCATAACTTGTTCTTTGCTGCCTAAGGGACAGAGTTATGTTTAGCATTTTCTTTTATTATTATTATTTAGCCCAATTCTATCATTGGTGGGGTTCAGAATGCTCTTTGATTGTAGGTGAACTATAAATCCCAGCAAATACAACTCCCAAATGTCAAGGTCTATTTCCCCCAAATTCCACCGGTGTTCCCATTTGAGCATATTGAGTATCCGTGCCAAGTTTGGTCCAGATCCACCACTGTTTGAGTCCATAGTGCTCTCTGGATATAGGTGAACTACAACTCCCAAATTCAAGGTCAATACCCACCAAACCCTTCCAGTATTTTCTGTTGGTCATGGGAGTTTTGTGTGCCAAGATTGGTTCAATTCCATTGTTAGTGGAGTTCAGAATGCTCTTTGATTGTAGGCGAACTATAAATCCCAGCAACTACAACTCCCAAATGTCAAGGTTTATTTCCCTTAAACTCCATTTGTGTTCATATTTGGGCATATAGAATATCCGTGCCAGTTTTGGTCCGGATCCATCATTGTTTGAGTCCACAGTGCTGTCTGGATGTAGGTGAACTATAATTCCCAAACTCAAGGTCAATGGAACCCGGAATCTGGAACCCGGAAGACAAATGCTGAATGCGTGAATGGTTTCATATAATGTGGTTTGTTTACTTCGTGTGTTTAACTGTAATAATTGTTTATAACTGTTTTAACTATGACTTTATTATGTGTAACTGTAACTGTATAGGTATCAAATGGTACATTGTTGTGTAAGCCGCCCTGAGTCCCCCCTCAGGGGTTGAGAAGGGCGGGGTGAAAGTAACGGAAATAAATAAATAAATAAATAAATAAAATGTCCACCAAACCCTTCCAGTTTTTTCTGTAGGTCATGGGAGCCCTGTGTGCTAAGTTTGGCCCAATTCCATCATTGGTGGAGTTCAGAATGCTCTTTGATTGTAGGTAAACTATAAATCCCAGCAACGACAATTCCCAAATGACAAAATCAATTTTTTTTTAGTTTAGGACATAAATTGGACTGTTAGGTGTCTTGTGTCCAAATTTGGTGTCAATTCCCCCAGTGGTTTTTGAGTTGTGATGGTAGCACAAACTAACATTACATTTTTATTTATATAGAAGATTATTATTATTAAGTGCGAATGATTGGGGATACTTTTTGCTACAATCTTTCCCCATTTGACTAGTTTATTACATTCTAACCCTTAATATTACATTCGAACCCTCTATATCTGCTTCTTTGTATCTTCTTTGCTTCCTGACTCTTCTTCCTTCCACTTTCGGGCTCTCCTTCCCATCTTTCCTAGGTTCACCTAACTCTCAACCCAATAAACCTCGTGTCAACTCCCACCTGGGAACCCACAGGTTGAGAACCACTGCATTAGCAACTTACCGCAAGCTGTCATTTTTTCCAGCTGGACCAAAATAAAATTATCTCTGTGGCTTCGTCTTCAACTTGGTGAGATTTCTTGACTGGGGGACATTGGGGTAGCTTCTGCATCTCGCCAGGTGCACTGATCCACTGAGAGAGACACAGAGAGTTCATATATAGTTAAACAGGTTTTATTGGCTTTAACTACGTAGGTATTCATGATTGTAAATTTGCACATTTATCCAAGATCTACAGAGATACTTGCAGGAAGTCCACAGCAAGCAAGAGTCCAAAAGTGGCAGGCTAAAACCTGGAAACTCAATGAATGGCTGATACCTAGAGTTGGAAGAGACCTCATGGGCCATCCAGTCCAACCCCATTTTGCCAAGAAGCAGGAAAATCGCATTCAAAGGACCCCTGACAGATGGCCATCCAGCCTCTGTTTAAAAGCTTCCAAAGAAGGAGCCTCCACCACACTCCCTCCGGGGCAGAGAGTTCCACTGCTGAACAGCTCTCCTCACAGTCAGGAAGTCCTTCCTCATGTTCAGGTGGAATCTCCTATCTTGTAGTTTGAAGCCATTGTTCTGCGGAGAACAATGCAGAGATACTTGCAGGAAGTCCTCAGCAAGCGTGAGTCCAAAAGTGGCAGGCAATCATTGGCTGATACCAGATGAGATACTCCCTTCTCATATACTGTGCTCTAGTACCACGAGATGCAGAGCCAACCTTTATATTTATAGTTCACCTACAACCACAGAGCATTCTGAACCCCACCAACGATAGAATTGGGCCAAACCTCCCACACAGAATCCCTATGTGGGCCACAGCAACACGTGGCAGGGGACGGCTGGTAGAATCATAGAATCCTAGAGTTGGAAGAGACCTCATGGGCCATCCAGTCCAACCCATTCTGCCAAGAAGTAGGAATATTGCAAAGTACCCCCGGCAGATGGCCATCCGGCCTCTGTTTAAAAACCTCCAAAGAAGGAGCCTTCACCACACTCCGGAGCAGAGAGTTCCACTGCTGAACAGCTCTCCTCACAGTCAGGAAGTCCTACCTCATGTTCAGGTGGAATCTCCTATCTTGTAGTTTGAAGCCATTGTTCCGCGGAGAACAATGCAGAGATACTTGCAGGAAGTCCTCAGCAAGCGAGAGTCCAAAAGTGGCAGGCTAAGACCTGGAACGTCAACCAATGGTTGATACCAAATGAGATACTCCTTTCTCATAGACTGCGCTCAGTTACCACGAGATGCAGAGCCAACCTTAAGAAATGGGGCCACAAAATGGAGTCCGCGGCATTTGAGTATGGAGAAGAGCCAACCACACACCGCAGACTACAATGCAGCCTAAGCAAAATGGAGGACCTTCTCACAACGAAACCAAGTGGCCAGCTAGTTTTCTGACAGTTTCTCTCCTTGCTTTTCTGCTTTTGTCCCACAAAAAACTCTCCTTACTGTATAAACAACTAAAAATAAAATGCTATTTGTTATATTATATATTTTCCCCATGCTGTGTTGTGAAAGTAACACAAGAGGGGGGAAACAACTGTTTCTAAACAACCCTGAGACACTTTGTAGCTGAAGAGTAGTATCAATTCTCCCAAAACACAAACATGAGGAGGCCATTTTCTCCACTTCAGCCCTTCTGAGCCCTTCAGAATGGAATGCCTGGGCGCGCTCTGCAAGCGGCCTCCCCTATTTCCCCTCAATGGTTCGCTCCGTTGCTTAGCAACCGCGCCAAACAGACGCTCGAGAGTGGCTGGAGGGAGGTGAGTCCGCGAATGGTTTCTTCCTGGCTCTGAAGGGATTATTATTGGGAATGGCCCCAAAAGGGAGGCGCCGCCATTTTGACTGAGGGGCGCCCTTGAAGGCCATGGCAGAGTTGGCCCAGTTTGGGGGGGTTTCTCCTCAGGAAAGGGGGGAAAAGGTGCTTTTAATCCCATTAGGGATAGGCTAGCCCTCCCCTGCCACGCCTTGCTGTGGCCCAGTCTGTGTATGTGTGTTTTGTGTGTGTATATATATGTGTTTATGTCAGATATATGTGTGTTTGTGTAGATATCTGTCTCTCTGTATGTGTTTATGTGTGTATATATGCTTATATATGTGTGTATATGTGTTTATATGTGTATATGTATATATATGTGTATATATGTGTATTTGTGTTTATATGTGTATATGTATATTGTATATATTGACCTTGAGGGAGCTGGGGGTGGTGACGGCCGACAGGGAGCTCTGGCATGGACTGGTACATGAGGTCACGAAGAGTCGGAGATGACTGAACGAATGAACAACAACATATTGTGTATATGTGTGTGCTTGTGTATATGCATCTATGTGTGTATATATTTGTGTATTTGTGTTTATATGTGTATATGAATATTGTTTATATGTGTGTGCTTGTGTATATGCATATATGTGTGTATATGTGTTTATATGTATATTGTGTATATGTGTGTGCTTGTGTATATGCATATATGTGTGTATATGTGTGCATTTGTGTTTATATGAGTATATATGTATATTGTGTATATGTGTGTGCTTGTGTATATGCATATATGTGTGTATATGTGTGTATTTGTGTTTATATGTATATTGTGTATATGTGTGTGCTTGTGTATATGCATATATGTGTGTATATGTGTGCATTTGTGTTTATATGAGTATATATGTATATTGTGTATATGTGTGTGCTTGTGTATATGCATATATGTGTGTATATGTGTGTATTTGTGTTTATATGTATATTGTGTATATGTGTGTGCTTGTGTATATGCATATATGTGTGTATATGTGTGTATTTGTGTTTATATGAGTATATGTATATTGTGTATATGTGTGTACTTGTGTATATGCATATATGTGTATGTATATGTGTGCATTTGTGTTTATATGAGTATATGTATATTGTGTATATGTGTGTGCTTGTGTATATGCATATATGTCTGTATTTGTGTTTATATGTGTATATGTATATTGTACTAGCTGTGCCCTGCCACGCGTTGCTGTGGCCTATAGTAAAACTTATAAAAGTTGAGGTAGATATCTGGACTATTATGAGAGAGAGGTCCCTACCTCTTCCTTCCCCCTTTTCCTCCCCCTTTCTCTCCTTTCTTCCTTCTCTACCTCTTTCTTTCTTTCCTTCTTTCACTACTTGGTTTCATCCTTCTCTCTTTCCTTCATTCCCTCCCCCTTCCTTCCTTTGCCTTTCTTCCCTCCCTGTTTGCTTCCTTCTTTCTCTTTTTATTTCCTTTTATTTCACCACCATCATAACAATAACAATAATGCAATGCATTGCCTCTGGGACCTGACACCTCTCCCATTCCCCCTAAAAGGGTCTCAGAGGAACAATAGCATCATAATAATAATAATAGAAATAACAACCTTTACCTGCCACGTGTTGATGTGGCCAATCTTCCCTCTTTCTCTCCTTCTTTCCCTCCCTCCCTTCCTCCTTCCTTCCTTCCTTCCTTCCTTCCCATCTTTCCTTCTCCTCTTCTTTTTCTATCTCTTTCCTTCCTTCCCCCTTTTTCTTTCTCTTCTGCTGTCTCTCTTTTCTTTCCTTCCATCTTTCCTTTTCTTTCCTTTTCTTCTTCCTCTAACTTTCCTTCCTTCCCCCTTTTTCTTGACCTCCCTTTCTCTTTCTTCCTTCTTTCCTTCCTTCCTGTCTTTCCTAGATTTTGACAGGGCGGGAAGGGGCGGGGTGGGGTTTGGAGGTGGCGTGAAGTAAAAGGAGGTAAGATTGGGGCAGGGGAGTGATGGAGCATGGGGTTGCGTGTGTGTGTGCGGCAGCGGGGGGAGTGATGGAGCGTGGGGTTGCGTGTGTGTGTGCGGCGGCGGGGGGAGTGGGGTTGCGTGTGTGTGTGCGGCGGCAGGGGGAGTGGGGTTGCGTGTGTGTGCGGCGGTGGGGGGAGTGATGGAGCGTGGGGTTGCATGTGTGTGTGTGGCGGCGGGGGGAGTGGGGTTGCGTGTGTGTATGCGGCAGCGGGGGGAGTGATGGAGCGTGGGGTTGCGTGTGTGTGTGCGGCAGGGTGTGTGTGTGTGCGGGAAGCGGCGCGGCGGGGCTTGGAGTGGGCATGGTTTCCGCAGAGGGAACGTTGGCCGGAAGGCCATGTGCGCGTGCCAGGGAACTTGCGGCTGGGCGCCAATGCGCATGCTCGGTTGTTTTGCCGTTTTGTGAGTGTGTTGTTGTGTTGTTTTTCATTTTGAGTAGATATGTTTGTACCTTGTGGGTTGTGTTATGGGCACAGGGATTTTAGTTAAGTTTCGTTGGGGGATTTTTGACTTTTGTTGTTTTGCCGTTTTGTGAGTGTGTTGTTGTGTTGTTTTTCATTTTGAGTAGATATGTTTGTACCTTGTGGGTTGTGTTATGGGCACAGGGATTTTAGTTAAGTTTCGTTGGGGGATTTTTGACTTTTGTTGTTTTGCCGTTTTGTGAGTGTGTTGTTGTGTTGTTTTTCATTTTGAGTAGGTATGTTTGTACCTTGTGGGTTGTGTTATGGGCACAGGGATTTTAGTTAAGTTTCGTTGGGGGATTTTTGAGTTTTGTTGTTTTGCCGTTTTGTGAGTGTGTTGTTGTGTTGTTTTTCATTTTGAGTAGGTATGTTTGTACCTTGTGGGTTGTGTTATGGGCACGGGGATTTTGGTTAAGTTTCGTTGGGGTTTTTTTGAGTTTTGTTGTTTTGCCGTTTTGTGAGTGTGTTGTTGTGTTGTTTTTCATTTTGAGTAGATATGTTTGTACCTTGTGGGTTGTGTTATGTGCATGGGAATTTTGGTTAAGTTTCGTTGGGGGGTTTTTGAGTTTTGTTTCCTCGTTGGATGCCCCTAACAAATTTATATATATAGATATATATGTGTGTGTGCTTGTGTATATGCATATATGCGTGTGTATATATGTGTATATATTTCTGTATTTGTGTTTATATGTGTATATGTGTGTGTGTATACTTTATGTGTATATTTGTGTGTGCTTGCGTATATATTTATGTGTGTCTGTATGTATATGTATATTTCTGTGTTTATATGTGTATATATGTATATTGTTTATATGTGTATATATGTATATTGTGTATATGTGTTGCTTGTGTATATGCATATATGTGTGTAGGTGTATATGTGTGTATACTGTATGTGTATATTTGTGCATGCGTATATATGTGTGCATGTATTTGTGTATATTCACATTTCTGTGTTTATGTATATGTATATTGTGTATATGTGTTGCTTGTGTATACGCATATATGTATGTAGGTGTATATGTGTGTATACTATATGTGTATATTTGTGTGTGCATATATATATATGTGTGTGTCTGTATGTATTTATTTATATGTATATTGTGTATATGTGTTGTATTGTTTTATTATTGTTTTATTATTGTATTGTTTTAAAATGTTTTTTGCACTACAAATAAGATATGCGTAGGGTTGTTGTAGGTTTTTTGGGGCTATATGGCCATGTTCTAGAAGCATTCTCTCCTGACGTTTCGCCTGCATCTATGGCAGGCATCCTCAGAGGTTGTGAGGTCATTTTGTATAAGTTTTTCTCATGGACCCTGCTATTGAGAGTTTAAATCCTTTTTTCCAGATGTACTCTCATTTCTCTAATTCTATGTTTCCCCCAAATCTCTGTCCCAAGAGATCATGGCAGGGTTCTAGATTGTACTCTAGAATGTATTTATATAATCTGGAGATGAAGCCCTTATTTCCCGTATTGAAAGTCTACTTAATTCCTTTCTTCCCTAGCTGAATGACGTCCGAGTGAAAAGTGAGATGGATGAGATGGAGTCCCCTGCTCTTTCAGAAGAGGACCTCACCCCAGAGCTGTGTTCAGAGGGAGAGAACATTGAAGAAGAAGCAAGCGGTCCTGAAGAATTTCTGCACTACATGGAAAGCTCAAAAGGTTAAAACATTTTGAAGCACTGTGTTAATTGCAAACATGAATCTATATTTTACTCTAAGTGCAGCTTGGGACATGGATGAATGTTTCATGGACTGAAGCGAGAAACGGATCGTGCTGGGGACAAATGTGTCTCGGGAAGCCAAGAGCAGCACGATTGCCTCCGCACACAAAAAGAGGACTGTTGTTGCACAGTGCCTTTTAGTCCTTTTCTTTCCCAATTAAGACTAGAGATCAAGAAGATTAAAAACACAATAGCTTAATTCTGCAGAATAACTCAGGGGGAGCATTGAGGAAAGTGCCACCTTTGACTCTGGATTTTCAAAAATTGTCGGAAACACGTACATACATACTAGCCATAGGGAGGAGGGAGCAAGCTTGTTTTCTGCTACCCTGGACTAGGACACGGAACAATGGCTTCAAACTACACGAAAGGAGATTCCATCTGAACATTTATTTATTTATTATTTGAACTTGTATGCTGCCACTCCCCTGGGGCTCGGAGCAGCTTACAAGAATGGCTAAAATCTAACAAAATTTAAAAGCAATATAAAACAATTTAAAAAGGAAGAACTTCCTGACTCTGAGAGCTGTTCAGCAGTGGAACTCTCTGCCCCGGGGTGTGGTAGAGGCTCCTTCTTTGGAAACCTTTGAACAGAGGCAAGATGGCCATCTGTCGGAGGTACTTTGAATGCAATATTCCTGCTTCTGGGCAGGATGGGGTTGGACTGGATGATGGCCCATGAGGTCTCTTCCAACTCTTTGATTCTAGGATTCTATAATAAATCGGCACCTGGACCAGCTGCAGAAATCCACCACACCCCGCGGCAGAGAGTTCCACTGCAGAACAGCTCCCACAGTCAGGAAGTTCTTCCTAATGTTCAGATGGAATCTCCTTTCTTGTAGTTTGGAGCGTCCTAGTCTCCAGGGAAGCAGAAAACAAGCTTGCTCCCTCCTCCCTAGGATGACTTACCCTCATCCATGATCTTCATCATGTCTCCTCTCAACCTTCTCTTCTTCAGGCTAAACATGTCCAGTTCTCTAAGCCACTCAAGGACACGATATTCCAGGTGTGGTCTAACCAAGGCATGGGTAGCATGACTTCCCTGGATCTAGAGCAGGGATCCTCAAACTTATTAAACAGAGGGCCAGGTCACAGTCCCTCAAACTATTGGAGGGCCGGATTATAATTTGAAAAAAAAAACATGAATGAATTCCTATGCACACTGGACATTCCACAGATATATAAACCCCATTTTCCTCGTTTCCAATAGACCTCACAACCTCTGAGGATGCCTTCCATAGATGAAGAATGTTCTATCCAAGGGTTGTCTTTAAGTGTGGATGTAAGCTGCCTTGGGCCCCACACCAAGACAAAAGCAGGCTATAAATAAAACAATTATGTATTTCTTCAGTTAAAAATGTACTAGCTGTCCCCTGCCACGCATTGCTGTGGCCGAGTCTGTTGATCTGGAAAATAAAGTAATGAGAAAGTGTTGGTTTCTAACATATGTAATTTCTTTCTGCTTGTGGGTAAAGAGTATTTTTGTTGTTTCCTTGTCAGTGTTGATGTGGAGATTGTCTGGTTTGCCCATCCTGGAACATGGAACATATCACTGTCCTCCTTTAAGGGTCCCTTTCAAATCTATGATACTATATCTCTCTGTGTGTGAATCATATCTCTATCTATTTATCTATGGCTGGATGGCTCTTTGTCAGGAGGACTTTGATTACGTTTTCTTGCCCTGATGAAGGGAGTTGGATTGGATGGCCTTAAGTATTTTCTGTTGGTCAGAGGGGTTCTGTGTGGGAAGTTTGCCCCGATTCTGTCGTTGGTGGGGTTCAGAATGCTCTTTGATTGTAGATGAACTGTGACGTTCAGTGACTACAACTCCCAAATGTCAAGGTCTATTTCCCCCAAACTCCATCTGTGTTCATATTTGGGCATACTGAGTATTCGTGCCAAGTTTGGTCCAGATCCATCATTGTTTGAGTCCACAGTGCTCTCTGGATGTAGGTGAACTACAACTCCCAAACTCAAGGTCAATGGCCACCAAACCATTCCAGTATTTTCTGTTGGTCATGGGAGTTCTGTGTGCCAAGTTTGGTTCTATTCCATCGTTGGTGGGGTTCAGAATGCTCTTTGATTGTAGGTGAACTATAAATCCCAGCAAGTACAACTCCCAAATGATAAAATCATAATTTTTGAGTGATGGTCACTCCTTGTGTTGTGAGGCGTTTTGTTGCCAAATTTGGTGTGATTTCGTTTATTGGTTCTTTTGTTTTTAAGGTACTCATTATGCACAGAGCATTTATATATAGATAGATAGATAGATAGATAGATAGATAGATTTGGTAATGGTTGTGAAAATCGAGTGGAAATGGGAAGAGAGCTGGAGGAATTTTCTGCTTGAGAAGCAGTTGCACCCTTCATTTCAGATCCTGCACCCAGATGAGGGTTGGCTTAGATGACCTCTGAAGCCTCCTCCAATCTATATTCGTAAAGACAGAATGCTTACATCAGGGCGTTCCTGCCACAACACATCAGAGGGCTGCAAACCTATACTCTCATGACGCTATTATAGAGTACGTTTGTACAGCACTTAAGGCTGATCCTTGGTGACAGCTCTGGATCTGGTGGGGAGCATTGGCTCCAAGTCCCAGGGAGTACAATTGTCTTTGTATATATTCTGTGACAAGATCTCTCCCTTTTCCCCAATTATACACAGTGGTAAAGCTTTTAGCACAGCATCTCGGTGACCTCTTCTCTTGCCTTAACTTGTCAAGAAAGGGTTCTGAATGTGTACATCTTTGAATGGGCAAAGTCTCTTTCATGTTCATCAGGACTTCCAATTGGTGGAAGGAAATAAAGGCTATTATAGTATCAAAAATCGCCATAAGTAGGATAAGTATCCATATAACCCTTCCACACAGCCATATAACTCAGAATATCAAGGCAGAAATCCCACAATATCTGCTTTGAACTGGGTTATTCAAGTCCACACTGCCATATAGTCCAGTTCAAAGCAGATATTGTGGGATTTTCTCCTTTGATATTCTGGGGCATTTTCCACACAGCTGAATAAAACCCCACATTATCTGCTTTGAACTGGAATATATGGCAGTGTGGACTCATAAAGATATAGAGCAGCATTTATCAATCTGGGGGGTCAGGCACATTGGAATAACCAGGTTTTCAGGTTCCTCCTAAAGATTGCCAGTGCAGGGGCTTCCCTAATACAATTCCTCGTGTTGTGGTGACCCCTAACCTTCCACGCGTTGCTGTGGCCAACATGGGGGTTCTGTGTGGGAGGTTTGGCCCAATTCTATCGTTGGTGGGGTTCAGAATGGTCTTTGATTATAGGTGAACTATAAATCCCAGCAACTACAACTCCCAACTGTTAAGGTCTATTTTCCCCAAACTCCACCAGTGTTCACATTTGGGCATATTGAGTATTCGGGCAAAGTTTGGTCCAGATCTATAATTGCTTGAGTCCACAGTGCTGTCTGGATGTAGGTAAACTACAACTCCCAAACTCAACGTGAATGCCCACCAAACCTTTCCAGTATTTTCTGTTGATCATGGGAGTTCTGTATGCCAAGTTTGGTTTCAATTTCATCATTGGTTGAGTTCAGAATGCTCTTTGATTGTAGGTGAACTATAAATCCCAGCAACTACAACTCCCAAATGACAAAATCAGTCCCCACCCTAACCTCACTAGTATTCAAATTTGGGCATATCGGGTATTTGAGCCAAATTTGGTCCAGTGAATGAGAATACATCCTGCATATCCGATATTTACATTTTTTTTATTTACGTATTTATGACATTTCTATGCTGCCCTTCTCACCCTGAAGGGGACTCAGAGCGGCTTACAATATATATATATCCATAGAATACATTATATTATTAGCATAGTACAATATCAGTATTATATATTACTGTATTGTACTATACCATTATATTGTAATATTATTAGTAATATTACATGTAATATAAAATATATAATTACAATATATTATTAGTATTAGTATTATATTGTATTACATTATAATATTATAAATGTTATATGTATCTACAATATAGTATATTACATTATATTATATTATATTACATTACGATTCATAACAGTAGCTAAATGACAGTTATGAACTAGCAGCGAAAATAATGTTATGGTTAGGTGTCACCACAACACGAGGAATTGTATTAGGGAAGCCCCTGCGCTGGCAATCTTTAGGAGGAACCTGAAAACCTGGTTATTCCAATGTGCCTTCAATGACTGAATGTAATTGAAGGCACATTTGCATAAAATGACCTCAGAAGCACTTTATCATATGGTTCGTGCAATTTTTTACATTGTCCTACCTCCCAGTGTTTTAAAATTTTATCTTTGAACTAGCTGTCCTTCCATGCGTTGCTGTGGCCCACATGGGGGTTCTGTGTGGGACGTTTGGCCCAATTCTATCGTTGGTGGGGTTCAGAATGCTCTGTGATTGTAAGTGAACTACAAATCTCAGCAACTACAACTCCCACATATCAAGATTCTATTTCCCCCAAACTCCACCAGTGTTCACATTTGGGCATATTGAGTATTCATGTAGAGTTTGGTCCAGATCCATCATTGTTTGTGATCTATGGATGTAGGTGAACTACAATTCCAAAACCAAAGGACACTGCCCACCAAACCCTTCCAGTATTTTCTGTTGGTCATGGGAGAACTGTGTGCCAAGATTGGTTCATTTCTATCGTTGGTGGGATTCAGAAGGCTCTTTGATTGTAGGTGAACTATAAATCCCAGCAACTACAACTCCCAAATTGAGTGAAGGACATAAATTGGGCTGTTAGGTATATCGTGTCCAAATTTGGTGTCAATTCCCCCAGTGGTTTTTGAGTTCTGTGAATATCACAAATGAACATTACATTTTTATTTATATAGATTTGGCCCTGCCCAGTGTAATTCCTTTTGTGTTTTAATGTTTGATTTTATATTGCTGCGTCGTCCATTATATCGGTTTTGCATTTTATGCATTTTATTTTCTGGTTTTGCCATGCTGTTGTGTAATATTGCGTTTGTCGTACTGTTGGGCGTGGCCTAATGTAAGCCGCCCCGAATCCCCTTGGGGGTGATGGAGTGGGGTATAAATAAAGTATTATTATTATTATTATTATTATTATTAAGGGGTTGCGGCGTTAGGAAGGTTCAGAACCACTGACATAGAGGAAAAAGGGGTAGGGATATGGGGTGAGGGGGTAGAGGGGGGGAAAAGAGGGAAAAGGTGAAAAGAATAATAACCTTATAAAGAGATGAATAGATAATATAGAAATGCTCCATTATGTATAATGTGTATACACAGTAGCCATCTGTTACCCATTCATAGATTGTGCTATTATGTAATAAATAAATATAATATAATAATATAATATAATAAATATAATAAAATATAATATAAATATAATAAAAATGACTTGTAAAAAAATTCCATCAGAATTCAGATTGGAAGAAGACTACAAGGATCTGGTCCACACAAGCAGCAGAGATGCTACAGAAGGAATTGAAGAAGAGTTTGAGTCTAGTGGGTGAGTCTGTTTAGTTACTAGGCTGGTGCATAATTCGGAATAAAAATCAAAAATCGTATCTGATTCGTTACATTTGTGCCTACTATTTCCAAGGCACGCAAAAAAGGGGGGGGGGGGTTAGAATTTGAATCACTTACCCATGTTTTCCCCATAAATGTTCTGTTACATTCAGATGTCTCCCAAGGTCAGTCTAATTTTCACTATAACTACTAAGCAACTTTGGCGAAGCCGAGATAACATAAAGTGCTTTTTAAATCTCATTCCTTGCCAGTGCTGCCATAAGGACTGACAACCATCTTAATTGTAGTTTGGAAAGGCCAAGCCCCAATGGTAGAGAATTGCAAAACATTTAACACATAACACATTTAACACATAGTCATACAACATACAAGCCTCCACATATTAAAACCTCATTAATATATGGGATCCACATATTAAAACCTCATTTTGTTGGCCGGCCAGAATCCTAGACGCCTGGCTCGAGAGCAGTACGTGTGAAAAAGATCTTGGAGTCCTCGTGGACAACAAGTTAAACATGAGCCAACAATGTGATGTGGCGGCAAAAAAAGCCAATGGGATTTTGGCCTCAGGCATCAATAGGAGCATAGTGTCTAGATCTAGGGAAGTCATGCTACCCCTCTATTACCCTTTGGTTAGACCACACCTGGAATATTGTGTCCAATTTTGGGCACCACAATTCAAGAGAGATATTGACAAGCTGGAATGTGTCCAGAGGAGGACGACTCAAATGATCAAGGGTCTGGAGAACAAGCCCTATGAGGAGTGGCTTAGGGAACTGGGCATGTTTAGCCTGAAGAAGAGAAGACTGAGAGGAGATATGATAGCCATGTATAAATATGTGAGAGGAAGCCACAGGGAGGAGGAGGGAGCAAGCTTCCTTTCTGCTTCCCTGGAGACTAGGACGCAATGGGACAATGGCTTCAAACTACAAGAGAGGAGATTCCACCTGAACATGAGGAAGAACTTCCTGACTGTGAGAGCCATTCAGCAGTGGAACTCTCTGCCCCGGAGGGAGTGTGGTGGAGGCTCCTTCTTTGGAAGCTTTTAAGCAGAGGCTGGATGGCCATCTGTCAGGGGTGATTTGAATGCAATATTCCTGCTTCTTGGCAGGGGGTTGGACTGGATGGCCCATGAGGTCTCTTCCAACTCTAGGATTCCATGATTCTATGATTCTATGATTCTAAAATAACACACAAAACAGCCCTTTTTCTATTCAAAGCAACACAGCTGAGAATTGCACATTTAGAATCAATTGGGGTAAACTGTGGAGGTGACACAGATATTTGACCTGAACAGGATCTGCCAACAGTTTGTTTATTTTAACCTCTTTTATTTTAACCTCTCTTATACCGAGGGTTGTATGTTGTATGACTATGTGTTAAATGTGTTATGTGTTAAATGTGTTATGTGTTAAATGTTTTGATACGGCCAATAGGCCAATCAATAACACGTATCTATCTATCTAACTAACTGATGCTTGCTATGGCATGCCTTGCCATCTTATAAAACATATTATTCGTTTATTTTTATATTATTGTTTTCTTATTTAGTTAAATTTAATTAACTGAATGTGATACAAATGAAACTCAAATGAAACCAGGGGTCCTCAAACTTTTTAAACTGGGGGCCAGTTCACTGTCCCTCAGACTGTTAGAGGGCCGGACTATAGTTTTTTTTTTTTTAATCAATTAAAAAATCCCTCTGCACATTGCACATATCTTATTTTGCTGTGTGGAAGGGCCCTTCGAGGGAGGGGGTTCTTTCTAGCCCTCTTTAGGCAGTAATTCCAGGAGCAGAGAATGGGAAATCTTCCTATTCTGAGTCTGAACAAAATCTGGCTACCAGTATTAAAAAAACTCTAAAATTATAACTGTAAATAAAGAACAACACTCAAACACAGGGGAACGCCAGACAAGAAACAATCAGGGCCAGCTAATCACCTCTCAACAAAGGATTCTCCCTAAAAACTGTCAGGCTACGAAATGGTAATCAGGGTGGCCAATTGAAGCATTCATACCTACCTCCAACAGACAAGAGTTCTTTCTCCCACCCTGGATCTTCCACAATTTTCCTAGTTAAAGGTTTTCCTCTGACATGAAGTCCAGTCGTGTCTGACTCTGGGGTGTGGTGCTCATCTGCATTTCTAAGTCAAAGAGCCGGCGTTGTCCGTAGACACCTCCAAGGTCATGTGGCCGGCATGACTGCATGGAGCGCCGGGGAAGCCTCCCTTGGCTGGCTCACACTGCCCATCGGGCCCGATGGGCAGCGTGAGCCTGCCAAGGGTGGAGCAGCACTGCCCGGCCTACTCACACGTAAAGCACCTCGCAAAGTGCTTTACACGCAAGTAGGGCACACGGAGCAGCTGCCCTTGGCTGGCTCACGCTGCCCATCGGGCCTGACGGATAGTGTGAGCCAGCCAAGGGAGGGGCACTGTGTGTGGGGGGGGGCGCTCCTCCGCCGCGGGCCAGATAAGTGCCCTTGGTGGGCCGGAAGTGGCCCGCGGGCCGTAGTTTGAGGACCCCTGGCTTAGACCATAGATCATCTGGGGAGGCCTTCGTCACAATCATGTTTGACGGGGACGAGAGACAGGGCCTTTTCAGTGGTGGCCCCTCAGCTATGGAACGCCCTCCCTTGGGATCTGTTCCCTCTTCCCTCTTGACGTTTCGGAGGCAAGTTAAAACATGGCTATTCGAGCAAGCATTTACAACTACAGAATAGCTAATATAGGAAAACAAATGACCTAACAATGGAACTGGACAATGCTTGATAATAATGAGATGCTGATGAGGTTGTTTTTACTGCTTCGGTGATGTTTTATACTGTTTAATGCTTTTTTATCTATATTATGTTTTATGTATAGTGATTTGTTGGAAACCACCTTGAGTCGCCAATTGACTGAGAAAGGCGGTATACAAATACAGTAAATAAATAAATAAATAAATAAATCTTTCACATACATAACAAACATAAATACACCAATTATTAAATACACTACAAAGCACGCCATTAAAATACTACACAAACTATTAAATTGCTACCTAAACCAATGGCAAAACACACCCTTAAAATCCATATAAATAAAAATGTAATGTTCGTTTGTGGGATTAGCATTACTCAAAAACCACTGGACGAGTTGACACCAAATTTGGACGCAAGACACCTCTCAGGCCAAGGAGTGACCATCACTCATTAAAAACACTGAAAAACACAGCAGAAGAGACTTTAAAAGTCAAAAAACAAAAAATGCATTACAATGCATGCGCAAAACCACACATATATATACACAGCTTCATTTTACTCTATTATTATACATTTGTTATTTTACTGTATAATTGTTGTTATTGCTACATTCATTATTTTACTCTTTTTATTATTGTTGTTATTACGTTTATTATGCTATTATTATTGGAAGGATGCGTAAGCACATTTACTTTGAAGAAGGTAAACAATCATTCAATCAGAGTTGGACAGTCTTATATTAAATTACCATTTTTGTAAATATTCAAAAAATATATAACCTACTGATTCCTCAATTAATGTAATTTAATTGGTAACTATTTTTATTTTGTAATTTACCCGTAGTGGCTGCATTTCCCACCCTCGGCTTATACTCGAGTCAATCCGTTTTCTCATTTTTTTTGTGGTAAAATTAGATGCCTCGGCTTATATTCGGGTTGGCTTATACTCGAGTATATACGGTATATATATGAAACCAGAAGTCCCCGGTGGGCAGTGGGTTAAATTGCTGAGCTGCTGAACTTGCTGACCAAAAGGTTGCAGATTCAAATCCAAGGAGCAGTGTGAGCTCCTGCTGTTGGCCCCAGCTTCTGCCAACCTAGCAGTTCGAAACATGCAAATGCGAGTAGATCAGTAGGTACAGCTCCAACGGGAAGGTAACGGTACTCCATGCTGGCCACATGACCTTGGAGGTGTCTACAGACAACGCCAGCTTACAAATTGAGATGAGCACCATCCCCCAGAGTCGGACATGGCTGGACTTAATGTCAGGGGGAAACCTTACCTTATATGAACCCAAATTCTGTTTTGTATCTTCCAACCTAAAGAGAATGCTTAGAAGAGCCCACGCGTCAGAGCAATAAAAAGAACATGAGCTATCCAGACAGAGTCCGCATCCTCAACTTGCGCAGGAACCTCAATCAACTTGATAATCTCGCCAAAGGAAAGGAGATGGCCATTCAAAAAACAAGGTGAGTTTCCACTATGCACTGTATGTGTGTAGACAAGGTGTGTTCAAAAAGTATCCAGCCTTTATTTATAAAATTAGTATTTATTTATTTAGTTAGTTAGTTATTTACGGCATTTATATGCCACCCTTCTCTCCCCAAAGGGGACTCAGAGCGGCTTATTATATATATATATATATATATACACACACACACACACACACAATATATTATATTATTAGCATAGTACAATACCAGTATTATATATTACTACATTGTACTATACCATTATATTGTAATATTATTAGTAATATTAGATGTAATATAAAATATATACCTATAATAGCATAGTAGTAGTAGTAGTAGTAGTATATATTGTACTAGCTGTCCCCTGCCACGCGTTGCTGTGTCCCAGTCTGGTGATCTGGAAATGAAGTAATGAGAATGTGTTGGTTTCTAATATATGTAATGTCTTTATACATGAAGGTAAACAATATTTCTTGTTGTTTTTTGCCAGTGTTGATGTGGAGAGTGTCTGGTTTGCCTACTCTGGAACATGTAACATATCATTGTCCTTCTTTAGGGGTCACTTTGAAATCTTTGATACTGCGTCTGTCATATACATATGTGTGTGTGTATGAATGGCTGGATGGCCCTTTGTCAGGAGGGCTTTGTTTTGTTGCCCTGGTGAAGGGAGCTGGACTGGATGGCCTTAAAGCAGCATTTCTCAACCTGGGAAGTCAATACACCGAGGGGGGGTCACCAGGGGGGTGTCGGAAGAGTCACCAAAGACCACCAGGAAACACAGTATTTCCTGTTGGTCATGGGGGTTTTGTGTGGGATGTTTGGCCCAATTCCATCATTGGTGAGGTTTGGAATGCTCCTTGATTGTAGGTGAACTATAAATCCCAGTAACTACAACTCCCAAATGTCAAGGTCTATTT
The DNA here is from genome assembly GCF_037176765.1 of Anolis sagrei. Classification (NCBI taxonomy): domain Eukaryota; kingdom Metazoa; phylum Chordata; class Lepidosauria; order Squamata; family Anolidae; genus Anolis; species Anolis sagrei. The sequence continues at coordinate 1,410,817 of NC_090033.1, forward strand.
CCCCCAAACTCCATCTGTGTTTATATTTGGGCATATTGAATATTCATGCCAAATTTGGTCCAGATCCATCATTGCTTGAGTCCACAGTGCTCTCTGGATATAGGTGAACTACAACTCCCAAACTCAAGGTCAATGCCCACCAAACACTGCTAGTATTTTCTGTTGGTCATGGGAGTTCTGTGTGCCAAGTTTGGTTCAATTCCATCGTTGGTGGAGTTCAGAATACTCTCTGATTGTAGGTGAACTATAAATCCCAGTCATGGGAGTTCTGTGTGCCAAGTTTGGTTCAATTCCATCGTTAGTGGAGTTCAGAATACTCTCTGATTGTAGGTGAACTATAAATCCCAGTCATGGGAGTTCTGTGTGCCAAGTTTGGTTCAATTCCATTGTTGGTGGAGTTCAGAATACTCTCTGATTGTAGGTGAACTATAAATCCCAGTCATGGGAGTTCTGTGTGCCAAGTTTGGTTCAATTCCATCGTTGGTGGAGTTCAGAATGCTCTTTGATTGTAGGTGAGCTACAAATCCCAGCAACTACAACTCCCAAATGACAAAATCATAATTTTTTGATTGATGGTCACTCCTTGGGTAGTGAGACATTTTGTTGCCAAATTTGGTGTGATTTCGCTCATTGGTTCTTTTGTTTTTAAGGTACTCATTACGACATGAGCATTTTTATATATATAGATTACATTATAATATTATAAATATTATATATATATATATATATACACACACACACACACACACACAATATATTACATTACATTTTATTGTATTATATTATTAGCATAGCACAGGAGACAAGGTGCTGAAATGCCTCTTTTGTGATGGTGTGTAGCTGATCCATCACATTCTGCATGATGTCTTCTCTGGACTGAAATCTGATTCTTTTCAGGTGCGTTTTCAGCTTGGGGAATATCCAGAAGTTGCACGGGTGATTAGGGAGCCTGACGAATTTATTTATTATTTATTTTGGGTATTTTTACCCCAGCTTGTCAATATCTTCTTGAACTATGAAGCCCAGAACTGGACAGAGGTGGTGCAGTGCTCTGATATTCATTTTTCCCCTTCTCCTTTTTCCATTGGGTCTTATAGGTTGCCAGCAGTGGGCAATGGGCAGGGACCGATGTATCTTGAAGTCGGTAGAGAGATCAGAAAAGTTAGCACCGTATCAATATTTAATCATAACAAAAAATTCCAAAAGTGTCAAACGATGAAGTGGGGATGAGATTAGCCAAACATGAAAACACAAATCAACTTCAAAACCCATTGTATGCTTCTCTTCAGGGAGGAACTGGATGCCTGCCACGACCGGATTGAGACGCTGACAAATCAACAAAGGAACGTGGAGAGAGAAATTGAGAATGAGAAGAAGTCCAACAATACGTATGTAGCAGTACCCACCCCTGATAGCAAAGTTATTCAAACGTATACGATGCAAATACAATTATTGAATATATATATATATATATATATATATATATATATATAAGAGGCTTGGTTGATCCAGCTCGTTAATTTCTAATCTCGTTAAGAAATCGTAAATAAAATCCCTTTAGAAGCGATATCGACGCGTTTTGGCAACCCGGCAATCCGGAAGTGTTTTTATTTATTTATTTATTATTTTTATTTAAAAGTTTTGTATACCGACCTCACCTCTCTTGAGGGACTCAGACCGGTTTCCAACCATAATAACACAGACAATCAACATCATAATACATATTACAGTAAAACATTAAAACAGCAATTACAATCAATAACTATAATGGTCAGTCGTCACACTAAAATCGTTGCTCATCCTCCTCCATCCATATCTCAGGGTGTTGGCTCACTCGTCGAATGCCTGTCTCCACAACCAAGTCTTCACCTGTTTCCTAAATGTCAGGATAGACGGGGCGGTTCTGATCTCCAGTGGGAGAGAGTTCCAGAGCCGAGGGGCCACCACCGAGAAGGCTCTGTCCCTTGTCCCCACCAGACGCGCTTGCGAGGCCGGTGGGACCGAGAGCAGGGCCTCTCCAGACGATCTTAATAATCTTGATGGTTCGTAGGGGAGAATACATTCGGAGAGGTAAACAGGGTTCGGAGAGGTAAACAAAGGAAGCGATTCATATTTCCTGGTATTTCCCATCTTTTTTTAAAGAAAATTTCGGAAATAATTTAAAAATTGAACCGCCAGTGCCCCCTATATACAAAACGAGTTTAGAACCATTTTTTTTCTTGATCAACCAAGCCTAATATATATATATATATATATATATATATATATATTCATCAATTAACAATATAAATAACTTACTTGCATAGCACACACACATATATGTTGTGAGTCAGCTTCCTGAGAACTTACCTACTACTGATAGTAGAAGGAGAAGAAGGAGCGAGGCAGACTCAGAAGAGAATCAGCGCCAGCTGAAACGTATTAGGGACATCTTTCTGGCCTCCTCTGATGAAGAAAGCTTCGCAGGGTTCAGGCCAGAGGAGGCTTTGCAAGAAGATCTCAGGGGATTGAAGAGAGTGGCTAGTGACTCTGGCAGTGAGAGTGACACCATGTCCAAGAGACTCAGGGACACAGCCGATAACTCTAGTGACAGTGAGGATGAGGAGGAGGAGGCTGTGGACTGGACCTTAGTGCAGAACATCAGGGACATCTGTAATGAGGCTACATCAAGCGATGACTTTGAAGGTTTCAGAGATAATGGGAATGAGGGTACTGACTGGCAGGATCAGGCACTAGATCAAAGGTGGCAGGCTTGGCGTGGAATAGATGATGCAGCTGGGGGAGATGAATCAGATGGGAGCAATGAGTCTCATTGTTCCGACAGTGAATAAATCTGCACTCTGGGATTCACTCTTTGCAGACGACAAAGCGTCGTTTGGGTGTTCTTGTCTGCCGTTAACCTTGTTTTGGATTCCAGTCTCCTGCTTCCTTGCCGTGCCTCGGACTTCGGAACCTTCGTGAGTGTACTTCTGGCTTATCGACCATCTGGACTGATTGACTACGCGTTTGTATTCTTGGATTCAACTTCATGCCTTGCAACATCTAAAGAGACTGTTTGTTTTGTGTTTTGCTTCCTGCTCATCGCATTTTCTGTTATCTTTTGGCTCAACTCAAGCCTGCTAATCTAGCATTTTACGTTCCTGTTTAATTACGCTCCTTGAACTGTTGCACTGACTTTTAAGTGCCATATTTAGTTTGTTTTACATTAAATTATCTTCAGTTTGACCTTCAACTGCTGTTAAAGACTTTTTGTGTCCTGTGGGTCACGACAATATATGAGACCCAAGTCTAAACACGAAATTCGCTGATGTTTAATTTACACCTATACACAGCCTGGAGGTAATGTTATACAATGTTTTCAAGGATTGTGTGCATAGAATCATCAGAAAGCAAAAGATCTTACCTACCTGTGTTTGACAACTTTGGGATTTTGGACTTCTGGATAAGGGATGGTCAACCTGTATTTACCTTCCCCTATTTCCTTTTCCGCCTTCGAACCTTGCCACTGGTAGCTGAATTGTGTTATCTTCCCTAGGCATGCATTGGTGCTTATTGTGCTTGGTGGTGCTATCTATCTACTGCCTCTTTGAGTCTCATTGTTAATTGATGAATCAGTGATACATAAAATCTGGTTATCTCCAAAGACTATGACTGGCCACACAGAACATTAACATTTAGTTGTATGCTAGGAAACTCGTGGTGTGCATGTTATTTATTTATTTATTTATCGTGTCATCAGCAACCATTGTTTTACAATTCTAACAGAGCAAAACAAACACAGAGATTAAAATGAAAAAGAAAAAAAAAGAAAAAAAAAGAAAAAAAAAGAAAAAAAAACCACACAGATTTTGTAAATTTGGTATTTGGTTAAATGTCCTTTGACCAGTATCTGGCCACTTGGAGTGCCTCTGGGGTTGCCGCAAGAAGGTCCTCCATCGTGCATGTGGCAGGGCTCAGGGTGCATTGCAGCAGGTGGTCAGTGGTTTGTTCTTCTCCGCACTCGCATGCCGAGGATTCCACCCTGTAGCCCCATTTCTTAAGATTGGCTCTGCATCTCGTGGTGCCAGAGCGCAATCTGTTCAGCGCCTTCCAAGTCGCCCAGTCTTCTGAGTGCCCAGGGGGGAGTCTCTCATCTGGTATCACCCATGAATTGAGGTGCTGGGTTTGGGCCTGCCACTTTTGGACTCTCGCTTGCTGGGGTGTGCATGTGGTGTGCATGTTACTGAGATTATCTCCCCTGTTCATGCACAGTTATATGTAGTCAACACTTTTGGAAAAGGATGGTCATTTTTATGCATCTTTGTAGGATTCTCAAAGGGCAGGAATAACAATGTTTGTGAGTCCCTCCTGCCTTTCTCCACACTGTCTCATTTGCCGCATTTTCACAGCGTGTTGTGCTACAAGCCAGTGCTTTTTTCTTTCCTTTTCTACTTAGAAACCTGCTACTATATTTGGAATACTTATCTGCTATAAATATGTAGCTGTTCATGCCCTAAAATGAAAGTGACATAGATTTTGCTTGCATTCTTAGTGTTTTGTGGATTTTCCTGACAATTACTGTCTGTGTTCTTTGGTCTTTTACAATACAGGCAAAGTGTGCTGGCTCCTCGTTTTGTAAAATGGAAGGCCTTTTGATTTACTTTTCCCAGATTCATTTCCTTTGAAAAGTGTTGGCAATTTGTGCATGCCGGGGTCTGACAGCAGTAGCCCAGCGTGATGCAGCGGCTTGAGCATTGGGCTATGACCCTGAAGAACTGGGTTCAAAGGAGATCCCATCTGAACATGAGGAAGAATTTCCTGACTATGAGAGCCGTTCAGCAGTGGAACTCTCTGCCCCGGAGGGAGTGTGGTGGAGGCTCCTTCTTTGGAAGCTTTTAAATAGAGGCTGGATGGCCATCTGTCAGGGGTGCTTTGAATGCAATATTCCTGCTTCTTGGCAGAATGGGGTTGGACTGGATGAAGGCCCACGAGGTCTCTTCCAACCCTTCTAGGATTCTATGATTCTATGACTGTGTGGGACTGTCATGCCAGTAAGGTAGTGCTCAAAATCCTGCAAGGAAGACTCCAGCAAGACATGGAGAGAGAGTTGCCAGATGGACAAGCTGGGTTTTAGAAAAGGCAGAAGAACAAGAGACCAAATTGCCGGCATCCGGATGCTGGAGAATGGAGAAAGGGTTCTGTTTTATTTCTGTTTTATTGACTTTTCCAGAGCCTTTTGACCGTGTGGATCATCATAAATTGTGGCACGTTCTTGGTGGTCTGGGCATACCAAGCCCCCTTCCCTCTCTCCTGAGGAATCTGTATAAGGACCAAGTAGCAACAGACAGAACTGACCATGGAACAACAGGCTGGTTCAAGATTGGGAAGGGCGTACGGCAGGGTTGTCTACTCTCACCCAACCTTTTCAACTTGTATGCAGAACACATCATGCGAGGATGTGCGGGGCTTGAGGAATGCAAGGCTGGGGTGAAAATTGCTGCAAGAAACATTAACAACCTTAGATATGCAGATGACACCACTTTGACAGCCGAAAGCGAGGAGGAGCTGAGGAGCCTTCTAATCAAGGTGAAAGAAGAAAGTGCAAAAGCTGGGTTGCAGCTAAACATAAAAAAAAACCAAGATTATGGCAACAAGAATGATTGACAACTGGAAAATAGAGGGAGAAAATGTGGAGGCTGTGACAGGGTTTGTATTTCTAGGCGCAAAGATGAGTGCAGATGCAGACTGTGGCCAGGAAATCAGGAGATGCTTCCTTCTTCAGGAGAGCAATGTCCAATCTCAATAAAATAGTAAAAAGCAGAGACATCACACTGGCAACCAAGATCCATTGCATAGTCAAAGCTGTGGTATTTCCTGTAGTAACCTACGGATGTGAGAGCTGGACCTTAGGGAAGGCTGAGCGAAGGAAGAGAGAGGCTTTTGAACTGTGTTGCTGGAGGAAAGTTCTGAGGGTGCCTTGGACTGCGAGAAGATCCAACCAGTCCATCCTCCAGGAAATAAAGAAGGAAATGAGAGGCCAAGATGAGGTCCTTTGGCCACATCATGAGAAGACAGGAAGGCTTGGAGAAGACAATGATGCTGGGGAAAATGGAAGGAAAAAGGAAGAGGGGCCAACCAAGGATACAAGATAGAGGGATGGTATCCTTGAAGGGACTGGCTTGACCTTTATTTTATTTATTTATTTAGCAGTTTTGTATCCCGGTCTTCTCACCTCCATTCGAAGGACTCAGGCCGGTTTCCAACATCAATATTACAGACAGTCATTAAAACATCATATTCTAAATCACACTAAAACATTAAAATAGCAAAATACAATCATATAATTACAGTGGTCAGTCGTCATCAAAAATCACTATTCGTCGTCATATCACAGGATCATGGCTCATTCGTCGAATGCCAATCCCCAAAGCCAAGTTTTCACTTGTTTCCTGAACGTTAAGATAGAAGGGGCAGTTCTGATCTGGAAGGGAGTTCCAGAGTCAAGGGGCCACCACCGAGAAGGCCCTGTCTCTCGTCCCCACCAGCCGCGCCTGTGAGGCCGGTGGGATTGAGAGCAGGGCCCCTCCAGACGATCTTAGCAATCTTGATGGTTAATAGGAGAGGATACGTTCGGACAGGTAAACTGGGCCGGAGTCGTTTAGGGCTTTATAGGTTAAGACCAGCACTTTGAATTGTTCTCGTAAGCTGACTGGCAGCCAGTGGAGCTGGCGCAACAGAGGAGTAGTAGTATGCTCCCTGTACCCCGCTCCCGTTAGTAGTCTGGCTGCCGCACGTTGGACGAATTGAAGCTTCCAGGCAGTCTTCAGAGGCAACCCCACGTAGAGACCTTGAAGGAGCTGGGGGTGGTGATGGCCGACAGGGAGCTCTGGTGGGGGCTGGTCCATGAGGTCACGAAGAGTCGGAAATGACTGAACAAATGAACAACAACAACAGATTGTTATTATTATTAGTTATTAACTGTGGTGTTGGAGGAAAGTTCTGAGAGTGCCTTGGACCACCAGAAGATCCAACCAGTCCATACTTCAGGAAAGAAAGTCCGCCTGCTCACTGGAGGGAAGGATAGTAGAGGCCAAGGTGAAGTCCTTTGGCCACATCATGAGAAGAAAGGAAAGCTTAGAGAAGACAATGATGCTGGGGAAAATGGAAGGAAAAAGGAAGAGGACAAAAGGAAGAGGGGCCGACTAAGGGCAAAATGGATGGATGGCATCCTTGAAGTGACTGGATTGACTTTGAAGGAGCTGGGGTGGCCATGGTCAACAGGGAGCTCTGGCGTGGACTGGTCCATGAGGTCACAAAGATTCGGAAACGACTGAACGAAGGAACAACAACAACAACAGCAGCCATAGGTTGGAAACAACTTGAATAAAACTAAGCATACAAGAAGCTTGGCCTCACATTGAACATTGAGAAAACCAAAGTGTCCTTCCAGCAATCACCTGCCAATCCCTCTGCCAATGCCAGAAATACAGCTTGATAGTGCAACATTAGAAAATGTTCACCATTTCTGCTACCTTGGCAGCCACATCTCCACAAAAGTCCACACTGACACTGAAATGAGCTCTGCAAGTGCAGCATTTTTCCGAATGAAGCAGAGAGTGTTTGCGGATTAGGACACCCATAGGGAGACCAAGGTGCTTGACTGAACGAAGAAACAACAATAATGTTGCCTGACTTTTGCCGACCCGAGTGCTGTTGAGATGGGAGGGTGAGTGTGTAAGGTTGTGGTAAAGATCCTTCCTTCACAATCGCTCCTCTTTGCTGTTGCTGCCGTGTTTGTGTTTTACATCGGACAGATGTGCAGAGTTGCTGTTTCTCCTGCTTCCTGCCACGCATCACTTGCTTAGATAGTTAAGAGGATGAAGAGCAAAGAGAATTGCTTCCAGGCACTGGAGCATGGAACACTGTCGTTGCCTAATGATGTGGTCCTCTCCCATTTTGCCCACATTTCACAACCATCCTGATCTATTGATGAGTAGGGTTAAATATAAAAGTAGTGTTGTTGTAGGTTTTTCATTGCCATGTTCTAGAGGCATTTTCTCCTGACGTTTCGCCTGCATCTATGGCAAGCATCCTCAGAGGTAGTGAGGTCTGTTGGAAGTAGGAAAATGGGTTTATATATCTGTGGAATGACCAGGGTGGGACAAAGGACTCTTGTCTGTTGGAGCTGGGTGTGAATGTTTCAACTGACCACCTTGATTAGCATTTGATGGCCTGGCAGTGCCTGGGGGAATCTTTTGTTGAGAAGTGATTAGATGTCTCTGATTGGAACTCTCTCCCTAAGGACATTAGGCAGGCCTCGTCGCTAGCAATCTTTAGGAGGAGCTTGAAAACATGGATGTTCCAGTGTGCCTTTCCAGAAGAAGGAAACTCCTAGCATTATGTCCCAACACACTTTATTCAGAGATCTAGGATATCTGCATGCCCACCCCCCTTCAAACACCCCACCTGTCAGGCTCAGCACTTTTTAATTTTAATTTTAATTATTACATTTGGCCCGGCCATTGTTTTTAACTGCGTCATTATGTGTTGTTGATGTTATTGCTTGTTTTTGCTTTATTTTGCTGTATTATTGTTGTTGTTTTATTGTTGTTTTTGGGCTCGGCCTCGTGTAAGCCGCACCGAGTCCTTCGGGAGATGGTAGTGGGGTACAAATAAAGGTTTATTATTATTATTATTATTATTATTATTATTGTTTACCCTCATTGAAATGCACGAGCCATTGAAATCCACAAGGATGTGTACAGTGTCAACAGAAAGGAGGAAACCATGAACATGAACAAATTCTGGCTACCAGTATTAAAAAACTCTAAAATTACAACAGCAAAACAACAGAGGGTAAACAATCAGGGACATCTAATCACTTCTCAACAAAAGATTCCCCCAGGCACTGCCAGGCCATCAAATGCTAATCAAGGTGGTCAATTGAAACATTCCCACCTAGCTCCAGCAGACAAGAGTCCTTTGTCCCACCCTGGTCACTCCACAGATATATAAACCCTTTTTCCTAGTTCCAACAGACCTCACTACCTCTGAGGATGCTTGCCATAGATGCAGGCGAAACATCAGGAGAGAATGCCTCTAGAACACTGTTTCTCAACCTGGGGTTCGGGACTCCTGAGGGGGTCGTGAGAGGGTGTCAAAGGGGTCGCCAGAGACCATCAGAAAACATAGTATTTTCTGTTGGTCATTGGGATTCTGTGTGAGAAGTTTGACCCAATTCTATTGTTGGTCGAGTTCAGAATGCTCTTTGATTGTAGGTGAACTATAAATCCCAGCAACTACAACTCCCAAATGTCAAGGTCTATTTTCCCCACAGTCCACCAGTGTTCACATTTGGACATATTGAGTATTCGTGCCAAGTTTGGTCCAGATCCATCATTGCATGAATCCACAGCACTTCTCTGGATACAGGTGAACTACAACTCCCAAACTCAAGGTCAATGCCCACCAAACCCTTCCAGTATTTTCTCATGTTCATGGGAGTTCTGTGTGCCAAGTTCGGTTTAAATCCATCGCTGGTGGAGTTCAGAATGCTCTTTGATTATAAGTGAACTATAAATCCCAGCAACTACAACTCCCAAATTACAAAATCAATCCTCCCCCCGACCCCACTAGCATTCACATTTGGACATATTGGGTATTTGTGCTCAATTTAGTCCAGTGAATGAAAATCTATCCTGCATATCGGATATTTACATTATGATAGTACTAAAATGACAGGTATCAAGTAGCAACGAAAACAATATTATGGTTGGGGGTCACCACCACATAGGCAACGGCATTAAGGGGTCACAGCATGAGCAAGGTTGAGAACCACTGCTCTAGAACATGGCCATACAGCCCGAAAAAACCTTACAACAACCCACCCTGATATATTTATTAGGCCTGGGTAACAACGGAAAAATTTGTTTCTAAAATCGATTCATTTTTTGGGTTTTTTTGCGTTTCGATATTTAAAAGAATTCCGAAATTTTCCTTTAAAAAAGTTCGATATTTACAAAATTTCGTAAATGGTAAAAAAAATTACAAAACAGTAACGAAACAATAACGAATCGATTCGTTAATGGCGGCCGCAATCGTGCAATACGGTAAAAAAACTTCTGAAGCTTCCCTCTCCCTCTGTTGTTGACTGTTGGTGTGATATTATAATTTTTTTTCACTAATTAAACAAAAAACAACTATAAAACTTGCCCCAGACATGCGGAAATAATAACGAAACGACCTCAAACCAATAACGAAACGAATACATAACGAAATACGAAGCATTTACGAAACAAATTGAAAAATTCGTTTCGTTTTTAAGTTGCTCCAGAATGGTTCGTTATCGCTTCGTTAACAAAAAAAATAACGAATTTTTAACGAATTACGAATTAACGAAACGAAACCGCCCAGCCCTAATATTTATGAGTTAAATATAAAAGTAGTATTTTGTTGTCGTGTCGGCTATTCCTTTTTTCAAATCGGAAGAAGCTGTAACGTCTGCAAAACCCCTCCTGCTCCTCTTATTGCCAGTTTACGGATGTAGAGGTTTCTAAAGAGAATGAAAGGGGAATGAGACACTTTAGGAACGTAATTGAAAGACATGCCATTGTTATAACCCAGCAGAAGTTCTTCAAAAGCCCCGACGTCCCCCTTGAGGCACCATAATTGTTCCTTTTTTTATGTGCCAGGTCTCAACACTCATTATTTCCCATTTCCTTTTCTTTCCCTCTCCCACTCTGCTTTTAATGTAACAGGGCCGCTGTGTTCCGACTACAGGCGATGCATCAGCGCTTGTGTGCCGAACTGGGAAATGAAAAGGACCTCGAGTCAAAAATTGCTGCGATGCTGAATGGAAATGTGTAAGCTTAAAGAGCATGGAAGAGATGCCGAAAACCATTGATCGTTAAGCTTTTCTGTTAATGCAACATTGCAATTTAGCCCTGAGTCAAGAGCAGCCTACTTAAAAGTTTTCTGGTTTTTTCTCCCAAGAATTAAGCAACTAATATGCAAATAGAGGGCTGCGTCTCCCCACGCACACGTCCCACAAAAAAGTGCCCAAACACTCTCTAGGGCACATGGGAATTTCCACCATTTTGTTAAATCCCCCTGGATCATTTTAGCCCAAGGAGAGTGTTCTGTCGCCGCTGGGCCTGTCGTTAGTTGACTTTTAAAGATAGGATGTGTAACCTTTGCCCAGCGGGAAGCCAGGGGCCTAAGGAGAAGTTCTCAGAGGTTTCCACTACAAAGAATCTTCAGATGGCTTGAGAAGTACAACAAAGTCTTTTATTAATGAACAACCAAACAGGAACTTCTCTTATCTTTAGCAAAGTAAAGCAAATAATTCCAAGCTTTTAGGGAACTGGTGAATTCCTAAACTTGCCCACGAAGGACAGGCAACTATCTTCAGTAACTTCTTCTTTAAAGGAAAAACCCCTTTTTAACTTCTCCCAGGCTGACTGAAATCCAACCCTCACTGGTCTGGGCTCCGCTACCGGGCCGAACTGCTTCTTGGACGCCGAGTGGACCTACCAGCAAGGCAGAGGATGTTCTCCAGCTGGAGTTCTTTAGTCTTTAGGGCTGTTTCCTGGAAATTCCCAAAGCTGTGGGAATGCTTCCCTGGGATTCTTAGGAGACTCTTAAAGCTGTTCTCCTCTGGATTTCTTTCCCTTCTGTTTCTGTTGGAATTTCTGTGACTCTGGAAATTCTTAAAGCTTGAAGCCTTTGTACAGGGGAAGTTACACACATCCTATACAAAAGCTAACCTGGCTGAGACTAACTAACAAAATGGCTCACTTACTGTCCAAAGCCCAAAAAGGGGGTGGGACTAGGGAACCGAATGACAGGTGACCTGCCCTGTAACTGCAAACTTTCACAGGAAGCCACCCTTCTGCAAATTCCCAAGCCTTGGGCTGCAAACAAACACTTGATACAAAGCAAATAAAGTGGGAGCTTCTGGTACAGCTGTACCTGCACAGAGAGTTTTTTTAAAAAAACAACATGAAGTAAATATGGGTAGCTTACCTTTAACTGTAGTTTCCCGAGTGGTCACCTGTGAATTCACACATCCCCGCCCATCCTCCCTGCTGTTTGTCATGCCTCGGTTTTTCTGGCTGCTTCCGCGGCAGAAGCAGTTCCATAACTGCTGCATAAGTGGCGGATGAAAAGAACTGAGGCGGTGGCTCCACCCACCTGCTATTTATACTTGCATAGGGAGAGTGGGCGGGGCCAACCGCCAAAGTTTTTCAAATATATCTAGAAGGTTCCGAAACTGTCTGCTCAGGCGCAGAAAGTACTATATGTGCGATTCACAGTTGACCACGATGGGGAAACAGAAGTGACTTCCAATTCACTTCTTACTGCTTTAAAGGCTTGTCCTGGTTCCAAATTGGTCCTCTCCTGTGGCAAAAATGTCCCGGTGACATGTGGTTCGGGCCCCATCTACACTGTCGCCTGCAACTATGGCAAGCATCCTCAGAGGTAATAAGGATTACCTCTGAGGATGCTTGCCATAGATGCAGGCGAAACGTCAGGAGAGAATGCCTCTAGACCATGGCCATATAGCCCGAAAGAACCGACAACAACCCAGTGATTCCGGCCATGAAAACCTTCGACAATACAATAATAATAATCTTTATTTATACCCTGCCACCATCTCCACAACGGGGAATAAGAGCGGCTTACATGAGGCCAAGCCCAAATAACAATTACAATAAAGAAAAACCAAAACGCAAACCGAAAACACAAGCAATAAACAATAACATCATATATTGTTGAAGGCTTTCATGGCCGGAATCACTCAGTTCTTGTGGGTTTTTTCGGGCTATATATTGCCATGTTCTAGAGGCATTTCTCCTGACGTTTCGCCTGCATCTATGGCAAGCTTCCTCAGAGGTGAGGTCCTCACCTCTGAGGAAGCTTGCCATAGATGCAGGCGAAACGTCAGGAGAAATGCCTCTAGAACATGGCCATATAGCCTGAAAAAACCCACAAGAACTGAATAACATCATAGTTACATCAAATGTATGAATACATAACAGTAAACACAGGCACAATAACAATGATTATGATTAAAAGACAGACTAATTAAAACTAATTAAAATACAAAGTATCCCTTCTCCCCCAAAAGAGGAAACTGGTCTTTCAGAAATATTTCTCTCAAGTCAGGGTACCTTTGAGACCCTTCAAAGTGAACCCAAGAGGAAGGTCTTCTGGAAAGGCTCCGGCAGTTAATTAACCAGAGAGCAGTTTTCCCTGTGACACAATTATATAAGAAGGTCAAAAAAGGGGGCTCCTTTAATACTTTTTAGTCGCATGATTAGTAGCCAATGTATTTTTAGAATGTTGTCCTCACTTGGCCCTGGTTCTCCTGGACCTATTATCCCCAGTCCATGTCCGTATGTGGACCTCTTCTGAAGTCCTGGGATTTTTTGCAAGTCAGTAAAATCTGTGATTTGGTCTGGAAGCGCCCTGACTCTCAACCAATTCAACATAGTTGTGGCAGCCACAAAAATGAAGTTTCTGGAGTATCACAACTACTTTCAAAGTAGCTATCGCACAATGATACAGGAAATAATATTTCCAAACCAGGAACAGGAACTTTTCCAAATTTTGTTACATAGTATAGTAATAAGTAAGCAAAGGTCTTACTTCTTCCTACACTATGTAACAAAATTACTACACTATGTAACAAGCTTGTTTTGTTGTTGTAGGAGCACTGCAAGGGTAAGCATCCAATAAATGAGTGTTGTTTCGTCGTGTTGATGCAATGTCTGGTTTTGTTTATATCCCCCAACGTTAAAAATATATTGATAACTAGCCGTCCCCTGCCACGCGTTGCTGTGGCCCACATGGGGGTTCTGTGTGGGAGGTTTGGCCCAATTTTATCGTTCGTGGGGTTCAGAATGCTCTGTGATTGTAGGTGAACTATAAATCCCAGCAACTACAACTCCCAAATGTCAAGTTTCTATTTTCTCCAAACTCCACCAGTGTTCATATTTGGACATATTAGAGTATTCGTGTAGAGTTTGGTCCAGGTCCATCATTGTTTGACTCCACAGTGATCTTTCGATGTCGGTGAACTACAACTCCAAAACCAAAGGGCACTGCCCACCAAACCCTTCCAATATTTTCTGTTGGTCATGGGAGAACTGTGTGCCAAGTTTGGTTCAATTCCATCATTGGTGGGGTTCAGAATATTCTTTGATTGTAGGTGAACTATAAATCCCAAGAACTACAACTCCCAAATGTCAAGGTTCTATTTTTCCCAAACTCCACCAGCGTTCACATTTGGGCATATTGAGTATTCTTGTAGAGTTTGGTCCAGATCCATCATTGTTTGAGTCCACAGTGATCTTTCGATGTAGGTGAACTACAACTCCAAAACCAAAGGACATTGTCCACCAAACCCTTTTAGTATTTTCTGTTGGTCTTGGGAGAACTGTGTGCCAAGTTTGGTTCAATTCCATCCTTGGTGGGGTTCAGAATGCTCTTTGATTGTAAGTGAATCCCAGCAACTACAACTCCCAAATGACTATATATATATATATATATATATATATATATATATATATATATATATATATTAGTGGACATACATTGGACTGTTAGGTGTCTTGTGTCCAAATTTGGTGTCAATTCCCCCAGTGGTTTTTGAGTTCTGATGGTAGCACGAACTAACATTACATTTTTATTTATATAGATGTCACATTGCAACTTGTGATGGGAAATTAAATAGGGCATCCATTTTTATGAGTATATTCCTTTGATGAGCTCATTGTTCTGCATGTTTAGAAGCCCAAGGTTTGTCGGTCTTCACTAACGGCCTCTGTTGCGTCTTTGCAAGACTCGAGATGTGGAAGGTTGAGATTGAACAAGGAAATTTCTCAGAGCTCCGCAAGCAAATCAAATGGGACGAAGAGGAGCTTGACCAGCAGCGCCAGGGCCAAGCGGAAGAACGGCTGCGGAAGCAGAAGAAGAAGGCTTGGGTGCTGAGGCACAGGTGGCAAGCCACAGAGAGGCAAGTTGAGCATGGAGGCTTGTAATAGAGGAGCCGAATTTTGGTAAGACTGAGGCCATATGGGCAGATGGATCATACATCTAACTATCAGGTTGTAGACATTTATTTATTTATTTATTTATTTATTTGCAACATTTATATTCCGCTCCATGCAGTCATGCTGGCCACATGACCTTGGAGGTGTCTACGGACAACGCTGGCTCTTCGGCTTAGAAATGGAGATGAGCACCACACCCCAGAGTCAGACATGACTGGACTTAATGTCAGGGGACTACCTTTACCTTTACCTTATATTCCGCCCTTCTCCTCACCCCGCAGGGGACTCAGTGTACACATATATGACAAACATTCAATGCCCATTTTGACATACAAACCTATACAGACATACACAGAGGCTATTTAACTTTTTTCTGGCGTCCACCTGCGACGCTGATGAAGCACTTCCGCAATCCCCTCATGCTTCCCCACTGGAATGCTTTGCTGGAGTCTTCTTTATGGCCTCATAAATCAGTTAATTTAGCCTCCCCACACTTTAAGGTGGTACCTAATTTTCCTACTTGACAGATGCAACTGTTCGGGTTGCAAAGGTCGACAACAGGCTACACACAATTGGTTAGAAACCCACTCCATCCGGGCTGGCTTCGAACTCATGAGCTTTTGGTCAGAGTGATCTTAATGCAGCTGACACTCTGCCAGCTGTGCCACAATCCTGGTGCATGGGGCACTAATGATCTCTGACCAAGTACAAAGGCATTCTGCTTCTTCTACTGTGTTGTATTGCCAGAGGTGGCAGCTGTTAGCATGCTCTGAGGTTCAGGGTTGCCTTATCCATGGAATTTTGATAGCGTACAAAACAGGATTAACCAAAAAATTAATGAGGTGTTGTCGAAGGCTTTCATAGCCAGAATCACTGGGTTGCTGTGAGTTTTCTGGGCTGTATGGCCATGTTCCAGAAGCATTCCCTCCGGACTTTTTGCCCACATCTATGGCAGGCATCCTCAGAGGTTATTTATTTATTTGTCGTATCAGATCAACCAGTCAATTATATTACATTTTTAACAGAACAAAGCAAACAAACAGATAAAATACAGCATTTGTGAGTTTGGTAGTTGATTAAATGTCCTTTGAACAGTACCTGGCCACTTGGAGTGCCTCTGGTGTGGCCGCAAGGAGGTCCTCCCTTGTGCATGTGGCAGGGCTCAGGGTGCATTGCAGCAGGTGGTCAGTGGTTTGCTCTTCTCCACACTCGCATGTCAAGGATTCCACTTTGTAGCCCCATTTCTGAAGGTTGGCTCTGCATCTCGTGGTGCCAGAGCGCAGTCTGTTCAGCGCCTTCCAAGTTGCTCAGTCTTCTGTGTGCCCAGCAGGGAGTCTCTCATTTGGTATCAGCCATTGGTTGAGGTTCTGGGTTTGAGCCTGCCACTTTTGGACTCTCACTTGCTGGGGTGTTCCGGCTAGTGTCTCTGTAGATCTTAGAAAACTATGTCTTGATTTAAGTTGTTGACGTGCTGGCTGATACCCAAACAGGGGATGAGCTGGAGATGTCTCTGCCTTGGTCCTTTCACTATTGGCTGCTCCTTCCCGGCGGATGTCAGGTGGTGAAATACCGGCTAAGCAGTGTCATTTCTCCAGTGGTGTAGGGCACAGGCACCCAGTGATAATGCGACATGTCTCATTAAGAGCCACATCTACTGTTTTAGTGTGGTGAGATGTGTTCCACACTGGAGGTTACCTGCCATAGGTATGAGCGAAATGTCAAGAGAGAATGCCCCAAGGCCACATGGGAAGCCTCCTGTGTTGACATATGACAGTGGAATCAGGTGTCCAACACGGATGTGTTATTGCCCCAACTTTTTCCAGTGATTCCGGCTATGAAAGCCTTCGACAACACATTAAATTCATGGGCCATCTAGGGCCTATGAAAACCTTAATGTGGCCTTACCAAACTCTCAAGATATTCAGATTATGGTTGCTTAAAAAATTGGTCCTTAAACCCCTACTGAGATGTTGGTCTTGACTGATGTTATGATTGCACTTAGCCTTTATTCTTCTTACTACAAAATGAAAACCAACCCATTTTTTTTCTCTCTACAGAAAAATAGAGGAAGCTAAGGAATTTAATGAGCAAAGGTTTGCCAGAGCTTTGGAAGATGCGCAGAAGAATCACGAAAAGGCAGCCAAGTTTCTCAAGGAGAGTCTAGGAAGGTTGGCCATTTATTCTTCTCCTGTAAACATTAAATAACCAACTGAAATCAGTTCTTCTAGATGGTTCCGCGTCCATTCTTCCCTGGGGTTTGGAATTTCTGGAAGAGATGGCAAGCAGTTTAGTTGGAATCATAGAATCGTAGAATAATAGACTTGGAAGAGACTACATGGGCCATCTCGTCTAATAATAATAATAATAATAATAATAATAATAATATATTAATATTGTTAATACTGTAATATAACATAATATAATATAATATAATTATATATTATATAATATAAAATAATAATAATATATAATAATAATAATAATAGCAATCCCAGATGACAGTAGGATTGAAGAGAAACAACAGGAAAAGCTGACACAGTATGAGGATTTAAAGATCAAACTGCAAAGATTCTGGCACAAGCCAGTCAAGGGGGTCCCAGTGGTGATCGGCACACTGGGTGCAATGCCTAAAGACCTTGGCCAACAATTAAACACAATCAGAAAGTAACAATGAATTTCCTTGTAGCATATACGAGGGTTGAATGAAAAGTAATGCCTCCACCTTCCTAACTCCTCAACAGCTGGCAGTACTGGTATGTGGCATGTACTGGCTCGTTCAGTAGACTCTCCTCTACAGTCCTGTTTTGGCAGGAAGCCTTAGCATTGAACGGTTGTGTTGTTAAAGTGCGAAGTATGGAACCCTGCACAGACGGTTGGTCGATGCAACTTAAGCAATGTATGCGGCAGGTACTGGCTTGTTCAGTAGACTCTCCTCTACAGTTCCATTTTGGCGGGAAGCCTTAGCATTGAATGGCTGTGTTGTTATAGTGAAAAGTAATGCCTCCACCTTCGTAACTCCTCAACAGATGGCAGTACTGGTATGCGGCAGGTACTGGCTTGTTCAGTAGACTCCCCTCTACAGTTCCATTTTGGCGGGAAGCCTTACCATCAAACGGTTGTGTTGTTAAAGTGTGAAGTATGGAACCCTGCACAGACGGTCGGTCAATGCGACTTAAGCAACGTGCAGTCATTGAATTCTTGACAGCAGAAGGTGTCACTCCAAAGGAGATTCATCAAAGAATGCAAGCTGTTTATGGGGATTGTGTTGATGTGAGTACTACGTGTTGTTGGGCGAGAAAGTTTAAAGATGTTAAGGTGACACCTTCTGCTGTCAAGAATTCAATGTCTGCACGTTGCTTAAGTCGCATTGATTGACCGTCTGTGCAGGGTTCCATATTTTGCATTTTAACAACACAACCGTTCAATGCCAAGGCTTCCTGCCAAAATGGAACTGTAGAGGAGAGTCTTCTGAACAAGCCAGTACCTGCCGCATACCAGTACTGCCATCTGTTGAGGAGTTATGAAGGTGGAGGCATTATTTTTCAGTTTAACAACACAACAGTTCAATGCTAAGGCTTCCTGCCAAAATGGAACTGTGTTGTTGTTGTTGTTCATTCGTTCAGTCGTCTCCGACTCTTTGTGACCTCATGGACCAGCCCACGCCAGAGCTCCCTGTCGGCCGTCACCACCCAGCTCCTTCAAGGTCAGTCCAGTCACTTCAAGGATGCCATCCATCCATCTTGCCCTTGGTCGGCCCCTCTTCCTTTTGCCTTCCACTTTCCCCAGCATAATTGTCTTCTCTAGGCTTTCCTGTCTCCTCATGATGTGGCCAAAGTACTTCAACTTTGTCTCTAGTATCCTTCCCTCCAATGAGCATTCGGGCTTTATTTCCTGGAGGATGGACTGGTTGGATCTTCTCACAGTCCAAGGCACTCTCAGCACTGTAATGGAACTGTAGAGGAGAGTCTACTGAACAAGCCGCATACAAGTACTTCCATCTGTTGAGGAGTTACGAAGGTGGGGGCATTACTTTTCACTTTAACAACACAACCATTCAATGCTAAGGCTTTCCACCAAAACAGAACTGTAGAGGAGAGTCTACTGAAGAAGCCAGTACCTGCCGCATACCAGTACTGCCATCTGTGAACTGGTGGAGGCATTACTTTTTATTCAACCCTCATAATATTTGGTTCCCTGGTTTTGAGACAAGCCAAAAGCCTAGTGTGCAGTTTATCTGTTTCTCCGGCGCAAATGTTTACTTCTTCCTTCTCTTCTAATGGTGCCAAGGCTGCTTTTAGACCCACTCTTAAGTCTGCTCTTACACCTCTTCTTAATTGTCTCAGGACTGCTTTTTTTTTAATGCTTTCATTAACTTTGTTTTTCCTTCCCCCTCTTCTTTCTCGCTGCCATGTCTCTCTCATCTCAGAAGCTTTGATCTTTTGCTTTTGAAAGAGAATCTGAGGTTCCTTCTTGCTTGTGTTTTTGTGTTTTCTTACCCTGCGTGTCTTGCATGTGTTGTTTACACCGTCTTATAACCCTTTCGTGTTTTTTGCTTTGGTAATGACCATGATTTTGACTGGTTGCATCTTTTTCTGGCAGGATCCATGAGAGGAACGCCAGCGAAGAACAAAAACATCGAGAGTATTTGCAAAGGAGGATGGACACGGTGCTCTCCCTGAAACAAAATATTGCTTCCAACCGGGTACTTGCTTGTTCTGATCACATTCAGGTTCTGCAGTTTCATGAGATGAAGAGAGCAAAGTTGACCGTTCCTATTTTGAACAGGTCTTGTATATGTTCTGACCTGACTGGTATGTTTGCTAAATCGAATGCTTCTTGGAGTTTCTTCCTGGGAATTTCCTAAAAGCCAGGAATCCATCTGCTTCAATGCAGACCGCTGAATTGGTTGACTTTTTCAAGCATCTCATTATTTTGAGATCTTTACTTGCCTTATTTACAGTTGGACAGAATGCAAACTTACATAGGCGAACCCTCGTTGTCCGAGTAGGGTAATCCTCCAGGGTGGGTCCGTAGGTGACTGTGGAGCCCTATTCTTGACCTGCATCTTCTCCCGCAGTGAGGGCATCGGTTTCCTGGTGTAAGGCAGTCTCAGTTGGGGTCTTCCTATTGGCACATTTCTCTCTTTCACCCTCCATTTGTACCTCTTCAAATTCTGCAGCACTGCTGGTCACAGCTGACATCCAGCTGGAGCTTCCCACTTCTCAGTGTCTATGCCAGAGTTTTTATGGTTGGCTTTGAGCCCATCTTTCAATCTCTTTTCCTGCCCACCAACATTCTGTTTTCCGTTCTTGAGTTCGGAGTAGAGCAACTGCTTCGGGAGGCAGTGGTCAGGCATCCGGACTAAGTGGCTGGTCGAGCGGAGTTGATGGCGGAGGACCATCACTTCAGTGCTGGTGGTCTTTGCTTCTTCCAGCACGCTGATCTTTGTCCGCCTGTCTTCCCAAGAGATTGGCAGGATTTTCCAGAGGCAGCACTGATGGAATCATTCCAGGAGTTGCATGTGACGTCTGTAGACAGCCCACGTTTCACAGGCGTATAGCAGGGTTGGGCGGATAATAGCTTTATAGACAAGCACCTTGGTCTCCCTACAGATGTCCCGGTCCTCAAACACTCTCTGCTTCATTCGGAAAAATGCTGCACTCACAGAGCTCAGGCAGTGTTGAACTTCAGTGTCAATGTTGACTTTTGTGGAGAGGTGGCTGCCAAGGGAGCGGAAATGGTCAACATTTTCTAATGTTGCACCATTAAGCTGTATTTCTGGCATTGGAAAGGGATTGGATGGTGACTGCTGGAAGAGCCCTTTGGTTTTCTCGATGTTCAATGAGAGGCTGAGCTTCTCGTATGCTTCTGCAAAGGTGTTTAGAGTGGCTTGTAGGTCTTCTTCTGAATGTGCACAGACTATGTTATCATCAGCATACTGGAGTTCTATAAGAGATGTTGTAACCTTGGTTTTGGCTTTCAGTCTGCTGTGGGATTGGCTGTTGACTGCTGGAAGAGCATGTTGGTTTTTTCAGTGTTCAATGAGAGGCTGAGCTTCTCGTATGCTTCTGCGAAGGTGTTTAGAGTAGCTTGTAGGTCTTCTTCTGAATGAGCACCGACGACGTTATCATCAGCATATTAGAGTTCTATAACAGAAGTTGTTGTAACCTGGTGGGAAGCTTCCCATCAACAAGGTGAAGTATCATAGCAATGAAGATGCAATGAAGAATGCAAACTGGGATCTACTAGCGTTTCTCAACCTGGGGGTTGGGGTCCCTGGCGGTGGGTTGCGAGGGGTTTCAGAGAGGGTCGCCAAAGACCATCAGAAAACGCATATTACACTTAGTCCACTGTAAAGCCAAATTCATTATGAAAGCCACCCATTGGAGAGATCTCTTTATCTCACGAAATGGGGCCTCTTGTCATGGCGATGAACTTGATTGTTGACATGGTCAGCGGACTACTAAATGAACAGATCTATCTCTCCTTCTTATCAAACTCTCCTCACAACGACTGAAGGAGTGGAAATCTATCATTTGGGTATGACTGGAGACCATTTACCATTTGCTCTCCTTTTGAGGTTTTGGTTTTGTTGTCGTCTAGGAACATCTCCGAATCGTCCAGGCCCTGGACAAAGTCAACGCCCTTGAAGCCCAAGCCCAAGACGAGAAGGTGAAGGAGGCCATCCAGGCTCAGGGGCACAACGTCACCCGGGAGATTTTCCTCCATAAGCGAGACGTGGAGCTGGAGCATCAGAAGAAGTGAGCTTTTGAATTGTCTCTTACCTTAAACACTGGAATTAATATATGCTAGCCACCCCCTGCCAGGTGTTGCTGTGGCCCAGTCTGGGGATCTCGAAAATAAAGTAATGAGAAAGTGTTGGTTTCTAATATATGCAATGCCTTTATGATTGTGGGTAAACAGTACTTCTTGTTGTTTCTTTGTCAGTGCTGATGAAGAGATTGTCTGGTTTGCCTACTCTGGAACATATTTTTGTCCTTCTTTGACACTATATCTCTCTGTGTGTGAATCATATCTATCTATCTCTATGGCTGGATGGCTCTTTGACAGGGGGCTTTGTTTACATTTTCTTGACCTGGTGAAGGGAGTTGGACTGGATGGCCTTAAGTATTTTCTGTTGGTCATGGGGGGGGGGGGTCTGTGTGGGAAGTTTAGCCCAATTATATCGCTGGTGGGATTGAGAATGCTCTTTGATTGTAGGTGAACTATAAATCCCGGTAACTACAACTCCCAAATGTCAAGATTTTATTTCCCACAAGCTCCATCTGTGTTCATATTTGGCATGTGGAATATTAGTGCCAAGTTTGGACCAGATTCAACATTGTTTGAATCCACTGTGCTCTCTGGATGGAGGTGAACTACAACACCCAAACTCAAGGTCAATGCTGAGTAAACCCTTCCACTATTTTCTCTTGGTCATGGGAGTTCTGTGTGCCATGTTTGGTTCAATTCAATCGTTGATGGAGTTCAGAATGCTCTTTGATTGTAGGTGAACTATAAATCCCAGTAACCACAACTCCCAAATGTCAAGGTCTATTTCCCACAAACTCCACCTGTGTTCATATTTGGGCATGTGGAATATTAGTGCCAAGTTTGGACCAGATTCAATATTGTTTGAATCCGCAGTGTTCTCTGGATGTGGATGAACTATAATTCCCAAACTCAAGGTCAATACCCACTAAACCCTTCTAGTGTTTCTGTTGGTCATGGGAGTTCTGTGTGCCACGTTTGGTTCAATTCAATCGTTGATGGAGTTCAGCATTCTCTTTGATTGTAAGTGAACTATAAATCCCGGTAACCACAACTCCCAAATGTCAAGGTCTATTTGCCACAAACTCCACCTGTGTTCATATTTGGGCATGTGGGATATTAGTGCCAAGTTTGGACCAGATTCAACATTGTTTGAATCCGCAGTGTTCTCTGGATCTAGGTGAACTACAACTCCCAAACTCAAGGTCAATGCCCACCAAACCCTTCTAGTGTTTCTGTTGGTCATGGGAGTTCTGTGTGCCACGTTTGGTTCAATTCAATCGTTGATGGAGTTCAGCATTCTCTTTGATTGTAAGTGAACTATAAATCCCGGTAACCACAACTCCCAAATGTCAAGGTCTATTTGCCACAAACTCCACCTGTGTTCATATTTGGGCATGTGGGATCATAGTGCCAAATTTGGACCAGATTAAACATTGTTTGAATCCGCAGTGTTCTCTGGATGTAGGTGAATTACAACTCCCAAACTCAAGGTCAATGCCCATCAATGCTCATGTTGGTCATGGGAATCCAATGTGCCACGTTTGGTTCAATTCCATCATTGGAGGAGTTCAGAATACTCTTTTGATTGTAGGTAAACTACAAAATCCCAGCAACTACAACTCCCAAATGACAAAATCATTTTTTTTTTAGTGATAAGTCACTCCTTGGGTTAGTAAATGTCTTGGCAATTCGTCCAATTGTTTTTGAGTTATGTTAATCCTACAAACAAACATTACATTTTTATTTATATAGATATTAATTAATGGGCAGATTGGGGTCACATGGAATGCCTGAGATGGAGGCCTTGCATTGTGCCATGGCTGCGCTCAATTTGTGCGCCGTTGCTTGAATGCAGGGAATTTATGGAACAGCAGAAAGCCAAGAAGATTGAAATTGTGGCTCGGATCTTGAAAGAGGAAGCTCAGCAGGAGAAAGTGAAGAAGCAATCCCACCCGGGGATCCTGAAGGGCAAGGAGAAACTCTCCGATGCTATTAAATGGCGCTTGAAAACATGGCGGTACATCAAAGAAACATGTTATGATTCAATGGCATCTTCTACTCTGGTGAGTGGAAGTCTAAGGGACACATTTGTAGCACTGGCTTGTCGTTCCTGCAATTCTTTGTGTGTGTTCAAATCCTTCATGGTGTAACATTGGCTCGATCAGGCATGGCACACTTTCTAACTTCAGGGCTGTGTGCTAGTACTCCCTGCTAGGAGGACTGCCTGCCCAGTGATGGAAGGAAGGAAGAGAAGGAGGGAGAGAGGGAAGAGAGAGGGAAGCGTGGAAGAAGAAAGAGGGAGAGAGGGAAGAAAGATGGAAGGAAGGAAAGAAGAAGGGATGAAAGGGTGGAAGGAGAAAAGAAAGAGAGAAAGAATACAATTTAAAAGGGAAGGAAGGAGAAAGAAAGAAAGGGAGGAAGGAAGGAAGGACGAAAGGGTGGAAGGAGAAAAGAAAGAGAGAAGGAATACAATATAGAAGGGAAGGGAGGAGAAAGAAAGAGAGGGAGGAAAGAAGAAAGGACAAAAGGGTGGAAGAGAAAAGAAAGAGAGAAGGAATACAATGTAAAAGGGAAGGAAGGAGAAAGAAAGAAAGAAAGAAAGAGGGAGGGAGGAAAGAAGGAAGGATGAAAGGGTGGAAGGGGAAAAGAAAGAGAGAAAGAATACAATGTAGAAGGGAAGGAAGGAAGGAAAAAGAAAGAGAGGGTGGAAAAAAGAAAGGACGAAAGGGTGGAAGGAGAAAAGAAAGAGAGAAGGAATACAATATAAAAGGGAAGGAAGGAGAAAGAAAGAAAGGGAGGAAGGAAGGAAGGAAGGACGAAAGGGTGGAAGGAGAAAAGAAAGAGAGAAGGAATACAATATAGAAGGGAAGGGAGGAGAAAGAAAGAGAGGGAGGAAAGAAGAAAGGACAAAAGGGTGGAAGAGAAAAGAAAGAGAGAAGGAATACAATGTAAAAGGGAAGGAAGGAGAAAGAAAGAAAGAAAGAAAGAAAGAGGGAGGGAGGAAAGAAGGAAGGATGAAAGGGTGGAAGGGGAAAAGAAAGAGAGAAAGAATACAATGTAGAAGGGAAGGAAGGAAGGAAAAAGAAGGAGAGGGTGGAAAAAAGAAAGGATGAAAGGGTGGAAGGAGAAAAGAAAGAGAGAAGGAATACAATATACAAGGGAAGGAAGGAGAAAGAAAAAGAGGGAGGAAAGAAGGAAGGACGAAAGGGTGGAAGGAGAAAAGAAAGAGAGAAGGAATACAATATAAAAGGGAAGGAAGGAGAAAGAAAAAGAGGGAGGAAAGAAGGAAGGACGAAAGGGTGGAAGGAGAAAAGAAAGAGAGAAGGAATACAATATAAAAGGGAAGGAAGGAGAAAGAAAAAGAGGGAGGAAAGAAGGAAGGATGAAAGGGTGGAAGGAGAAAAGAAAGAGAGAAGGAATACAATATAAAAGGGAAGGAAGGAGAAAGAAAGAGGGAGGAAAGAAGGACAAAAGGATGGAAGGGAAGGATGGAAGGAGAAAGAAGGAGGGAAGAGAGGGAGGTAAGGAGGAAGGAAAGAGAGAAGTAAAGGGAGAGAAGTAGGGAAGGATGAAAGGGTGGAAGGGAAGGATGGATATTTATTTTATGTATCGTGTCAGTATCAACCAGACACAAATGTATTACATTTTAAACAAATTTTTAACAAACAGACAAAACAGAGTTTGCAAGCTTAGAAGGATGGATGGAAGGAAGGATGGGAGGGAGGGAAGGAGGAAGGAAAGAGACAAGGGAAAGAAAGAAGAAAGGGTGGAAGGACTGAAGGATAAAACAGAGAGAAGGAAGGAAAGACAAAAGGGAAGGAAGGAGAAAGAAAGAGAGAGGAAAGAAGGAGGGAAGAGGGAGGAAAGAGAGAAAGAAAGAAAGACAAAAAGGAGAGAAGTAGGGAAGGGTGAAAGGGTGAAAGGGAAGGATGGATAGAAGGAAGGAAGGTAGGGAGGGGAGGAAGGAAAGAGAGAAGGAAGGAAAGACAAAAGTGAGGAAGAGAAGGTAGATTGAAAGAAGAAAGAGGGAGATAGGGAAGGAGGAAGGAAAGAGGGAAGGAAGGAAAGACAAAAGGGAAGGAAAGAAGAAAGGATGAAAGAGTTGAAGGGAAGGATGGAAGGATAAAGGAAGGGAGGAAAAACAAAAGGGAAGGAAGGAAAGGGAGAGGAAGGAAAGAGGGAAGGAAAGAAGGATGAAAGGGTGGGAAGGATGGAAAGAAAAAGAAGGAGGGGAGGAAAGGAGGAAGGAAAGAGAGAAGGAAGGAAAGACAAAAGGGAGGGAAGGAGGAAAGGGTGGAAGTGAAGGAAGGGAAGGAGAAAAGAAAAAGAAGGAAAGATGAAAGAGAAAGGGAAGAAAGGATGGAGAGAAGGAGGGAAGGGAAGGAGGAAGGAAAGAAGGAAGGAAGGAAGGAAAGACAAAGGGGAAGGAAAGAAGAAAGGCTGAAAGGGAAGGATGGATGGATCCAGGAAAGAGAAGGAAGGAAAGACAAAAGAGAAGGAAGGAAAGAGAGAGGGAGGAAAGAGAGAAGGAAAGAAGGACGAAAGGGTGGAAGGGAAGGATGGAAGGAGAAAGAGGGAGGGAAGGGAGGGAAGGATGAAAGGGTGGAAGGAAAAGACGAAAGAGTGGAAGGGAATAGAGGGAGGGAGAGGAGGGAGGAAAACGAGAAGGAAGGAAAGCCAAAAGGGAAGGAAGGAGAAAGAGGGAGAGAAGGAAGGAAGGAGGAAAGGATGGAAGGGAAGGAAAAAGAGAGAGGGAAGGAGGAAGAAAAGAAGGAAGGAAGGATAGGATGGTGAGAGAAAGGAGGACTTGAAGAAAGAGCCCAAGGCGCCGCATCTGGCCCCTGGGCCTGGGTTTATCCATACTTGGGCTAGACCCACAGTATTTCTGCCTATAGCTTAAGATATTTGCTGCTGTAAATTGTGCTAGAGGTCATTCATTTTCATCCAGATAACGCAGTACATTAATATATACCGTATATTCCGGCATATAAGACGACTGGGCGTATAAGACGACCCCCAATTTTTCCAGTTAAAACATAGAGTTTGGGATATACTCGCCGTATAAGACCACCCCTCTTCCAATGCACACCAAATACATTTTTTAAAAAATCAGATTTGAATTCAATATGGTAATTTGAATTCAAATGCTTCTGACATGCAGGTTCCTATGAAAGGGACATTGTACCTTACATTGGACATTATAGTTGCTCTTCCTCCCTTGAATTTCATTTACGCTCTGGGTCGTTTCCATCATGCTGGCAAGTATGAAAGCAGGCTTTAAATGGTTCAGATTACATGTATGTTGGCATAGAAGCTTGCATGCAAATAGAAGTCAGGCTTTGTACGATGAGTACTGAGGTGAAGGCAAAGAATTTGTAGAATTTTTATCTATAAGCAGTCTTTATAAATCAGGACCTCCTATCAGAAGAGAGGGGCAGATTGGACCTCATCCTTCAGAAATGTAGCATTTGGCATGGCACATGTTTACTGGGTCACATCTTGACATGTCTTCATCCTTAAATCACCGTGACAGCTTGAATTGTTTTAGAGTTTCTCAAGAACATAGCCAGGTGATGTTTAATTGTTAGAAGGGGAAAAGAGATCAGAAAAGAGGAAAGGGGACCCTGGGTCAAGAAGAGCTTTCCAGTTTGACTTCTGTCAAAAATGAAATGCAAAGATACAGGATGGGGGACACGTGGCTCGAGAGTGGTATGTGTGAAAAAGATCTTGGGGTCCTCGTGGACAACAAGTTAAACATGAGCCAGGAATGTCATGCGGTGGCAAAACAAAAACAAAAACAAAAAAAACCAATGGGATTTTGGCCTGCATCAATAGGAGCATAGTGTCTAGATCCAGGGAAGTCATGCTCCCCATGCTCTATTCTGCCGTGGTTAGACCAAACCTGGAATTACATTGTGTCCAATTCTGGGCACCACAACTGAAGGGAGATGTTGATAAGCTGGAATGTGTCCAGAGGAAGAGGGTGACTAAAATGATCAAGGGTCTGGAGAACAAGCCCTATGAGGAGTGGCTTAAAGAGCTGGGTATGTTTAGTCTGAAGAAGAGAAGGCTGAGAGGAGACATGATGAGAGCCATGTATAAATATGTGAGAAGAAGTCATAGGGAGGAGAGAGCAGGTCAAGGGTCTGGAGAACAAGCCCTATGAGGAGTGGCTTAAAGAGCTGAGTATGTTTAGCCTGAAGAAGAGAAGGCTGAGAGGAGACATGATGAGAGCCATGTATAAATATGTGAGAAGAAGTCATAGGGAGGAGAGAGCAGGTCAAGGGTCTGGAGATCAAGCCCTATGAGGAGTGGCTTAAAGAGCTGGGCATGTTTATCCTGAAGAAGAGAAGGCTGAGAGGAGACATGATGAGAGCCATGTATAAATATGTGGGAAGAAGTCATAGGGAGGAGAGAGCAGGTCAAGGGTCTGGAGATCAAGCCCTATGAGGAGTGGCTTAAAGAGCTGGGCATGTTTATCCTGAAGAAGAGAAGGCTGAGAGGAGACATGATGAGAGCCATGTATAAATATGTGGGAAGAAGTCATAGGGAGGAGAGAGCAGGTCAAGGGTCTGGAGATCAAGCCCTATGAGGAGTGGCTTAAAGAGCTGGGCATGTTTATCCTGAAGAGAAGGCTGAGAGGAGACATGATGAGAGCCATGTATAAATATGTGAGAAGAAGTCATAGGGAGGAGAGAGCAGGTCAAGGGTCTGGAGATCAAGCCCTATGAGGAGTGGCTTAAAGAGCTGGGCAATGGCATGTTTAGCCTGAAGAAGAGAAGGCTGAGAGGATACATGATGAGAGCCATGTATAAATATGTGAGAAGAAGTCATAGGGAGGAGAGAGCAGGCCAAGGGTCTGGAGATCAAGCCCTATGAGGAGTGGCTTAAAGAGCTTGGCATGTTTAGCTGAGAGGAGACATGATGAGACCCTATGTAAATATGTGAGAGGAAGTCATAGGGGGGGCACAGGGAGGGAGGGGGCGAGGAGGAGCAGCGGCAGGCTTCGCTACCAAGCTGGCAGCATGGTAGCCTACTGGGCTGTCTTCACCTTCGCAGGCATTGAGTTGGGTCCGCCTCTGCCCTCCATCTCAGTGTAGCTGCTGCAGGAGGGAGCCAAAGCCATAGGGGCAGGGCCTCTCGCTGCTCCGCCCCGCCCCCGCAGATAGCCCCGCCCCCGGTTCCGCCCCCCCCCCCCCCGCTCCGTCTTCAACTCCTGCTGCTTTACCAGGCCGGCGAGGGTGTTTGCATGCAAAGCTAGCAGCAGACCAGTGGCGGAGGGGACAGCACAGCATGCAAACACCCTCGCCGGCCTGGTAAAGCAGCAGGAGTTGAAGCCGGAGCGAGGGAGGGGGTGGGGCGGGGGCAGAACCGGGGGCGGGGCCATCTGCGGGGGCGGGGCGGAGCAGCGAGAGGCCCCGCCCCTCTGGCTTTGGCTCCCTCCTGCAGCAGCTACACTGAGATGGAGGGCAGAGGCGGACCCAACTCAATGCCGGCGAGGGTGAAAACAGCCCAGTAGGCTACCATGCTGCCAGCTTGGTAGCGAAGCCTGCCGCTGCTCCTCCTCGCCCCCTCCCTCCCTCCCCCCGCCCTCCCTCCTCCTCAGGCTCCACCACGCGGGGATGCCAAGGGCGAGGGACACGAGGGAAAAATGATCCAAAAAAATTTATGCCGGGGTACAAGACGACTCCCCATTTTTGAGATGATTTTCCAGGCTTAGAAAGTCGTCTTGTACCCCGGAATATACGGTATACTGTTTAAGATCCCAGAGATTGATATATGGTTGGAAAAGGTAAGAGAAATAAGAGACATGGAAAATGTATTCAAAAAGAATACAGGGAATGTGATAAAGAGGACTGATTGGACCCTTTTTTGGGATTATGACAAACAAATAAGAGAACAAGAGGAAACAGAAAATTGAATTAGGGAAATAATGGACTAAAAAACCGAAATGTGGAATGGAAGTCAATTTTATTAATTTTTTTTAATTTTTTCTAAGTGTGGTGTTTTTTGTGTGTTGTTTTTTTTTTTGGTTTTTGTTTTGTTTTGTTTTCTTCTTTGCTCTTCCTTCTTTCAGCACTTCCCTATATTTTATTGTTCTCACTCTTTCGATGTATTCATTATAATTCAATAAAAACTATTTTAAAAAATAAAATATATATATACTGTTTAGAAGAGAGTGTTGATTAGGGAGGATATTATGAATCAAGACCTTTAAAAGCAGGGACCCTGCACCTCTAATGGCTGCAAAAGTGGAAGCACCCCCCATACACACACACACAAACACACACAAGGCCATGACCAGTATTTCTGTTTTTCTGCAGAAATCTTGGCATCCTGTTTCATCTACTGACTCCTTTGATGATGGAAGCATTTTGGAAGCATCCAAGGCGATGGTCCCACTAAGGAAAGGCAAAGAAGAAGAAGAAGACGAGAGTCTCGCTGAGCCGGAGTTTACGGGAATTTGGGATCAAGAGTGCGACATATTCAAGGTGAAAACTTGGTCATTCCAGATTGTTTATTCCTCACTTTCTTTGGCAGGGTATCCAAATTCACCAAGTTTCTGTTAGCAGAGGTGGTTTATCCTGGGGTGCCAGTCCACTTGGCTTGCTTGACTTTTACAGCTGTTGTGACATTCTTTTGAATGCTAAGGGTGGAGTTTGATGTGGGGTTTAGCCTTCTTCCTTGAATTGCAATCTGGGCTGGGCTTTAGCACAGCAGGTTAATCACCAAGCTGTAATAATTATTGCCACGGGTCAGCGTGAGCGCCTGACCTTTAGCCCAGCTTCTGCCTACCTAACCAACTCAAAAACAAATGTGTGAGTAGATAAATAGGTACCGCATTAAAGCAGGGAGGTATTGTAGGCATGGCATTTCGATCAGAAAAAGGAGGAAGTTTACGAACAAAGAAAACTCTTCAGCAAGGCCGGGACCGAGCACAGCCTCTAAAGATGCCAAAAAATGTGGAAAGCCTCTCTCTCTCTCTCTCTCTCTCTCTCTCTCTCTCTCTCTATATATATATATATATATATATACACATACATACACATATATAGGTAAAGATTTTCCCCTGATATTAAGTCCAGTCGTATCCGACTTTGGGGGTTGGTGCTCATCTCCATTTCTAAGCCAAAGAGCCGGCGGTTCCGTAGACACCTCCAAGGTCATGTGGCCAGCATGACTGCGTGGAGGGCCGTTACTTTCCCGCAGAAGCAGTACCTATTGATCTACTCACATTTGCATGTTTCCCCTTCGTGGTCCCTGTGAATCGCACATATGGTAACCC
Source organism: Anolis sagrei (assembly GCF_037176765.1). Taxonomy (NCBI): domain Eukaryota; kingdom Metazoa; phylum Chordata; class Lepidosauria; order Squamata; family Anolidae; genus Anolis; species Anolis sagrei. Next base: position 1,441,912 of record NC_090033.1, read on the forward strand.
AGTTCAAAGGAGATATTGTGGATTATCTGCCTTGATATTCTGGGTTGTGTGGCTGTGTGGAAGAGGAAAAGCGAGGTATAGAGGAGGAGGAGAAGTAGTAGTGGTTATTTAACTTCTGGCACTGCTTCAAACCCTTTCCCTTGCTGCTCATTCCGCTTGCCAAAGCTCTCCTTAGAATGTGATCAGTCAAAGAAACGGAGGACTCAAAGCATTTGCACTCTTAAACGAGAAGAAAAAATATCTGACATAGTCTTGGTTCACAGATTTCTGAGGACACATATCACTTCATGTTTGCTGCCTGGTTTCACTTTTCCAACTGAATGTGACATCCGTTTGAGTTGGTGATAAAGATGGCTTCCTGTGGAAAAGAGACGGGATTGCGAACCTTTTGAATACGGCACGGCAACCATGTTAATTTACTTCGGCGGAGCGAGATTGTTAATTTTAGATAAGAAAGGAAAGCCTTCTTTCATTTTCTTTTCTGGTTACATGTGATTTTAGGAAGCAGTGTAGGGACTTTTCAGGACTTGAGAGCTGGATGTTCCCTTTCAAATCGAAGATCCTATGATTCTAAACCAGTGGCTCCCAACTGTGGTCACTGGACCACCACCGGTCCGCAAGAACTAAAACATGGTCCACGGCCTCACCGTTACTACACCTTATTGTGCCAATGCTTATTAAATATGGTTTTCTTTGGGCAAGCTGATGGTGACTACTGAATGGCATATGTTCTGTATCAGAAACTAGAGCTGATGTGGTTTATCCAATGCAATTTTCTGAATCAGCACCCAAAATAACCAAACCCAATCTAAAGTTGACCAAAAATGAACCTGTAACCCTTTTGGTACTTACTTACATACTTAGGCAATCCCTCATTGGCCAAGCAGGATAGTCTTCCAGGATCAGTGATCTGGTGGGTCCGTAGGTGATGGTGGAACCCTATTCTTGACCTGCATGTTCTCCCGCAGTGAAGGCATTGGTTTCCAGGTGGAAGGCCATCCCGGTCAGGGTTGGCTTGATGCGCCTTCCTCTTGGCACATTTCTCTCTTTCACCCTCCATTCGTGCTGCTTCAAATTCTGCAGCACTGCTGATCACAGCTGACCTCCAGCTGGAGCACTCAAGGGCCAGGGCTTCCCAGTTCTCAGTGTCTATGCCAGACTTTTTAAGGTTGGCTTTGAGCCCGTCTTTCAATCCCTTTTCTTGCCCTCCAACATTCCGTTTTCCGTTCTTGAGTTCGGAGTAGAGCAACTGCTTCGGGAGACGGTGGTCAGGCATCCGGACAACGTGGCTGGTCGAGCGGAGTTGATGGCAGAGGACCATCGCTTCAGTGCTTGTGGTCTTTGCTTCTTCCAGCACGCTGACGTTTGTCCGCCTGTCTTCCCAAGAGATTTGGGGGATTTTTTGGAGGCAACGCTGATGCAATCGTTCCAGGAGTTGCATGTGACGTCTGTAGACTGTCCACGTTTCGCAGGCATAGAGCAGGGTTGGGAGGACAATAGCTCTATAAACAAGCCCCTTGGTCTCCCTACGGATGTCCTGGTCCTCAAACACTCTCTGCTTCATTCGGAAAAATGCTGCACTCGCAGAGCTCAGGCGGTGTTGTATTTCGGTGTCGATGTTGGCTTTGGTGGAGAGGTGGCTGCCAAGGGAGCAGAAATGATCAACATTTTCTAATGTTACACCATTAAGTTGTATTTCTGGCATTGCAGAGGGATTGGCTGGTGACTGCTGGAAGAGCACCTTGGTTTTCCCGATGTTCAATGACAGGCCGAGCTTCTTGTATGCTTCTGCGAAGGTGTTTAGAGTGGCTTGCAGGTCTTCTTCTGAATGCGCACAGACGACATTGTCATCAGCATACTGGAGTTCTATAACAGATGTTGTTGTAACCTTAGTTTTGGCTTTCAGTCTGCTGAGGTTACATAGCTTGCCGTCTGTCCAATAGATGATTTCCACTCCGGTGGGAATCTTCTCATCAACAAGATGAAGTATCATAGCGATGAAAATGGAGAATAAAGTTGGGGCAATAACACACCCCTGTGGGCATTTCTGTGGGCAAGCAGATGGTGACTACTGAATGACATATGTTCTGAATCAGAAACTAGAGCTGATGTGGTTTATCCAATGTAATTTTCTGAATCAGCACCCCAAATAACCAAACCAAATCTAAAGTTGACCAAAAATGAATCTGTAACCCTTTTGATACTAATGTTAGAGAGTGGTACCTGATTACAGTGGTCCCTGGTCAAAGAAAAGGTTGGGAACCAATATTCTAAACTATATATGATGCGGAAGATTCAGGGCAAGGGCCTATTAATAATATTAGGGGCAACACGTCGTCTCTTCCTCCTTCTCACTCTAGAAATAGTCTTGAATTTTTTTAAAAACTAGGAAAACGATCCTTTTTTTATTGAAGATAAGTAAAAGCAGCAAAATAGAAAAACACTTTAAGGGAAAAAGTAAATCCAATTAGATAAGAAGATAAGCAGGAACAAATTAGTCCAAGGTATGGTTCAGCAAAGTTCAAAAACAAAGTCCAGACTTCTCTAATAAAATCCAAAGAAACAGGGAAACGTTGATCCAAGGCATGAATAGGTAATCACAAGAGACAGAGAGTCAAAAGCGGTATACAAGTGAAGTAAGTAAATAAATAATAAATAAATAATAACAATAATAAATAAATAATAACAATAATAAATAAAAAAATATACTTTATTTATATTCTGTCCTATCTCCCCAAGGGGACTCAGGGAGGATTACAGTACACATATACGGCAAACATTCAATGCCATTATACAATTCACAAAGACAGACACTACATAAACAAAGGTAAAGGCTTCCCATCTTTTTCCATCTCCGGCATCTGGAGGCTGTGCTCAACTTCGGCCACGGGGGGTGCTGTTGCTCCATCTTCCATGCTGAGAAGCTTTGTTGTCCTTAGATGCTCTCCCGATTGAATCGCCGGCATGTCCACATGGGCGTCTTTTATTACCTCCCCGCCAAAGCGGTACCTATTTATCTACTCACATTACCTTGGGAAGTCTGATCTGGCCACGGTGGTCTACACTCTGGTTACATCCCGAATAGATTACTGCAACGCACTCTACGTGGGGCTGCCTTTGAAGACGGTTCGGAAACATCAGCTAGTTCAACGGGCACCAGCCAGATTACTAACTGGGGCGGCATACAGGGAGCATACCACCCCCCTGCTATGCCAGCTCCACTGGCTGCCGGTCCATCTCCGAGCCCAATTCAAAGTGCTGGTTTTGCCATTACTTATGTGTAAACTACTTTGAGTCCCCCTCGGGGTGAGAATAAATTTTTTGAACTGCTAGGTGAGCACATGCTGGGCTGGTGGTTGGGAGCTCACCCCAATCCGGACTTGAACTGTCAGCCTTTCGAAAACTAGATTTTCTGCAGCTGGCGGTTTAACACACTGTGCTAAAGCCCGGCCTATAAGTTGACTATAGATTGTATATAAATTGCAGCTTGAGTGGCTTTCAATTTTGTTTTGCTGGCTTTTTGTGTGTGGTGTTGGAGGTAAATTTGGCCAAGCCACAATAATTTCCTTACAGATCTACATGTTTTCATGCTTTAATTTCACAATTTTCATAGTCCACAAAAGCCCTTACGAGGTTAGTTGTTCATAGTAGAAATATTGACTCTGTTGTGGCTTTATATGGCTCAGGTCACAGATGACAGAATCGACTCCAAACCTCTTGGTGCATCTGAGCTGGAAAAGGAGATTTTTGCTCCAGATGTGGAGAAGCTGCATAGCGGGATCATTCGTAAACACAGGGTTTGCGGCCGTGAATTTAAGGGGTGCCCTTTCTATAGCAAGCCCAGCCTCATTCATTTCAAGGTTAGTGATCTTTGCTTGGGTGAAAAATGAACTAAGGCCTCTTTTTCAAAACTGCTCAATCTAATCGTTCCAGAAGATTTAAATACGTTAATTATGTATGGTGCTTTAATTGGTGCATTTAAAATCTATGTCGTGGCTTGCTATTTTGACAAAGTTCAGTTTTCTAAGATTTTTTTAAAATGTGTGTGTGTGTGTGTATATATATATATATATATATTTGATTTTGTTTATGTCCCACTTTCCTCAAATGGGAATCAATTATATTACTGTTTACCATCGTGGTCAACTGTGAATCGCACATATGGTAATTCCTGCGCCTGCGCAGAACAGCTTTCGGAACCTTCTAGAGCAGCATTTCTCAACCTGGGGGTCGGGACCCCTCAGGGGGTCGCGAGGGGGTGTCAGAGGGGTCGTCAAAACCCATCACAAAGCATAGCATTTTCTGTTGGTTTTGGGGGTTCTGTGTGGGAAGTTGAGCCCAATTCTATCACTGGTTGGGTTCTTTGATTGTTGGTGGACTATAAATCCGAGCAACTACAACTCCCAAATTCCCCAAACTCCACCAGTGTTCACATTTGGGCATATTAAGTATTCATGCCATGTTTGGTCCCGATCCACAGTCCACAGAGCTCTCTGAATGCAGGTGAACTACAACTCCAAAACTCAAAGACAATGCCCACCAAACTTTTCCAGTATTTTCTCTTGGCCATGGGAGTTCTGTGTGCCAAGTTTGGTTCAATTCCATCGTTGGTAGAGCTCAGAATGCTCTTTTGATTGTAGGTGAACCATAAATCCCAGAAACTACAACTCCCAAATGACAAAATCAATCTCCCCCCAACCCCACCAAATTTGGGTATTTGTGCCAAATTTGGTCCAATGAATGAAAATACATCCTACATATTGGATATTTACCTTAAAATTCATAACAGTAGCAAAATTACAGTTGTGAAGTAGCAATAAACATAATGTTATGGTTGGGGGTCACCACAACATAAGAAACTGTATTAAGGGGTCGCAGCATTGGGAAGGTTGAGAAACACTGTTCTAGAGAGTTATTAAACATTTTTGGTGGTAGCCCCGCCCACTCTCCCTGTGAGTATAAATAGCCAGTGGGAGGGGCTACAGCCTCCAGTTCTCTTCATCCGCCGCTGAAGCAGCAGCGAGAGAACCTTCACTCAGACTAGCTTCCCTTGCTTGGTTTTTTGCCTTGACTCAGACTGCCTGACTTGACTTCTCCTTCTTTGTCCCGGACTATATTTGACTTGCCTAACTATTTGTTCTTTCTGTCTTGGCTTTGATCTTTCCCTTTTTGACACGGACTGTTTTGATCTGCCCTTGCTGTGCCCTGTCTGTCTTTCAGTTCTGCCTTTATTCTGATGGACTCAACACATTCTGATAAAGGATCCTCTTCTATATAGTCCCATGCTATAATTTTTTTAAAATTCTAAATATTTACATTTTTTTAAAAAAAATGATGTACATCCAAAGGTAATTTTAATTGTTTTAAGACAAGTCAAATGCACATTCTAGACTTTTGGAGAGCTGACGTCTGAAAAATGAAGGAAATATTGAGCAGCATTCCGTGGATACCAGTACTAAAAAACAAGGGATGTAAGGATGGATGGTAATCATAGAGACCTCATGGGCCATCCAGTCCAATCCCCCGCCAAGAAGCAGGAAAATTGCATTCAAATCACCCCTGACAGATGGCCATCCAGCCTCTGTTTAAAAGCTTCCAAAGAAGGAGCCTCCACCACACTCTGGGGCAGAGAGTTCCACTGCTGAACGGCTCTCACAGTCAGGAAGTTCTTCCTAATGTTCAGATGGAATCTCCTTTCTTGTAGTTTGCTCCATTTGTTCTTGTAGTTGCTCCATTGCATCCTAGTCTCTAGGGAAGCAGAAAACTGAACAGCTCTCACAGTCAGTAAATTCTTCCTAATGTTCAGATGAAATCCCCTTTTCAAGAGTGAAATACTCAAGATGCAACGGCAAACACTACCAACAAAAAGAAGAAATGAGACAAGTGCAAAGATGCCAGAATGAATGTCCAAAGAACTTCTAACTGGGCTAAGACTCAAAAGAGACATGCACAAGAAGTGGAAAAAGGGAGAAATCACCAAATTTAAATGCTTAACCAACTCTTGTAGCTAAAATGTTTGCAAGGCTAAAGCGCAAAACGAGTTCAGGCTTACCAAGGACAATAAAAACAATTAAAAGGTCTTCTTTGCTTACATCGGTAGAAGAAGGAAGAATGAGGAGGTGATAGGGCCTCTGCGAGGAGAAGATCATAATAATCATAGAATCCTAGAGTTGGAAGAGACCTCATGGGCCATCCAGTCCAATCCCGTTTTGCCAAGAAGCAAGAAAATTGCATTCAAAGCATCCCTGACAAATGGCCACCCAGTCTCTGATTAAAAGCTTTCAAAGAAGGAGCCTCCACCACCCTCTGGGGCAGAGAGTTCCACTGGTGAACAGCTCTCACAGTCAGGAAGTTCCTCCTAATGTTTAGATGGAATCTCTGTTCCTGTAGTTTGAAGCCATTGCTTTAATATTCCTGTTTCTTGGCAGAATATGGTTGGACTGAATGGCCCACGAGGTCTCTTCCAACTCTAGGATTCCATGATTAATCAACTTAAGCATTGCACTTTTATTTCTAACCCCCCCCCCCCCCAATCATGTTTGCTTAAGTGTGCTTTCTTGACACAGGGCTGGCATTGCCGTTGCATCGATCAATTCATTGTGTTCAGGATTTCCATGACATAAGAGCAGCCTATCCTTGCCAACTATTGTCTTGCGATTATAATGGTGGAAACATGTCTTGATTCTTTACAGGACTTTGACATTGGTAAAACTTATAAAAAGAAGATGGTTCTGATCAATGCTTTCTATGGCATTAACTTCTGCAAGCTAATTGGCGTCAATGAACACCTGAAGGATTTTTTCACTGTGCAGTAAGTAAACATGAGTAGAATGTGGCCTTGTTTGGGGTTGATGGCATGAGAGGATAGGAAACTGGGTGGTGGCAGAGTTTGTCGACCTTCTCACTTAGTTTGGGCCTTCTGTGACTAGACTGAGGGAAGTAATCGTCCCATTGCCTTCTGCTTTGATCAGAACTCCCCTGAATTAACACTGTGTTCAGTTTTGGGCACCATAATTCCAGACGGATGTGGACAAGATGGAAGGTGGCCAGAGAAGAGTGACCAGTGTGGTCTAAAGTTTGGAGCCCGTTCACTCAGAGAAGCAGCTTTGGCATTACGAGGATTGAATAAAAAATAATACTTCCCCCTTTGTAACTCCTCAATAGATGGCAGTACTGGCATGCGGCAGGTACTGGCTTGTTCAGTAGACTCTCCTCTACAGTTCCATTTGGCAGGAAGCCTTAGCATTGAACAGTTGAGTTGTTAAAGTACGAAGTATGGAACCCTGCACAGACGGTCGATCAGTGCGACTAAGCACCGTATGCGGCAGGTGCTGGCTTGTTCAGTAGACTCTCCTCTACAGTTCCATTTTGGTGGGAAGCCTTAGCATTGAACGGTTGTATTGTTAAAGTGCGAAGTATGGAACCCTGCGCAGACAGTTACTTAAGTCAATGCGACTTAAGCAACATGCCCTCATTGAATTCTTGACAGCATGACAAACAAAAAGTTGGACGTCCTGTGACAGCAACCACTGAGTTTCACAAGCAAAAGGTAGACAGATTGATTCAGGACAATCGTCGTATCACTTGGAGATAAATTTCAAGCATAGTCGACATTTCACAAGAAGGTGTGGGTCACGTCATTGCTTTGCTTGGCTATTGGAAGATCTGTGCAGGATGGATTGCGGAAACAGTGTCGACTTCTTCTGTGATGGCTTCAGAAAACTTGTTCATCATTGGCAGAAATGTATCCAGTTGTTTGGTGATTGTGTGGGAAAGTGAATAGTGGGAGTTAAAGAGCACATTCCAAGGTTTATTTCAGTATTTGATATATTAAAATATTCCCATCCAACCCAAGTAACTAAGGCGGAGGTATTACTTTTCCTTCAACCCTCGTAGGTCTAAACAGAAAGAGAAAGAGGCTGAGAGAAGGTGAGAGAAGGAGACCTGAGGGCCATGTTTCAGTATCTGAAAGGAGGCCATTTGATTGTTGCCAGACACTGTTTTGTTTGCTGCTGATAGATGATACAAATACAAATTGTGATCTAAATCTACCTATTATTATTCACCCCTGCAGCCTTGATCCTCCAGGCCCAATGTCTGCTGGAATGTCGTGTGAAGTTGGGGTGACCTTTAAACCGCTGGTAGGTGCAAAACAGAATTGTCCCAACTTATATGGTGTTTGCAAATTTTAAAATAGCAAAAGGATTCAAGGAAGAACCAAGTAAGATTGATATGCTTTTCAAATAGTATTCAATTCAGACAGTTTTTACAACTGTACTAGCAAAGGAGTCAACTTTTTGTAAGTGTTGATTTGGGGAAGTATATTACTTTATATAATATACTAGTTGTCCCCTGCCACGCGTTGCTGTGGCCCAGTCTGGTGATCTGGAAAATAAAGTAATCAGAAAGTATTATTTATTTATTTATTTATTTATTACTTGCACTTATTGACCGCCACTCTCAGCCCTAGGGCGACTCGTGGCGGTGAACAACAACATAGAAAAGACAGTGTACAATAAATCACGACAATACATACAAACTACCACTACATAACATATACTTATGCTAAAAATCCGCTTCGTCAAATCCTGGGGTCATAGTCAATTTCATAGTCATAGTCATAGTCCATTCCAGTATCGTTCCAATGATAACACTCAGTTGAAGGCCTGCTCGAAGAGCCAAGTTTTCAGGCTCCTACGAAAGGCCATCAAGGAGGGCGCCTGTCTAACTTCAACAGGGAGGGTGTTCCACAGCCGGGGGGCCACCACCGAGAAGGCCCGCTCTCTCGTCCCCGCCAGACGTGCCTGTGAGGCGGGCGGGACCGAGAGAAGGGCCTCCCCGGATGATCTCAAGGTCCTCGTGGGCTCGTAGGCCGAGATGCGGTCTGCAAGGTATTTTGGGCCGGAACCGTTTAGGGCTTGGTTTCTAATATAATTTCTTTCTGCTTGTGGGTAAACAATATTTCTTGCTGTTTCTTTGTCAGTGTTGATGTGGAGATTGTCTGGTTTGCCTACTCTGGAACATGCAACATACCATTGCCCTTCTTTAGGAGTCCCTTTCAAATCTGTGTGGGAAGTTTGCCCCAATTTTGTCATTGGTGGGGTTCAGCATGCTCTTTGATTGTAAATGAACTATAAATCCCAGTAACTACAACTCCCAAACGTCAAGGTCTGTTTTCCCCAAACTCCATCTGTGTTCCTAGTTGGGCATATGGAATATTTGTGCCAAGTTTGGTCCAGATCCATCATTGTTAGTAGGGACGACATCAGAATATCCCCTACACGAGGAGAACCTGTGGGTGCCGTGAGGTTGATGCAGAAGTGGAGGACTCAGAACATTTTTTTCTTAAAATGTCCCTACTACAACAGGATCCGGTCTTACTACCTAGAGTCCCTGCTGGAGAACCATACTTATTCAGAGAATAAGGAGAAATTGCACATCCTCCTTCAGGGTTCAGATAAAACTCTATTTTAAAATTGACCCTTTTTACCCAAAAAGCGCTGGCCATCCGCGAGAAGATGGAAGCAGAGAGAGGCGACCTTGCTGCCATCAACAAAACTCAAGCTTAAAAACTTAATATGGACACGCCACTAGTTTTACCTACCCATGCCCCCCACCCTAACCCTATTTTAAGGAATTAATCAATTTTTAATCTTTTAACCTCTTTATCTCGTAGTTGCTCAATTATTTAGGAGTGAGTCGACAGGCCAGTAGGCCATGATGCCTTGTATTCCTATATGGTTTTTCTGTATGTGTATGTTTTGTATGTTTTGCATGTTTTGATATGGTCAAAATTGACTAATCAATAAAGAATTGTTGTTGTTGTTGTTGTATAAAAAGCCTCTAATTTCCATCATTGTTTGAGTCTCTGGATGTAGGTGAACTACAATTCCCAAACTCAAGGTCAATGCCCATCAAACCCTTCTAGTGTTTTCTGTTGGTCATGGGAGTCCTGTGTACCACATTTGGTTCAATTCCATCATTGGTGGGGTTCAGAATGCTCTTTGATTATAGATGTACTATAAATCAAAGCAACTACAACTCCCAAATGACAAAATCCATTTGTTTTAGTGATGGTCACTCCTTGGGTTAGTAGGTGTCTTGTGTCCAAATTTTGCAGCAATTCATCCAGTGGTTTTTGAGTTATGTTAACCCCACAAACGAACATTACATTTTTATTTATATAGATTATATAGATATTATATTGTTTCTTGTATTTTATTAATTTTTGCTTTATATTTTACTGCTGTATTCCTATGTTGTATATTTGTATTGCTGTATTGTTGGGATTGGCCTCACGTAAGCCACCCCGAGTCCCCTTGAAGAGATGGTGGCAGGGTATATATAAAGTATTATTATTATTAGTAGTAGTAGTAGTAGTAGTAGTAGTAATATGGGAAACTGCCCCTTTCCAGATCAGACTATTCATCCATGCGACTCTGTATTATCTAGACAAGCAATATCAGTAAGAGCACAAACAAACCAATACATACTAAAACCGATCAATTCGTACTTTAAAACTGCCGGATGAACAATCATCTGAGTCGTCCAGCTGGAAAAGGTTGGTCTTCACTCCTGCTTTAAACTCTGGAAGTGCTTCCAGATGATGAATGTCCTTTGGCAGGTCATTTCAACAATTTGGAGGCAGTCAAAGAAAGTGACCTCTGGATCATCGTTGTCAGCTTAATTTTAGCTGAGTGAAGTAAGTGGCCTCCATTGGACTTAAGTATGGGAGAAGCCAATCCCACTGTTACCAGCCAACATTTTGTACCTTGTGTTGTCAAAGGCTTTCATGGCCAGAATCACTGGGTTGCTGTGAGTTTTCCGGGCTGTCTGGTCATGTTCCAGAAGCATTCTCTCCTGACGTTTCGCCTACATCTATGGCAGGCATCCTCAGAGGTTGAGGGGTCTGTTGGAAACTAGGCAAGTGTAATCATTTAAAAGAATAACTGTAATAATAATAATAATAATAATAATAATAGAGTAAAATAATGGAAATGTAATAATAACAATCTATATAAATATGTAATGTTCGTTTTTGGGATTAGCATAACTCAAAAAGCACGGCACGAACTGACACCAAATTTGGACACAAGACACCTATCAGGCCAACAAGTGACCATCACTCATGAAAACACTGAAAAACACAGCAAAGGGGACTTAAAAAGCCATTGCCTTTTTTGTTGACAAATGAAAGAGATTTTATGAGCACTTTTCTCTTTCAGATAAACGAAGACCTTGAAGGAGAAGTGACATTCTTATCTCAGATTGGTTCCTTTTCAGTCCCACTGAAATGTTCAACCAAGAAGTGTGTGGTAGGTTCAGGGCCTTGAAGTAGGCGACGTCTGTGTGTTTTTCAGCATGTGGAAATGCATTTAAATGTATTAGCAGCGAAGAGAAAGAAATGTGTATGTTTCTTTTTTCTCTCTTTGCCGTAATAACTCCTACAGTAATGTACTAAATAACCTATACTGGCTAGGCTGTATGTTTGAGTTTAAAACTCATCTAACATTTGCATTTTTGCCCTGTTACTAGGTGGATGGATTCAGCTGCTTTGGGGGACCTTCTACTCTGACACTTTATTATTATTGTTATTATTATTATTATTAATATTATTATTTGAACCACAACAAGATGAGTCCACAGCAGACACTCTGCTGGCTGTTGAATTGGATCACACATCGGACCCTTCCCAAGTGTATTATTATTATTATTATTATTATTATTATTATTATTATTATTATTATTTGAACCACAACAAGATGAGTCCACAGCAGACACTCTGCTGGCTGTTGTATTGGATCACACATCGGACCCTTCCCAAGTCTAGGACTGTGTTGTTGTTGTTATTATTATTATTTGAAATTCAACAAGATGAGTCCACAGCAGACACTCTGCTGGCTGTTGTATTGAATTACACGTCAGACACTTCCCAAGTGTCTATTATTATTATTATTATTATTATTATTATTATTATTATTATTTGACCCACAACAAGATGAGTCCACAGCAGACACTCTGCTGGCTGTTGTATTGGATCACACCTCGGACCCTTCCTAAGTGTCTAGGACTGTGTGATGTATCGGCAAATAATGCGTGCAGATCCCAGTAAGATGGCCTTCTGCAGCTGGCAGATGGTAATCTTGTCAGTGCCAATTGTGTTTAAGTGCAGGCCAAGTTCTTTAGGCACTGCACCCAATGTGCCGATCACTACTGGGACCACCTTGACTGGCTTGTGCCAGAGTCATTGTCGTCATCATCATTATTGCTTAGGTACCCAGCAGTGCCTGGGTTAGGCCTGTTGGGTATCCAACATTGCCCAGGTTATTTGAAAAAAGTCATTTAATTTGTTTTAAGCCTGTTCCATATTTGTTTCAATATATCTAGGCCATTCGGCCTAGTCTGCTATCAATATGTGGACGACACCCAACTCCTTTTGCGTTTGGAGCCTGGAGCAACGTCTATTCCAGACAATTTCACCTTATGCCTGGAGGCTCTGTCGAACTGGCTACGTGCTAGTAGACTGAAGGTGAACCCGACGAAGACTGAGATTCTCTGGCATGGCCACTTGATTGGTCTGACCCATTTGCTACCCACCTTCGATGGTGCTGCCCTATCTCCTTCACCTACCGTTAAGAGCTTGGGTGTCGTTTTGGATTGGCAGCTGACAATGGAAGCTCAGGTGGCTGCTGCCAGCAAACAGGCCTTTTTCCATCTACAACAAGCGAGGCAACTGGCACCCTACCTATCTGATGAGGCTCTGGCAACAGTCATCCATGCCACGGTCACGTCTAGGCTAGACTATTGCAACGCCCTGTATGTTGGCCTTCCGATGTCTATGACCTGAAAGCTCCGTATTGTTCAGAATGCGGCAGGCGGGCTACTCACAAGAACACCCATGAAATGCCATATAACACCAATGTTGGGGCATTTGCATTGGCTTCCAACTGATTACCGTGGTCTATATAAGATGCTAGTTCTGACCTTTAAAATTCTTTACGGCCAGGGTCTATCGTACCTTAGGGACTGCCTCTCATTCTCCCATCATCGGAGGTCGCAACGACCAGCCCAATGCGACTTACTTTATATACCGGGTCCTAGAGAAGTGCCCTTCGAAAGGACCAGACGCAGAGCTTTTTCTCTTTCTGCCCCTGCCTTGTGGAATTCCTTGCCGCCCTATATGATAAGTAATTCAATGATGATGATGATGATGATGATTTATTAATTTTACAAAATGCATAAGGTTATGGGAGAACTATAACTCACATCATACCAGGTTGACTCCCTGAAACTCCACCACCACAAGTTTGTTGTGGTGGGCAGGTTTGCTCTCTAGATGCATAATCAGTGGGGTCCGTGTTGTCTCTGGTAGTAGGATGAACTACAGCTCCCACCATGGTGAGTCAGTCCCCTCAAACCATTCCAGTAGGTTCACTTGCTCATGGGGGTTCTGTGTGCCAAGTCAGGTCCAGATCCATCATTGGTGGTGGTCACAGTTTCTCTGGATATAGGTGAACTACAACTCCCAGAAAGGAGAATTAGTTCCCCTCAAACTCCCCAAGTATTCAAATTTGGTTGTATTGGGTATTTGTGCCAAGTTTGGTCCAGTGAATGAAAATGCATCCTGCATATCAGATATTTGCATTACGATTCATAACAGGAGCAAAATTACAGCTATGAAGTAGCAACGAAAATAATTGTATTGTTGGGGGTCACCACAACAACATGAGGAACTGTATTAAGGGGTTGCGGCATTAGGAAGGGTTGAGAAACACCACTCTATGGCATTGCCTTTGGAATTGGCTTGACTCTAATATTCCTTTTGTTCAAAAGGGAAAGGGTTTGTTTAACGAATGATACAGATACACACATGAATGCCGCTCGTATTTTTTTTCCCCAGCTCGCACTAGATAAAGAGCTCATTGACTTTGGCGCTCATGTGGTGGGAGAGACAATTTCACGCACCATCACCTTGACAAACTCTGGCGCCTTGGGAACACGCTTCCGGCTCCGCAAATCAGCCGACCCCGATGCCCTGCACACTGCGGCCGCCCGGTCGTCCTCAGAGAGAATGGTGAGCCTGCGCCAATTTCTTGAGGGGGACTTGGATGCTCAAACGGCACAGAGCAAGCCGATCTGAAAACAGCCATCGGTTGTCTGTAGGTGTTGTTTCCCTGGGGATGGCCAACCAATTCCCTTCCATCTGCTTCAGTGAAAGAAGAAGACTTTTCATGACACTGTTGTGCTTCGCTGTCTGTTCAGGATTGCCAAAAAATTGCCATTGGATCAAATAGGAGTCGTTTCGGGCTCCCATTGATTTCTCATTCATACTGTTGAGAGATTTGGGTGGACATATCTTACTTTTCCAGTGGTAGCAATGCTGTGTTTGTTGGTTGTTTCTGCTGGGAGACATTTATTTTGGAGTTTTGGGTCGAGGGAATGGGTTGAAAGAAGAGTAATGGCAACTGGGCAGCCTGCATGTGACAGTCGAGAATTATTTTTTGCTAGACTCAGACAACATCAGCATTTTATTGGGGGGGAAATTGCTTGCTGACATTGTAGTTATGAGAGAAAAGAAAACTTTCATATCCTATGGCTGCTCTTATCACAGACTGGGGGCACTTCCAGACAGCACTAAATTAGGGGCAAAAAATCCTGGAACTTCAGAAGAGGTCCACATACCTCTTGGTCCCAGGATTTCTGCCTCCGTTGTCCAGACTTTGTTGTTGAGCAATTTACAATGGCTGTGGATAGACCCAAGCCATTGTGGTGAGAAAGAGAGGCCAATATTACAGAATAAATCTCACCAAGTTGAAGAGAAAACCACCAAGATTGGTGTAACCAGGTGAGCGGGCCCTCTGGTTTGAAGGTGGTGTTGTTGAACGCCAGATCTGTCAACGGAAAAACAACTTGGATCCAGGATTTAATCCTGGAGGAGCGGGCAGATCTGGCGTGCATCACGGAGACCTGGCTGGATGAAGCGGGGGGCGTAAACCTCTCCCAGCTTTGTCCTCCAGGTTTCTCCGTGCAACACCAACCAAGAGCCGGAGGACGGGGAGGCGAGGTCGCAGTGGTCTATAGAGATTCCATCCATCTGACCAGGAGCCCCATCCCGCAGACCACAAATTTCGAATGCGTCCACCTGAGGGTGGGTGACCGGGACAGAATAGGGATTCTTGTAGTGTACCGTCCACCTCGCTGCACTACAGTCTCCCTGCCTGAGCTAGCGGGGGTGGTCTCGAGCCTGGTGGTGGAGTCCCAACGGCTTCTTGTGCTGGGGGACTTCAACATCCATGCCGAGGCGACCCTCTCAGGAGCGGCTCAGGACTTCATGTCTGCCATGGCAACCATGGGGCTGTCCCAACAAATAACTGGCCCCACCCACTGTGCTGGACACACATTGGACTTGGTTTTCTGCCAGGGATGGGAGCAAGGTGGCGGTGTGGAGGAGTTGTCCATCTCTCCGTTGCCATGGACCGACCACTCCCTGATCAGATTTAGGCTCACTGCGCCCCCCAACCTCCGCAAAGGTGGAGGACCCATTAAGATGGTCCGCCCCAGGAGGCTTATGGATCCGAACGGATTCCTGATGGCTCTTGGGGATTTTCCCGCCACCTCGGTAGGTGACCATGTCGAGGCCCTGGTCGCTCTCTGGAATGGGGAGATGACCAGGGCAATTGACAGGATCGCTCCGGAACGTCCCCTCTCAAGTAACCGAGCTAAACCAGCTCCTTGGTTCACTGAGGAGCTGGCAGCGATGAAGCGAAGGAAGAGGGAACTAGAGAGCGTGTGGCGCTCGGACCCAAGCGAGCCAAATCGAGCACGGTTTGTGTCCTTCTTAAGGGCATATGCCGCGGCAATAAAAGCCGCAAAGAAAACTTTCTTTGCGGCCACTATTGCGTCTGCAAAAAACCGTCCGGCGGAGTTGTTTTGGATTGTCAGAGGCCTTTTAACTCCCCCTACCTCAGGTGGGAGCCCTGACAACTCGGACACGCGCTGTGAAGCATTTGCTCGGTTCTTTGCAGACAAAGTCGCTTTGATCCGTTCTGGGCTGGACGCCACATTAAATGCAGTCTCTGTGGATGTGACACAAGCACCTGCTTGTCCTATTTTGATGGATTCTTTTCAGTTTGTGAAACCCGAGGATGTGGACAAGATACTTGGAGGAATGAGGCCTACCACGTCCATCCTAGACCCCTGCCCATCCTGGCTTCTGAAAGAGGCCAGGGGGGATTGGCTGAGTGGGTAACGGTGGTGGTTAATGCCTCCCTTCGGGAAGGCACGATTCCAGCGAGCCTAAAACAGGCTATTATAAAGCCGCTGTTGAAGAAACCATCACTGGACCCCACTAAATTTGACAACTTTCGGCCTGTTTCCAATCTTCCCTTCTTGGGCAAAGTCATGGAAAGCGTGGTGGCCTCACAACTCCAGGTATTCTTGAGAGACACGGATTATCTGGATCCGGCACAGTCTGGCTTCAGACCGGGACATGGTACCGAGACGGTCTTGGTCGCCTTAGTGGATGATCTCCGCCGGGAGCTAGACAGGGGGAGTGTGTCCCTGTTGGTGCTTCTGGACCTCTCAGCGGCCTTCGATACCGTCGACCACGGTATCCTTCTGGGGCGCCTTGCAGAGATGGGTCTTGGGGGCACCGCCTTGCGGTGGCTCCAGTCATTTCTGGAGGGTCGTACCCAGAAGGTGTTATTGGGGGACTCCTGTTCAACACCACAGCCTTTGACCTGTGGTGTTCCTCAGGGTTCCATACTGTCCCCCATGCTGTTTAACATCTACATGAAGCCGCTGGGTGAGATCATCCGGAGTTTCGGGGTGCGGTGTCACCTGTACGCAGATGACGTCCAACTCTGTCACTCCTTCCCACCTGCTACTAAGGAGGCTGTCGAAGTCCTGAACCGGTGCCTGGCCGCTGTGACGGTCTGGATGAGGGCAAACAAACTGAAATTAAATCCAGACAAGACAGAGGTACTCCTGGTCAGTCGCAAGGCCGAACAGGGTATAGGGTTACAGCCTGTGCTGGACGGGGTCGCACTCCCCTTGAAGGCGCAGGTTCGCAGCTTGGGTGTGACCCTGGACTCATCGCTGAGCCTGGATCCCCAGGTTTCGGCGGTGACCAGGGGAGCATTTGCACAGCTTCGGCTCGTGCGCCAGCTGCGCCCGTATCTTGGGAAGTCTGACTTGGCCACGGTGGTACACGCTTTGGTCACATCCCGCCTCGACTACTGCAACGCTCTCTACGTGGGGCTGCCCTTGAAGACGGCCCGGAAGCTCCAGCTAGTCCAGCGCGCGGCAGCCATGTTGTTAACCGGAGCAGAACGCAGGGAGCGCACAACGCCCTTGCTGTCCCAGCTCCACTGGCTGCCGATTAGCTACCGGGCCCAATTCAAGGTGCTGGTGCTAACCTACAAAGCCCTAAACGGTTCCGGCCCAAAATACCTTGAGTACCGCATCTCGGCCTATCAGCCCACGAGGACCTTGAGATCATCCGGGGAGGCCCTTCTCTCGGTCCCGCCTGCCTCACAGGCACGCTTGACGGGGACTAGAGAGCGGGCCTTCTCGGTGGTGGCCCCCCGGCTATGGAACTCCCTCCCTGTTGAAATTAGACAGGCGCCCTCCCTCATTGCCTTCCGTAAGGGCCTGAAAACCTGGCTCTTCGAAAAGGCCTTCAATTAAGTGCTATGTTCTTGGAATGACCACCGGAATGGACTAAGACGACGAGACTGATTATGACCCAAACAAGACGAAGCGGATTTTTAGTTTAATTAGCTGTGTGTTAGTAAGATGTGTGTTATGATCCTGATTTACTGTAACTGTTGTCTTCATGTTCTGTGTTCTGTACACCGCCACGAGTCGCCTTCGGGCTGAGAGTGGCGGTTAACAAATGCAAATAATAATAAATAATAAAAATAATATTTCATTCCAGCTGGAAAGGATGACGATTGCAGTAATCTGCCAACAAAATTGACATGCCCACTGGGCAAAAAAATACAATATTTATAGCCTTCAGATTCAAACGTTCCCATGCCCTCCCCCCCCCCCCCCCCGAATCTGGCTTTGTTATGATTGGCTGTGATGTCAGGAAGCCCACAGGAGAGCCAATGGTGGCCTGAGCCCTGCTTTAGCCACTCAGCCAATGAGGGGGAAAGGTGGCAGGCAACAGGGAAACAAATGAAGAAATGTCTAGTTGTCAGGGTTAGGGTGACCAGTGTTTGCCAAACGACCCAACAATAGCTTAAGCTCTCAAATCAGATCAGAGTTATTGTTTTAGTCCTTTGAATCATCATTTTCTGTCTAGCCCCCAAAGGGCTAGATCCTTTGTCTTATAGTGCTGGGATATGGAGTTCATAGATGAAGTTTGAGGTTGGTTTCGGCCGGTTGGGATTGACACAATTGGAAAGGCTGTGGTGA
Organism: Anolis sagrei; assembly: GCF_037176765.1. Taxonomy (NCBI): domain Eukaryota; kingdom Metazoa; phylum Chordata; class Lepidosauria; order Squamata; family Anolidae; genus Anolis; species Anolis sagrei. The sequence goes on from NC_090033.1 coordinate 1,460,335, forward strand.
AATGTCTGGTTCCTCGCAGATAGGAAGACACCCTTTGTGTTGGGTGACTAATCCTTTCAGGCCAGATGGCCTGGCTTTTGCCCTCCAAGGTCTGGCCTGATAAGAGCCATTTGTTCTTATTGTCCATGCAAGTGAGCTTGATGAAACCTTTGTCTAGGGATTTAGAAATTGGGAAAAGCTTCCTGGAGCCATAGGGTGCTGGTTTCATGAAAAGGTGGCTTTTCCTTCATTTTTCATATAAATATATAGAAACACTCACATATAATGATATAGGGAAGGGGAACATGCAAGGAATTCATAAGGCATAGATCATGCAAAGGCAAAGGGGAACCATGGCAGCCTTCCATCCCTCCAAAGTTCATCAAAACTCCATAAAGATTGGTGAAAAATATATGAATTCATAGGGTTTTGGCAAGAGGGTTCCCAAGAGTTCCAAAGTCCTTTAAAAGTTGATTAAAGTTCGATAAGGTTTATGAAAGTGGGGAAATGTTCATAAGAGTTGGGCCATAGGGCCATAGAAGAAGCCGTAGGTTCCCACAAGAGGGAGAGATAGGGGATTATGGGATCATTCCCGCCTGGTATCCTTGGCAAAGCTATGAATTCCCTGATATTGACCTGAAGCCACAGGTCCGCAGTTTGGGTGTCCTCCTGGATTCTTCGCTTACACTTGAGGCTCAGGTGTCGGCGGTATCCGGGAGGGCCTTTGCACAACTGAGACTTGTGCGCCAGCTGCGACCGTACCTCGTGAAGGCGGATCTGGCCGGGGTGGTCCACGCCTTGGTCACCTCTAGAATGGACTACTGCAATGCGCTTTACGTGGGGCTGCCCTTGAAGACGGCTCGGAAACTACAATTGGTCCAGCGGGCAGCAGCCAGGATGCTAACTGGAGCTCACTATCAAGAGAGGTCAACCCTCTTGTTCAAGGAGCTCCACTGGCTGCCATTTATTTTCCGAGCCCAATTCAAGGTGCAGGTGCTCACCTACAAAGCCCTGAACGGTTTGGGACCACCCTACCTGCGTGACCGCATTTCCATCTACGAACCCACACGCTCGCTCCGGTCATCTGGGGAGGCCCTGCTCGTGATCCCACCTACGTCGCAAGCGCGCTTGGTGGGGACGCGAGACAGGGCCTTCTCTGTGGCGGCCCCCCGACTTTGGAATGCCCTTCCAAAAGAGCTTCGTCAGGCCCCTACTCTGGCAGTTTTCAGAAGGAACCTAAAAACTTGGCTGTTCCGATGTGCCTTCGCAGATTAGGAATCCCCATCCCAAGTCCTAGATGCACTTTAGCACAACTAATGTTGCTGCACACCGCACTTTAATCCTACGTTCCTCCTGCCATCTCAGCACTTTTAACCCTGTACCCCATTGCGCTGGCCGAACCAGTTTTAATAGTGTCTTGATGTATTGTCATTGTGGTTATTTTGCTTAATTGTTTGATTTGCTTTGTTTATTGCTGTGTTATGTTTTCTATTGTATTGTGTTTTGTGGCTTCGGCCCGTGTAAGCCGCATCGAGTCCTTCGGGAGATGCTAGCGGCGTACAAATAAAGTTAATAATAATAATAATAATAATATATTTTATAGAGTCCTGGGGGGAGGGGTCACCTCCAATCTCAGTTTCTGGCACACAAGCAAAGTTTTTGCCTTCTACTCAAGTGCTAGCTTCTTTTTAGGAACCGACCAATCGGGAACAAACATTTAAAACTCGGGAACAAACCCAGATTTTAAAAAATCATTGATTGCTGGGACATACAGACTGTTGCAACTCAGGGTAGTTTTCCCTTTGCTCCCAAACACCACCACACCAAAGCTGTAGATTTGGTATTTTATTGAAGAAAAGGCAAAGTCAAAACATAGTATGAGAAATGCAAAGTTCCAAAAAGGCTTAAATGCCAAGACACAGTTCCCAAGATCCAAAGGCAAAAACATGAAACATAATCCTTTAAGCAATGGTCAAACAATAGTCCATGAAAAACAGTTGAACACAAGAACCCAAAATCCCAGACTCAGGAAGCCAGAAGCGTGCTGCTTAAGGCCAAGGTTAATCCATAGAAGTTTGCATGGAAAGAGCCACGTTGAACTGACAACACCTGTGTGTCAGTGAGAAGGCTAAATACCCTTTGCAGACATGAAGGCATTGCGATGACCTTTGGCACACTTGACTTCTCGCTTGCTTGCCAAGTAAGAGCTTCTCCGGACCCTTAATTGCAGACGATCTTGCCTGATCATTAATTCGTTATCTTCAAGGCTCTCTAACCCCTTATCTTCTTGGTCCAGCAGCTGGACCGGATCACCATAAGGAGGCAAAGCCATCTCCAACAGGCCGTGTGGGAATTCACTCTCGTTATTCTCACTGACAATTTTTCCCTCCTGAGAACTGACTTGCTGTTTCCCCTATAAGCAAAATATGTCCTATCCATCTTTTATTTAGGTCTTCACCCTTATCATTGAAAGAACGGGCAGTGATAAAGGCAGCAACTATAGCCTGGGGGGCTCCATTGCGGACAAAGAATCCGCTTCTCTTTCCCATTCCGAAGAGATTATCCAGCAGAGCGCTCCCTCGGAGAAGCTGATCCCAACGTACAGCAATGGTATGGCCTGGCTTTAAGATACGTTATGCATTACTTTGTGAAATAGTATAGTCTCTCCCCCCCCCCCCCTCAAATCCTTGTGGAATTAGAGTTCAGTGATGATTTGCTTCTCAAAGAAGGAAGTTCTCAGCTCCTATGCCATAATATATATGTGAAAAATTATAAATTTTCTATTGTTACACCAGTAAGCTGTATTTCTGGCATTGGAGAGGGATTGGCTGGTGACTGCTGGGAGAGCACTTTGGTTTTCTCAATGTTTAATGGGAGGCCGAGCTTATCTCTTGTCTGTTTGAGGCAAGTGTGAAAAAGTAGGGGAATTCCAGACACCTCCCAACAAAGGATTCCCCCTCAGGCAGCAACCAGCCAGGCTTTTATTTCGAACATTTTTACCCCGCCCTTCTCAACCCCTAGGGGGACTCAGGGCTTTGAAGCTGCAAGGCCATTAAATACAAATCAAGGTGGCCAATTACAACATTGACATGTGCCTCCAACAGACAAGAGTTCTTTCTCCCATCCTGGACATTATTCCACAGATAAATAAAGCCCAGTTGCCTAGTTTCCAACAGACCTCACAACTTCCGAAGATGCCTGCCGTAGATATGGGTGAAACGTCAGGAGAGAATGCTTCTGGAACATGGCCATACAACTCGGAAAATTCACAATAACCCATCAATTAGCAACTTCATTTCAGAAATAAAATCTCTCAAACCTCTGGATTTTTCTCCGGGCTACATTCTTCTCCTCTCCTCACGCAATCTGAAAGCCCACCTTCAAAAGAAAGAACCATACGACACATTTATTTTTATAACCGGCAATTTCACGAAGGGAGTGCCACAAAGGCAAATTGCTAAGAATGATTTCCTCCCCGCCTCCTTTTTGGCTTTCAAAGTCTGCATTTGTTTGGCAGAAGGTGAGGCGAGAATGGAGCGATTTGACAAGGAAATCTTGGTTTGCATGTATGTTGCCCTGCCCAGTGCGGTTTTGAAACAAAGCCTTCTATATTTTGAGCCTTTTTCACTTTGAATAATTTTTGTATAAGAAAGAAATATATGAAATGTTGTATGTGAATATGCAATGCATATGAATCCTGTCAATACTTGCTTGGGAAGAAATTTCAATTCTCTGAAGCTTTAGGGAATGCTTCAAAATCTCCATAAAAGTATCTCCAGAAGCACAAACTTTGTTCATCTCTAGCACCATCTTGTTCTACTTCATAGGAAATCTGCTACAAAACAGGAGCTTTTTTGTTGAGTTGCAGGGTCAGAGAAGTGGATGGCAAAAACAGAAGAACGGCCTGCCTCAGGGCAGCATGCTTGTTCCATCCATGTTTAACATTTACACAAGTGACCAGCCACTGCCAGAAGAAACAGAGAGTTTCATCTATGCTGATGATCGTGCCATCACCGCTCAAGCAGGGAGCTTTGAAATGGTTGAACAGAAGCTCTCTGAAACTTTAGGTGCTCTTGCCGCCTATTACAGTGAAAATCAACTGATTCCCAAGCCATCTAAAACAAAGACATGTGCTTCTCATCTTAAGAACAGACAAGCACCTCGAGCTCTGAGGATTACCTGGGAAGGAATCCCACTGGAGCATTGCAGCACACCCAAATACTTGGGATTCAGTCTGGACTGTGCTTTGACTTGACTATCTGCTTGGCTATCAAGCAAAACATGGGTGCTAGAAAGAATATCGTATGAAAGCTGACTGGCACAACCTGGGGGTCACAACCAGACACAGTGAAGACATCTACCCTTGTGCTTTGCTACTCAGCTGCTGAATACGCATGCCCAGTGTGGAATACATATCACCACATTATAACAGTGGATGTGGCTCTTAATGAGACATGCCGCATTATCACAGGATGTCTATGCCCAACACCGCTGGAGAAATTATACTGTTTAGCCGGTATTGCACCACCTGACATCTGTTGGGAAATAGTGGCCTGTAATGAAAGGACCAAGGCAGTGACTTCTCCGGCCCATCCTCTGTTCAGATATCGGCCAGCAAGTCAACAACTGTAATCAAATAATAGCTTCCTAAGATCGATGGAGACACATCTATAGAGCTTTTGACATGACCTTCTGGCAAACAAACTAGTCCAATTTAGGCTAGGCAAAATTATGGTTAGGTGGATCTGTAATTGGTTAAGTGGAGGAACCCAGAGGGTGAATCTCCACAAAGCTTCCTCCTCTTCTCCCTGGAAAGAAGTGACGAGCAGAGTGCCATCAGCAGGGTTCCTTCCTGGGCCTGGTCCTGTTCAACATCTTTATTAATGACTTAGATGAAGGGTTAGAAGGCAGGATCATCAAGTTTGCAGATGGGACCAAATTGGGAGGGAGAGCCAATACTCCCGAGGACAGGAGCAGAATTCAAAACAATCTTGACAGATTAGAGAGATGGGCCAAAAATAACAAAATGAAGTTCAAACGGGACAAATGGAAGATACTCCACTTAGGCAGAAAAAATGAAATGCAAAGAGACCGAATGGGGAACGATGCCTGGCTTTGAGAGCAGGACATGTGAAAAAGATCTTGGGGTCCTCGTGGACAGGAAGGCAAACATGAGCCAGCAACGTAATGTGGCAGCAAAAAAAAGCCAATGGGATTTTGGCCTGCATCAAGAGGAGCATCATGTCTAGATCTAGGGAAGTCCTGCTCCCCATGCTCTATTCCGCCTTGGTTAGACCACACTTGGAATATTGTGTCCAATTCTGGGCACCACAATTCAAGAGAGATATTGACAAGCTGGAATGTGTCCAGGGGAGGACGACTAAAATGATCAAGGGTCTGGAGAACAAGCCCTATGAGGAGCGGCTTAAGGAGCTGGGCATGTTTTGCCTGAAGAAGAGAAGGATGAGGGGAGACAGGAGAGCCATGTATGGATACATGAGAGGAAGTCATAGGGAGGAGGGAGCAAGCTTGTTTTCTGCTGCCCTAGAGATTAGGACACAATGGAGCAATGGCTTCAAACTACAAGAAAGGAGATTCCATCTGAATATCAGGAAGAACTTCCTGACTGTAAGAGCTGTTCAGCAGTGGAACTCTCTGCCCCGGAGTGTGGTGGAGGCTCCTTCTTTGGAAGCTTTTAAACAGAGGCTAGATGGCCATCTGTCGGGGGTGCTTTGAATGCAAGTTTCCTACTTATTTATTTATTTATTTATTTAGTACACTTGTATACCGCTAATATCTCAGCCTAAAACGGCGACTCATTGCGGTTTACAACATTTAAAAACAACAATAATTCCGATTAAAAATATAAAACACATACATATACAATACACAGTATTGGGCCACCAATACAGACCAATGCATCTCTTAGTTAAAATCATAATCCAATTTCGTTGTCTGTGATTGTCAGTCCTTGATCCAAAAACTTCATCGCATCGGATTAGCCGAATGCTTGCTCAAACATCCATGTTTTCAGTTGTTTCCGAAATGCCATCAGCGAGGTGGCTGATCTTATCTCTATAGAGAGGGCATTCCAAAGCTGCGGGGCCACCACAGAAAAGGCCCTGTCTCTCGTTCCCGCGAGCCGCACCTGTGAAGCAGGCGGGATGGAGAGAAGGGCCTCTCCCAAAGATCTTAGGGTCCTGGTGGGCTGATAGGCCAAGATACGTTCGGATAGATATGTAGGGCCAGAACCGTTTAGGGCTTTAAAGGCCAAAGCCAGCACTTTGAATTGGGTCCGGTAGCTAATCGGTAGCCAGTGGAGCTGGTACAGCAGAGGAGTTGTATGCTCCCTGCGCCCAGCTCCTGTTAATACCATGGCTGCCGCCCGTTGGACTAGTTGGAGCTTCCGGGCCGTCTTCAAAGGCAACCCCACGTAGAGAGCGTTGCAGTAGTCAAGGCGGGATGTAACCAGAGTGTGGACTACCGTGGCCAAGTCAGACTTCCCAAGGTACGGTCGCAGTTGGCGCACGAGTCTTAACTGTGCGAATGCTCCCCTGGTCACCGCCGAAACCTGGGGTTCCAGGCTCAGCGATGAGTCCAGGGTCACACCCAAACTGTGAACCTGTGTCTTCAGGGGGAGTGCGACCCCGTCTAACACAGGCTGTAACCCTATACCCTGTTCGGCCTTGCGACTGACCAGGAGTACCTCTGTCTTGTCTGGATTCAATTTCAATTTGTTCGCCCCCATCCAGACCGTCACAGCGGCCCAGCACCGGTTCAGGACCTCGACAGCCTCCTTAGTAGCAGGTGGGAAGGAGTGACAGAGTTGGACGTCATCTGCGTACAGATGACACCGCACCCCGAAACTCCGGATGATCTCGCCCAGCGGCTTCATGTAGATGTTAAACAGCATGGGGGACAGGATAGAACCCTGAGGAACCCCACAAAACAAAGGTTGTGGGGTAGAACAGGAGTCCCCCAGTAACACCTTCTGAGACCGGCCCTCGAGGAATGACCGGAGCCACTGCAGAGCAGTACCTCCGAGACCCATTCCCGCGAGGCGTCCCAGAAGGATACCGTGGTCGACGGTATCGAAGGCCGCTGAGAGGTCGAGCAGCACCAACAGGGACACACTCCCCCTGTCGAGCTCCCGACGCAGATCATCCACTAAGGCGACCAAGGCTGTCTCGGTACCATGCCCCGGCCTAAAGCCAGACTGTGCCGGATCCAGATAATCCGTGTCTACCAAGAATGCCTGGAGTTGTGAGGCCACCACACGTTCCATGACTTTGCCCAAAAAGGGGAGATTGGAAACAGGCCGATAGTTAACCAATTGAGTGGGGTCCAGTGATGGTTTCTTCAACAGCGGTTTTATCTTGGGAGAATGGGGTTGGACTGGATGGCCCAGGAGGTCTCTTCCAACTCTATGATCGTATGGCTTGCAGGAACACTTCAGAAGGGACAGAGTCCCAAAGTGAGAGTCCCAAAGTGGCAGACTAAAACCTGAAACCTCAATCTGTGGCTGATACCAGATGGGAGACTCCCTCCCAGGCACATTGAAAACTGGGCTACCTGGTGTGTGTGCAGAACAGATTGGCATTGTGAAATGGGGAAATTACTCATGAAAGTGACTGACCAGCTAGTGTGGCAAGAGGGCTATTTTCCCAAAGTTGGGGTGCTCCATTGGCCAAGAGAATGCATTTGTTCCATGTATTTCCCTGCAACACTAGCAGAAAGAAATGTGCTCAGCCTGTGATTGTGTTTCAGGATCACGTTGCTTTGGATGTGGGGAGTGATGTCAATGAGTTGCAAGATGAGTTTCAAGATGGCAATGGTTTGGCCAGTGATATTGATGCAGAGAATGACCAGGAGATCCCTGTTCAAAGTGTAGTTTCCCATGAGAATGTCCCTGAGGGGTGTGGGAATGATGGTGTGCTCCCTGAATTGTTACCAGAGAGTTCTCATGATTGGGAACATGAAAACAGCTCGGTACCTGGCCCAACTGCAGAAATTAATGAGCAAATAGATAGACGGGAGGAGATAATTCAAAACAGGAGAGCCAAACAGTGGCTTCGGCGTTCTGCCAGGCTCTGAGAGAAAAAGATAAGAAATTCTCAGCTAAAACGAAACCAATTTCTGAGTGCTAGAGACTTAGCTATACGAGGAGATAAAAGTCCCAAAAACAGAATATGTAGTCAGATGAAGCATCGTTTGGAATCAAGATCTTGTCCTTGTTCATGAAAGCTTTGCTTGGAAAATTCATTTTTAAGTGCCTTTGTTTCATGGGTTTGATTCTTGGATTTTATGCTTCTATATTCATGCCTTGGATTCATGTTTCCTGATTTCTTGCATTTTATTTGGGAAGTTTTGACTTTATTTTTATGGACTTTGCTGGACTATTGCCCTGGACTACTTTATTCCTGCTTATCTTCCTACCTAATTGGATTTACCTATTTCTTCAAAGTGTTTTTTTTTTTTACTTGACTGTTTTCTAATTATCTTCAATAAAAGGATTGTTTTCCATCCAACGGTGTGGTGCTTAAAGTCAGAGGGCTTTTCCTGTCCTGGAGTGCAACACTTTAGACAATTTTGTAGAGGTCAGAAGACTGATGGCTCTGATCTTTTCATTGCTTGGTAGAGATGGGTGAGGAAAAATTAGAAAGCATGTCATATAAACTGTTATTTACATTACGGATCCTCATTTGTCTGCCTTCTAGAACAAATTCACGAAATGAATTCCGATGTGAGTGTAACGGAAGAAAAGCCGCCAAGCTCACTGGACTCGATCCCTCTGGAATACCACTCAAGGGAAGAATCAACTGAAATTACGTTGGGCAAGGTAACACACCGGTGGAGAAACCAACCATATGTGTCTGGGAATGAGACCCACAACAGAGTGGAACATCCTGCAGACCATAGAGGTGATATGGCCATACAAGACTGGGAGGAGGAATCTGTTGGTTTATGGAACAGAAGGCAGGTTATGGATAGGACTTTCCTGTCTGACACTCTCCCCATCTCATCTAAGGTTCTTGCATTCTCAATTGATCCAGTATTCTTAAAATGCAGGAGAAAGGATGCAGACTAAAAACAAAAGTCATTGCGAGTGAACAATGGTAGATGGTTGTCCTCCAATGCCAATATGATAGAAGCCTTTGCTCGCTGATCTGCCCTCAATTGGTCATCTTCTCCTTCTTTATCTGGGGGGATTCTCCACTATTGACCACAAATTGTCTCAATTGGACGATGCGATGGAAAAATGATTTTAGTGATGAGGTTGTTGTGTTGTTTGGGGGCATTGACTGCCAACTGTAAACCGCCTTGAGTCGCCTCCGGGTTGAGAGAGGCCGTATGCAAATAAACAAACAAACAAACAAAAGTTCATTTTAAATGACCATGTGGCATAATTGCTGGTATTCAGCCTTTCAAAAGACAGTCCATTTGCTTGAAATGCCATTGCCATATTTCTTCTGCCTCAATATGGTTTCTACTGGTCTGTACTAGGCTAAACTGGGCTATACTGCACCCATGACCCTTGTTGGGTGAGTGGGGTTATTAACAAAAGACCCTATTCATAAATGTACAGCAGAATAACTTATTAGCAGCAGTGTGACATAGCACCAGTAGCTCAAAGTGACACAAAGAACAAAAAACACACAGGCCAAAGTGATACAAAGAACAGAAACACAGCGGACAACAAAAACACACAGGCCTTCCATAGGAGGCTTCCCTTTGTATTAAAATTATATGGTTGCATAGTAGCTTTACACGCAGCAGCCTTCATACTGGAGCTTTCTCACACGAGGCTTCTCTCACACAGAGGTTTACCTCACACTCCTCAGGACAACACTAGCTTTTGGACCACTAACAGACTTCAGCCTACTCACTCTCTACAGGACGACACTAGCTTTGGCCCACTGATTCTAACAGGCTTTGGCCTACTCACTCTCTTCAGGACGACACTAGCTTTGGCCCACTTACTCTAACAGGTTTCGGCCTACTCACTCTCCTCAGGACGACACTAGCTTTGACCCACTGACTCTAACAGACTTCGGCCTACTCGCTCTCCTCAGGATGACACTAGCTTTGACCCACTGACTCTAACAGGCTTCGGCCTACTCACTCTCTTCAGGACGACACTAGCTTTGACCCACTAACAGACTTCAGCCTACTCACTCTCTTCAGGACGACACTAGCTTTGACCCACTAACAGACTTCGGCCTACTCACTCTCTTCAGGATGACACTAGCTTTGACCCACTAACAGACTTCGGCCTACTCACTCGCTTCAGGATGACACTAGCTTTGACCCACTAACAGACTTTGGCCTACTCACTCTCTTCAGGACGACACTAGCTTTGACCCACTAACAGACTTCGGCCTACTCACTCTCTTCAGGATGACACTAGCTTTGATGCACTAACAGACTTCGGCCTACTCACTCTCTTCAGGACGACACTAGCTTTGACCCACTAACAGACTTCGGCCTACTCACTCTCTTCAGGATGACACTAGCTTTGACCCACTAACAGACTTCGGCCTACTCACTCTCTTCAGGATGACACTAGCTTTGACCCACTAACAGACTTTGGCCTACTCACTCTCTTCAGGACGACACTAGCTTTGACCCACTAACAGACTTCGGCCTACTCACTCTCTTCAGGATGACACTAGCTTTGACCCACTAACAGACTTCGGCCTACTCACTCTCTTCAGGATGACACTAGCTTTGACCCACTAACAGACTTCGGCCTACTCACTCTCTTCAGGATGACACTAGCTTTGACCCACTAACAGACTTTGGCCTACTCACTCTCTTCAGGATGACACTAGCTTTGACCCACTAACAGACTTCGGCCTACTCACTCTCTTCAGGACGACACTAGCTTTGACCCACTAACAGACTTCGGCCTACTCACTCTCTTCAGGATGACACTGGCTTTGACCCACAGACTCTAACAGGCTTTGGCCTACTCACTCTTGACTCACACTTTCGTAATCAAAATGCCAAGCTAATATTTAATATTTCCGAAAATCTTGTTGTTTTGTGTGGCCATCCAGGTTACGGAAGGTGATATTGGACCTTTTAGCTCTATCAAGCTACCTATTATTTTCACCCCGGCAGTTCTTGGGAAGGCACAGTCTGATTTTGAAATCACCTTTGACAATCCAGACTGCACCCCGGTAAGTGCTTGAGACCATACCTGTTCCACATATGGTGTCTACTGCCTAAGAGTATGGTGGAGGCTCCTTCTTTGGAAGCTTTTAAACAGATGGCTATCTGTTGGGGGTGGTTTGATTGTGCTTTTTCTGCCTGGCAGAAGTGGGTTGGACTACTTAGCCCTTGGGGTTTGTTCCGGTTCTATGATTTTGTGATAATAAAACACACCCAAATACAAGCGGGGCTAGGAAGTAGTTTGGGGAGATGTGTTCAGGGGGGAAATGAAGAGTTGAACGCCTCTTTTGGAACATCAGAAATGAACGTTCGACTCAAGATTATTAACAGATTATGCCCGGTGATGGAAGGAAGGAACGGAAGGAGGAAGGAAGGTCAAAAGGGAGGAAAGAAAGGATGGATGGATGGAGAAAGAAGGAGAGAGGGAAGGAAGGAAAGACAAAAGGGAAGAAAGGAAGGATGAAAGGGAAGGAGGAAGAAGTAAGAGAAGGTGGGTAGGAAGGAAGGGAAGGATAAGATAAAGGAAAGGGAAGGAAGGAAAGAGGAAAAAGGAAGGAAGGAGAAAGAGGGAGGTAAGGAGGAAAGAAAGAGATAAGGAAGGAAAGACAAAAGAGAGGGAAGGAGGGAGGAAAGAGGGAAGGAAGGAAAGACAAAAGGAAAGAAGGATGAAAGATAAAGAAGAAAAAAGGAGGAAGGGAGGGAGAGGAGGAAGGAAGGGAAGGATAAGATAAAGGAAAGTGATAAGGAAGGAAAGACAAAAAGGAAGGAAGAGAAGGAAGGAAAAAGAAGGAAGGGAAGGACAAGATAAAGGAAAGTGATAAGGAAGGAAAGACAAAAAAGAAGGAAGAGAAGGAAGGAAAAAGAAGAAAGGGAGGAAAAGGAGACAGGGAAGGAAGGAAGGGAAGGATAAGATAAAGGAAAGTGATAAGGCAAAAAGGAAGGAAGTGATAAGACAAAGTGATAAGTGATAAGACAAAAAGGAAGGAAGGAGAAAGGAAAGAGAAGGAAGGAAAGACATGAAGGAAGAAGAAAGTGGGAGATAAAGAGGAAGGAAAAAGAGAAGGAATGAAAGACAGGAAGGAGAGAAGGATGGAAGGAGAAAGAGGGAGAGAGGGAAGGAAAGAAGGAAGGAAAGACAAAAGGGAAGGAATGAAGGATGAAAGAAGGAAGGAAAAGGGAGGGAGAGGAGGAAGGAAGGAAGGAAGGAAGGAAGGAAGGAAGGAAGGAAGGAAGGGAAGGATACGATAAAGGAAAGAAGGAGAAAGAGGGAGCGAGGAAAGGAGGGAGGGAAGAGGGAAGGAAGGAGAGACAAAAGGGAACGAAGAAAGGATGAAAGAGAAGGAAGGAAAAAGAAGGAAGGGAGGAACAGAAGGAAGGGACGAAGGGAAGGATAAGATAAAGGAAAGTGATAAGGAAGGAAAGAAAAAGGAAGGAAGGAACGAAGGAGAAAAAAGGAGAGAGGAAAGGAGGGAAGAAAGAAAAGATAAAAGGGACAAAGGGAAGGATGTAAGGGAAGGAGGAAGGAAAAAGAAGAAAGGGGGGGGAGGAAGAGAAAGAAGGAAGAAAGAAAGGGATAAAGGAAAGAGAGAAGGAAGAACAGACAAGGAGGAAAGGACAAAGGGGAGGGAAGGAGGAAGAAAAGAGAGAAAGAAGGAGAGAGAGAGGAGGACCTGAGAAAAGAAGGGGGAAGAGGAAAATGGTCAGCATGTGCTGCCTTTTCCCTCTTTATTTGCAGGCTAGCCCATGGAATCAGGCCATCTTCCCCTTCTGCCTGGTTCCTGCTGGCCTTTGGGGTAGTCTGTTCTTCTTGGCAGTTCTGGGCAGCTATGAGGCCATTAGTCCCTAAGGATGAGCCTGCATGCGTTGTGGTGGCGGCTTTTGAGGCCTTTACATCTTTGCCTCTTCAGTTACACTTCAGTGCTGTTGCTGTTTCCGTGGCCGTTCCGGTGTGGATCCGCAATCCAGACATTGACCTCAAAATCTGCATGTATGACAAACTTTATCAAGACTGCATCGTCATTCAAAGCAGGTGAGCGACCTGCTTAGGGAGGAGTTACTAATCTCAAGAATAAAATTGGCCACAGTCTCACAAAAGAGTGCGTCAGAGTTGTTCAGAAGATACGGAATCTTATAACACCCTTGCCATTGATGGAATTCCTGTATTTCATCCATGTATTATCATATTTAGGGCATACAGTTTATTTATTTATTTATCTATTAATTTGCACTATGTATACCCCACCTTTCTCTACCCTGAAGGGGACTCGAGGTGGCTCACATAGAGGGTTGTCGCCTGTAGTGAGGGAGAGAGACTATTTCTTTATTTAAGAAAAACCTCTGTACTCTTAAACTGATTCAGTTTCTTCTTTTATATTAGCTGGGACTTTCTGTGTGCTGTTTAACCTTTGTACAGACAATGAGACACTCTTCTGTATGACAAAGTAACACAGTTTATTTATAACTTCTGGTTCCATCACTTGTGGTTACATTTGTGTTTTGTTGCAATTTTGAGGCTTACAATCAGTATAATATGCTTGGTTTACTTTTCTGAAGTAGACTTTCAATGTTTCACATTCACAAACATGTTACTTGCTTTACACACTCTGGACTGAAATTATTTTCTAACTAAAACACCACTGGCTTTCTTTATGTTCCTAAAACTTATGTTCTATTTAACTAACTGTTTCTCTATATCAGTAGTCTTTAACACATCTTCATAACTACTTATTCCTAACAGGAGTTCCTAACTCTTTTTTCTCACAGAAGTTCCTAACTGTCTCTCACAAACAGGAATCCCTAACTACCTTCACAAACAGCAATTCTTAACTAACTCACACACGGCAATTTCCTAACTAACTCTTTTGACTCTCTAACTTCTTATTTTTAAACTTTGGCTCCGCCCCTTTGGAATGTTTAGCTCTGTTCTTCCCAACAGTCATTTTGGCCAAGCAACCTCTTCAAATCCTGGGCCTACACTAATCTGCATATGACCAATCGGCTTCCATATGCAAATGACTCCTATCTCTGCTGTTGCTACCCTGTCTGTGCCTATTCTTCCCTATCTGCCATATGTAAACATAGAGATATACACCAAAAATTTAACATAGAGTAGCAATTTCGCTACATCGCCATTTAACCAAACCGAGCATCCTCTCCACATTCTCTTTCGGATTTCTACCTGGACTTTTCCTTCCATTCATTTTCTGTTAGCTCGATGTCGGCCGGCTATTTTTAACTTGGTTTGCTTTCTTTCTATTTTAAATCCCACTTAAATACAAGCAAATATTATTATTCGTATTCCTTTTATACCCTTGCTGTTGGGAGGCAGACATTCTCGGCGGCTCGCTCAAATTAGACACAACGGAGATTCTTCACAGTTGGGTGGAAATGAATAAAGCCGTTATCTCCAAAATTCAGCTTACAAATGTGACAAGTGTCGAATTATGTAAGAGACTTGCCTGGGTCTAGTACAGGATTAGGAGTACAGAGACGGAATAACTTTTCTATCAGATCAATGCCATTTCATTCTTCATTGCACAACCCAGGTTTTTAGAGGCTCCTGCAGGAAAGATGTGAAATTACGGACTTACACCCATCCATTTTGGCTTTTTTTTTTTTTTGTATCCTTATGACTGTAGTAAGCACCGTGTAGAAAGCAAATAATACTAGCCTAACAGGACCAAAAATGTATAATCTCACAAAGGACGACCACCTCACCCGCCTCATAGGAAACCTGCTACAAAACAGGAGCTTTTTTGTTGAGTTCCAGGGCCAGAGAAGCAGATGGCGGAAACAGAAGAACGGCCTGCCTCAGGGGAGTGTGCTTGCTCCATCCATGTTCCACATCTACACAAATGACCAGCCACTGCCAGAAGGGACAGAGAGCTTCATCTATGCTGATGATCGTGCCATTACCACTCAAGGAAATCAGCTACAGAACAGGAGCTTTTTTGTTGAGTTCCAGGGCCAGAGAAGCAGATGGCGGAAACAGAAGAACGGCCTGCCTCAGGGGAGTGTGCTTGCTCCATCCATGTTCCACATCTACACAAATGACCAGCCACTGCCAGAAGGGACAGAGAGCTTCATCTATGCTGATGATCGTGCCATTACCACTCAAGGAAATCAGCTACAGAACAGGAGCTTTTTTGTTGAGTTCCAGGGCCAGAGAAGCAGATGGCGGAAACAGAAGAACGGCCTGCCTCAGGGGAGTGTGCTTGCTCCATCCATGTTCCACATCTACACAAATGACCAGCCACTGCCAGAAGGGACAGAGAGCTTCATCTATGCTGATGATTGTGCCATTACCACTCAAGGAAATCAGCTACAGAACAGGAGCTTTTTTGTTGAGTTCCAGGGCCAGAGAAGCAGATGGCGGAAACAGAAGAACGGCCTGCCTCAGGGGAGTGTGCTTGCTCCATCCATGTTCCACATCTACACAAATGACCAGCCACTGCCAGAAGGGACAGAGAGCTTCATCTATGCTGATGATCGTGCCATTACCACTCAAGGAAATCAGCTACAGAACAGGAGCTTTTTTGTTGAGTTCCAGGGCCAGAGAAGCAGATGGCGGAAACAGAAGAACGGCCTGCCTCAGGGGAGTGTGCTTGCTCCATCCATGTTCCACATCTACACAAATGACCAGCCACTGCCAGAAGGGACAGAGAGCTTCATCTATGCTGATGATTGTGCCATTACCACTCAAGGAAATCAGCTACAGAACAGGAGCTTTTTTGTTGAGTTCCAGGGCCAGAGAAGCAGATGGCGGAAACAGAAGAACGGCCTGCCTCAGGGGAGTGTGCTTGCTCCATCCATGTTCCACATCTACACAAATGACCAGCCACTGCCAGAAGGGACAGAGAGCTTCATCTATGCTGATGATCGTGCCATTACCACTCAAGGAAATCAGCTACAGAACAGGAGCTTTTTTGTTGAGTTCCAGGGCCAGAGAAGCAGATGGCGGAAACAGAAGAACGGCCTGCCTCAGGGGAGTGTGCTTGCTCCATCCATGTTCCACATCTACACAAATGACCAGCCACTGCCAGAAGGGACAGAGAGCTTCATCTATGCTGATGATCGTACCATTACTGCTCAAGCAGGGAGCTTTGAGAGGGTTGAACAGAAGTTCTCCGAAACTCTAGGTGCCCTTACTGCCTATTACAGGGAAAACCAGCTGATCCCCAATCCATCTAAAACACAGACGTAGGCCTTTCACCTTAAGAACAGACAAGCATCCCAAACTCTGAGGATTATTACCTGGGAAGGAATCCCACTGGAGCATTGCAGCGCACCCAAATACCTGGGAGTCACTCTGGACCGTGCTCTGACCTACAAGAAGCACTGCCTGAACATCAGGCAAAAAGTGGGTGCTAGAAACAATATCATACGAAAGCTGACTGGCACAACTTGAGGATCACAACCAGACACAGTGAAGGCATCTGCCTTTGCGCTTTGCTACTCTGCTGCTCAGTATGCATGCCCAGTGTGGAACACATCTCACCATGCTAAAACAGTGGATGTGGCTCGTAATGAGACATGCTGCATTCTCACGGGGTGCCTGCGCCCTACACCACTGGAGAAATTACACTGTTTAGCCGGTATTGCACCACCTGACATCCGCCGGGAAGTAGCAGCCAATAGTGAAAGGACCAAGGCAGAGACATCTCCAGCTCATCCCCTGTTTGGGTATCAGCCAGCACGTCAACGACTTAAACCTAGACATATTTTTCTAAGATCTACAGAGACACTCGCTGGAACACCTCAGCAAGCAAGAGTCCAAAAGTGGCAGGCTCAAACCCAGCACCTCAATCCGTGGGTGATACCAGATGAGAGACTCCCCCCTGGGCACACAGAAGGAAACTGGGCGACTTGGAAGGCGCTGAACAGACTGTGCTCTGGCACCACGAGATGCAGAGCCAACCTCAAGAAATGGGGCCACAAAGTGGAGTCCACAACATGCGAGTGAGGAGAGGAGCAAACCACTGACCACCTGCTGCAATGCAAACTGAGCCCTGCCACATGCACCATGAACGACCTTCTTGAGGCAACACCAGAGGCACTCCAAGTGGACAGATACTGGTCAAAGGACATATAATCATCTACCAAGTTTACAAAATCTGTGTTTTTTTTAATCTGTTTGTTTGTTTTGTTCTGTTAGAAATGTAATACAACGGTATGGTTGCTGATGACACGATAAATAAATACCCAACGCCTTATCTAATGTTGCAGTATCTGGCTCCTTTGACTGACCTTGGAGCCTTGTACTTTCTGAGTCAGGTTTTTCCCCGAGAGAACCATCATTTATCTGACTTGAATTTTCATCACTTTGTGCCCCAGGAAATCTCACAGGAAATCCCTCAATTCTCTCTAAACCATAGGACAAAGATGGCATCAGGCCCACTTAGGCTTTCCACTTTCTCGTTTTCCAGAGCCACCAGTGCCCTGCGCTTGCAGTTTGATGTTTGCAAGGAATTGGACAACCACATGGAGCTGCTTCCAAAAACGGGCTACATCCAAGCACAGTCATCTTTCAGTGTGCAGCTGAAATTCCTGCCAAGGTAGATTTCTATTGTTGCGCCTCTTGGTACCAAATACTTTATTGTATATTGATTGACACTATTCCCCGTCCTTCTTTCCCCAAAACAGCTTGCAGAAATGTCAAAACAGTTGATGAAAACATTTTGAAAATAACAAACGTATAGAATCTTACGCATTTAATATTGTATTGTCGAAGGCTTTCATGGCTGGAATCACTAGGTTCTTGTGGGTTTTTTCGGGCTATAGAGCCATGTTCTAGAGGCATTTCTCCTGACGTTTCGCCTGCATCTATGGCAAGCATCCTCATACTTGTATACAAACAATCTACAAACCCACCAAGAAAATCCAACAAATGCTACGTTCAGCAAAGGACAAGAGGGATCCTCTCACCTCTGCAGGAGTCTACCATTGTATACCATGCAGCTGTGGATAAGTCTACAGAGGGACCACCAAACGCAGCATTGCCCAGACACGCATCAAGGAACATGAAAGGCATGGCAGACTCCTTAAACCAGAGAAGTCAGCCATAGCAGAGCACCTGAGGAACCAGCCTGGACACAGCATATTATTTGAGAACACAGAAATGCTGGACCACACCAACAACCACCATGTCAGGCTACACAGAGAAGCCACTGAAATCCACAAGAAGCATGTGGACAATTTCAACAGAAAGGAAGAGACCATGAGAATGAACAAAATCTGGCTACCAGTATTAAAAAACTCTAAAATTATAACAGCTAAACAGCAGAGAGGAAAAAACCAGGCACAGATTAACACCTCCCAGCAACAGATTTTCCCAGGCTCAGGCAGGCCTTCAAATGCTAATGAAGGTGATCAGCTAAACATTCACACCTAACTGCAGCAGGGAAGAGCTCCTTGCCCCACCCCAGCCATTCCACAGATATATAAACCCATTTTTCCTACTTCCAACAGACCTCACAACCTCTGAGGATGCTTGCCATAGATGCAGGCGAAACGTCAGGAGAAATGCCTCTAGAACATGACTCTATAGCCTGAAAAAACCCACAAGAACCTAGCATTTAATATTATTTACTAGCCATCCCCTGCCACACGTCGCTGTGGCCCACTCTGGTGGTCATGGGGGTTCTGTGTGGGAGGTTTGGCCCAAGTGTATCGTTGGAGGGGTTCAGAATGCTCTATGATTGTAGGTGAACTACAAATCCCAGCAACTGCCATTCCCAAATGTCAAGATTCTATTTTCCCCAAGCTCCATCATTTGGGCATATTGAGTATTTCTGTAGAGTTTGATCCAGATCCATCATTGTTTGAGTCCACAGTGCTCTCTGGATGTAGGTGAACTACAACTCCAAAACCAAAGGACACTGCCCACCAAACCCTTCCAGTATTTTCTGTTGATCATGGGAGTTCTGTGTGCCCAGTTTGATTCTATTCCATTCTTGGTGGAGTTCAGAATGCTCTTTGATTGTAGGTGAACTATAAATCCCAACAACTACAACTCCCAAATGACAAAATCATTTATTTTTTTTTAGTGAAAGACACACATTGAGTTGTTAGGTGTCTTGTGTCCAAATTTGGTGTCAATTCGTCCAGTGGTTTTTGAGTTCTGTTGATCCCACAAACGAACATGACATTTTTATTTATATAGATTTATTTATTTATTGACGACATTTTTATGCCGCCCTTCTCACCCCGAAGGGGACTCAGAGCGGCTTCCAAGATATATATATATTTATATATATATATACAATATATACATATTAGTACAGCATCAGTATTATATTGTTACCATATTGTATTATACCATTATATTGTAATATTATTAGTAATATTACATGTAATAAAAATATATAATTATAATATCATATTATTAGTAGTATTATATTGTATTACATTATAATATTATAAATATTATATGTATATACAATATATTATATTATATTATATTATATTATATTATATTATATTATATTATATTATTAGCATAGCACAGGAGACAGGGTGGAACTGTCTTCTGCCCTCCTCTCTCTTCACTCTGGCCCAGAGCAACAGAGTAGCCTTGAATAGCCTTTCAGCTTCAAGGTCTGACTGCTTACTGCCTGGAGGAATCCTTTGTTGGGAGGTGTAAGCTGGCCCTGATTGATTCATGTCTGGAATTCCTGTTTTCTGAGTGGTGTTCTTTATTTACTTTACTTATTTATTTATTTATGTTCTTACCATACGTCAAGGCAACAACTGACCCCCAACTGATGACACATATGCAGGAAACAAGGTGGTCCCTCCTCCCTATGACTTCCCCTCATGTTTATCCATGGCTATTATGTCTCCTCTCAGCCTTCTCTTCTTCAGGCTAAACATGCCCAGCTCCTTAAGCCGCTCCTCATATTTATTTATTTATTTATTTATTTATTTACTGCACTTGTAGACCGCCGTTCTCAGCCCTAGGGCGACTCATGGCGGTGTACAACATATAAAACCAGGTACAATTTGCAACATAAGCAATATCACAAACAACAATAAACAACATCCCTATCAATACTACAATTACACTAAATCATTCGCAACGTCTCATCATTGAATCACAATCTAAATCTCGTTATTCATGTTCCGTTCCAATCATCATTGCCAATTGTTGCAGCATTTACTCAAACGCCTTCTGAAACAACCACGTCTTTAGTCTCTTGCGGAATGTCATAAGGGAGGGCGCCAGTCTGATGTCCACAGGGAGGGTGTTCCACAGCCGGGGGGCCACCACCGAGAAGGCCCTGTCCCTCGTCCCCGCCAGGCGTGCCTGTGAGGCAGGCGGGATCGAGAGAAGGGCCTCCCCAGACGATCTCAAAGTCCTGGTGGGCTCATAGGCCGAGATGCGGTCAGACAGGTATTTTGGGCCGGAACCATTTAGGGCTTTGTAGGCCAACACCAGCACCTTGAATTGGGCCCGGTAGCAGATCAGCAGCCAGTGGAGCTGGAACAACAAGGGCGTTGTGTGCTCCCTGCGTCTCGCTCCTGTTAGTAACATGGCTGCCACGCGCTGGACTAGCTGGAGCTTCCGGGCCGTCTTCAAGGGCAGCCCCACGTAGAGAGCGTTGCAGTAGTCAAGGCGGGATGTGACCAGAGCGTGTACTACCGTGGCCAAGTCAGACTTCCCGAGGTACGGGCGCAGCTGGCGCGCGAGCCTGAGCTCTGCAAATGCTCCCCTGGTCACCGCTGAAACCTGGAGATGAATCCAGGGTCACACCCAAGCTGAGAACCTGTGCCTTCAAGGGGAGTGCGACCCCAGCCAGCACAGGCTGTAACCCATAACTCATAGGGCTTGTTCTCCAGACCCTTGATCATTTGAGTCGCCCTCCTCTGGACACATTCCAGCTTCTCAATTGTGATGCCCAGAATTGTCAGTAAAATAATAATAATAATAATAATTACAATAATAATAATTAGAATAATAATGTGGAATGTCACCTTGAGGGTCATCTAAAGCACAACTAATGCACTCTTGAAAGACAGTAACCCAGTTCCTGTCACTATAACAATTTCCAGTCCAAAAACTTCCAATGTGGTGGACCGCTGCACCGCTATTGTCAAGTAGATAGAGAGGCACACAGCTCGGATTAACCATGTTAATCTGCATTTTTTGAAAAATCGAGAAAAGCTTCAAAAGGAGATTTGATGCGATTAAGGCAGTTCTGGCTCATGAAATAAGCTTTGGAGTGGTTAACAAAACAGAGACAGCAAAGCGGGTGGGCGTGGGGGGTTGAACCACAAGCTTGGCTGCTGAAAAGGCCGAGTTAGTGGCACATAACGACAATGCTCGAGTGCTCCGGAGAGCAGAATACAGCCTCTCTTTCAATGGCCATGCTGCAGGAATTCATCCATTCAGATGGCGAGATGACAACTCCCATCAGGCAGAGCTGTAAGACTTCACATTCTAACTGTAGGATTGAGTTCCTATGGGGAGAAAGTAGACCATGTCCCGGAAGCATTCTCTCCTGACGATTCACCCACATCTATGGCATGCGTCCTCAGAGGTTGTGAGGTCTGTTGGAATCTAGGAAAATGCAGTTTATATATCTGTAATGTAATGTAATGTAAATGTAATGTTCATTTGTGGGATTAACAGAACTCAAAGACCACTGGACAAATCGACACAAATGTGGACACAAGACACCTAACAACCCAATGTATGTCTTTCACTTGAGAGTTGTAGTTGCTGGGATTTATAGTTCACCTACAATCCAAGAGCATTCTGAACCCCACCAACGATGGAATTGAACCAAACTTGGCACACACTTCTCCCATGACCAACAGAAAACACTAGAAGGGTTTGGTGGGCATTGACCTTGGGTTTTGGAGTTGTAGTTCACCTACATCCAGAGATCACTGTGGACTCAAACAATGAATGATCTGGGCCAAACTGTACACGAAGACTCAATATGCCCAAATGTGAACACTGGTGGAGTTTGGGGAAAATAGAATCTTGACATTTGGGAGTTGTAGTTGATGGGATTTATAGTTCACCTACAATCCAAGAGCATTCTGAACCGCACCAACGATGGAATTGAACCAAACTTGGCACACAGCTCTCCCATGACCAACAGAAAATACTGGAAGGGTTTGGTGGGCATAGACCTTGAGTTTTGGAATTGTAGTTCACCTACATCCAGAGATCACTGTGGACTCAAACCATGATGGATCTGGGCCAAACTGTACACGAAGACTCAATATGCCCAAATGTGAACACTGGTGGAGTTTGGGAAAAATAGAATCTTGAGTTGTAGTTGCTGGGATTAATAGTTCACCTACAATCACAAAGCATTCTGAATCCCACCAACGATAGAATTGGGCCAAACCTCCCACACAGAACCCCCATGTGGGCCACAGCAAACTAACAACAGGAGCCCAGTAGTGCCCAGCTAGACATTAGTATAGCCGTTACGTTGTGATGTACAGGCATCTTCAAGAGAACATGATGGAGTTTTGAGAGTTGGATCCTTTCTTTCTATCTGGTGTGGCTTATGCAACCTTGGGACTTGAATCTCTCTTTGGCCGTGGAAAGCCATGGGGTGATCTTGGGCAAGTCACACCCTGTCAGCGGAAGGCGATGGCAAGCCCACACTGAAAATGCATCTCATGATGAGGGTCAGTAGAGCAAGTCAAGCCTGAACTTTTGATAGAAGCCAAGATGACTAAACGGCGTGTCATATTTTTGACAGATCATGAGAAACATGACTCACTAGAAGAAAAATATGCTTGGAAAGGTAGAAGGCAGCAGATAGGATGACTTTGGAGGGCTCTCATTCATGGACTTGCCATAAATCAAACTTGACTCAACGACAGTTAACGGCAACATCACTTTCAGGTTGACAAAAGGCAGAAACAACCATTCTTCAATAGCAATAGATGGGACTTCAGATAAGTTCTGTTACTAATAGCTCCCTTATGAAAATTTTATTTATTTATTTCGAGTACTTCTACCCTGCCCTTCTTAACCCCCGAGGAGGGACTCAGGGTGGCTTATGAAAGGCACAATTCGATGTCTACACAGTAATACACATACGTATAACACAGCAATTAAAACAATTATAACAGTTAAAACCATCAATATATAACACAATCAATAAAACTAATCTCATGCTCAGCGTTCGTCTTTCAGAGTTCCATAATTCCATTCCACTTTGTCCATTCTTGTCAATCGTCAAAGTCCTTTATTTATCTGCCAGATTGTCCGAATGCCTGGTCCATTGATCACTGTTTTCCATGTTTTCAATTTTCTCCTAAAGGAAAGGAGGGGTGTCGCTGATCTAATTTCCCCGGGGAGTGAATTCCATAGGTGAGGGGCCACCACCGAGAAGGCCCTGCTCCTCGTCCCCACCAATCTTACTTGTGATAGAGGCGGGGCTGAGAGCAGGGCCTCCCCGGAGGATCTTAGACTCCGAGGTGGGATGTAGAGGGAGATCCGTTCGGACAGATACGCTGGGCCGGAACCTGTAAGCTGTACCAGTCTCTGGAATGTATAGATAACATGACCCCCTTCTCCCCCTTTCAACACAGATCTCCTTCCGCATTCTTTCCTGTCAGCTTGGCTTCCTAATACAGAGAGAACCCGATTTTTCTATATTTCAGTGCTCCTAATGTATATACAATACATGTATAAATATCTATATTTCCAATATCTCCACATCACCAACAAACCTCACAACCTCTGAGGATGCCTGACATAAATGCAGGTGAAACGTCAGGAGAAAATGCTTATGGAACAAACATGACCATATAAAGGGGCGGCTGAAGCAATAGGCAAGTTACGCATTTGCGTATAGCGCGAATCCCTGAGGGGCGCTCTAGAGGCACCCCTGGCGGCAGGACTAGGCAGAGGCGACCCTAGGTAATTTTCAACGGTAAGCAAACAGTATTTTGACGCCCCACCCCCCACCCCAACCAATCACTGATATATATTTTCTGTTCGTCGTGGGAGTTCTGCGTGCCATATTTGGTTCAGTTCCATCATTGGTGGAGTTCAGAATGCTCTTTGATTGTAGGTGAACTATACATCCCAGTAACTACAACTCACAAGTGTCAATGTTTATCTACCCCAAACTCCACCTGTGTCCACATTTGGGCATATTAAGTACCTGTGCCAAGCTTGGTCCAGATCCATCATTGGTTGAGTCCACAGTGGTCTCTGGATGGAGGTGAACTACAACTCCAAAACTCAAGGTCAATGCCCACCAAAGCCTCCAGCATTTTCTGTTTGTCGTGGGAGTTCTGTGTGCCATATTTGGTTCAAAGCCATCATTGGTGGAGTTCAGAATGCTCTTTGATTGTAGGTGAACTATACATCCCAGTAACTACAACTCGCATATGTCAAGGTCTATTTTCCCCTAAGAGTGCCTCAAGAGCACCCCTGGGCAAAATCAACTCTACTGCAAGTGCTTACTTTGCGTAATGGGTTGAACCGCCCCTGAGTCCGTGACATGCGAGTGTGGAGAAGAAGCCAACCACAGACGACTTACTCCAATGCAGCCTGAGCCCTGCCACATGCACAATGGAGGACCTTCTTACAGCGACACCAGAGGCACTCCAGGAAATTTAGTATAATGCCAAGTTTTTAACTTTGTTTGTGGTTTTTCTACAAATTATAACTGTATTCTCATTTCTGGCACGATAAATAAATAGTTTTGATTCATCTTTGTGCCCCATAATGGGATGGATGGGCGGGCACGCGGCCTTTAGAACATCGCCTCTCCGGAGATATGGGAGGGAGGTATTAAGTGTTTTAGGACTTAAAATAGAAAGAGCGCTCCGAAAATGATACCCTCTTTGTACTAATTTGGCTCCAGCCCACAAACTGGGTTTCTACTCGCAGGAGGCTCTGGCAAGCGCTGCGTACACATCCCCTCTCCCCGCTGGGTAATCAGGCCGAGGGGGATCGTTGCGAAGGCTCTTCTCGCCGCCCGGCCTTCTTTCTGGAGCGGCATGGCTCTGCTGTCCCATTGATACTGACGCAGAGCAACTGGTAATTAATTACCATCAATGTCAAAAGAACAGATTGCCCAAGATGGGTCTCATCTGTGGTCCTGATTACAGCTGGGGTGGAGGAGGAAGCTTACATCCTGATTACCGAGCGTTTTTCAAAAGCCCTATTTATAGCGCAATATTTTTGCGAGGAAAAGAGCAACGTATCAGTTAATGCTTTCTTAAAATGCTGGTAAATACCGCCCGGCCTTGTAATCAGCTCCCTTTAGTCATGCAAAACGAAAGCACTTATCAGGAGCATTAATGAGAATTAGAGGCAAAGAAACAGGGGCAGGAGAAGTCTTTAATGTCCCGCTTTGTTGTCTCCCACGTGGAATTGGCACTTTAAAATATTTTATCGCCCCGATTTGAACTAGTTCATAGGTTTGGGATGTTTTTATGTCCAATCCTTTTTACATGCCTTTGTGCGCTAGGCAAAATCTGTCGCCAAAGGCAAAAGAAGATGAACACATTTCCATGGGGCTTGTTCGGGCCAATGTTCCTCAAGCAAATATGTTTCATTTTATTTGGGACCTTCGTTGGGGGCACTCCCACATTCTTATAAATAGGACAGAGATTTATCTGGAGTCAGTTGGTTTGTAGTTTTTGAAGCAGAGGGCAATGATCCATGAGATAAGCCAGAAAGATGAGCTCAACCTATGAAATACATGGGGGCGTTTGGTTATTGGGTTGCTGTGAGTTTTCTGGGCTGTACGGCCATCAGGGCCGGCCCTAGGTAATTTTCAAGTGTAAGCAAACAGTATTTTGGCATGCCCCCCGCACCCCCAAACTAATCAATGAAAAATAAAAGGTAGAGATTCCACCTAAGGAAGAGCAGTTGGAAAGCGGACAGGGGCGGCTCAACCCTTACGCAAACTAAGCCTTCGCAGTAGAGTTGATTTTGCCCAGGGGCGCTCTTGAGGTGCTCTTGGGGGGAAACAGACCTTGACATATGCGACTTGCAGTTACTGAGATGTATAGTTCACCTACAATCAAAGAGCATTCTGAACTCCACCAATAATGGAATTGAACCAAAAAGGGCACACAGAACTCCCATGATGAACAGAAAATATATATCAATGATTGGCTGGGGGGAGGGCACCAAAATACTGTTTGCTTACCTAGGGCCACCTCTGCACATATATGTAGTCTTTTATTTAACATCTACATGAAGCCGCTGGGGGAGATCATTCGGAGTTTCGGAATGAGATGTTATCTCTATGCAGATGATGTCCAAATCTGTCACTCCTTTCCACCTGTTACCAAGGAGGCTGTCCAAACTTTGAACCGGTGCTTGGCTGCTGTGTCGGACTGGATGAGAGCTAACAAATTGAAACTGAATCCAGACAAGACAGAGGTCCTCCTGGTCAGTCGCAAGGCTGAACAGGGCATAGGGTTACAGCCTGTGCTGGACGGGGTCACACTCCCCCTGAAGACACAGGTTCGCAGCCTGGGAGTGATCCTGGACTCATCGCTCAGCCTGGAAGCCCAGGTTCCAGGGGAGCTTTCGCGCAATTAAAACTTGTGCGCCAGCTGCGCCCGTACCTTGGGAAGTCGGATCTGGCCACGGTGGTCCACACTCTTGTTACATCCCAATTAGATTACTGCAACACACTCTATGTGGGGTTGCCTTTGAAGACTGTTCGGAAACTCCAACTAGTCCAGCGAGAGGCAGCCAGACTGCTCACCGGAGCGTCATACAGGGAGCATACCACCCCCCTGTTGTGTCAGCTCCAGTGGCTGCCGATTCAGTTCCGAGCACAATTCAAAGTGTTGGTTTTGACCTACAAAACCCTAATAGCAAAACAGTAGAGAGGAAACAACCAGGCACATCTTAACACCTCTCAACAAAAGATTTTCCCAGGCTCAGCCAGGCCTTCAAATGCTAATGAAGGTGGTCAGTTGAAACATTCACACCTAGCTCCAGCAGAGAAGAGCTCTTTGCCCCACCCCAGCCATTCCACAGATATATAAACCCATTGTCCTAATTCCAACAGACCTTACTACCTCTGAGGATGCCTGCCATAGATGCAGGCGAAACGTCAGGAGAAAATGCCTCTAGAACATGGCCCTATAGCCCAAAAAAACCCACAAGAACCTAGTGATTCCAGCCATGAAAGCCTTCGACAATACATCACAAAGAGTGTTGCTCTTTATTTACTGTCCTGATTTTAGAGGTTCTTTTTTAAATACTGGTAGCCAGATGTCGTTCATTTTCGTGGTTTCTTCCTTTCTGTTGAAATTGCACACATCCTTGTGGATTTCAATGGCTTCTCTGTGTAGTCTGACATGTGGTTGTGAGAGTGGTCCAGCATTTCTGGTTTTGGACTCTCTACACATCGTATCCCCTCAGTATGCCTTCTTAGGTCTTTCACAATATTTATTTATTTATGTAAAACTTTTGTATACCGGTCTTCTTACCTCTGACGAGGGACTCAGGCCGGTTTACAACAGAGGAATTCATACACAATAGTTAAAACATCACATCCTATAAAACACTAATATAAAACACATTAAAATACAATCATATAATTACATAAGGCCAAGTCGTCAGAATAAAATCACAATTCATCACCATCCGTCCGTGTAATCCAGAGTTATTGACTCACTCATCAAATGCCAGATTCCAGAGCCAGGTTTTCACCAACTTTCTAAAGGTCAGGATGGAAGGGGCAGTTCTAATCTCCAATGGGAGAGAGTTCCAGAGCCGAGGGGCCACCACCGAGAAGGCCCTGTCCCTCGTCCCCACCAGACGCAATTGCGAGGGTGGTGGGACCGAGAGCAGGGCCCCTCCAGAAGATCTTAACAACCTTGATGGTTCATAGGGGAGAATCCGTTCGTGTCATAATCTTCTGTTTCAGGCAGTCTCTTCCAGAAGATGCAGGCAAATATTTTGATGAAAAAACAAGAGTCCTGGAAGTCCCCGTCACGATCACAGTTTCAGAACAGGTCAGTGATGTGCAGCTTTTGCCTTTCCTGAAACCAGCTTGCTGTGGAATCATACATGGGTCTATTTTCCATAATTTTATGCAAAATAAGTATCTCCAGAACTTTGAAAAGATGGCATAACAAGGAGATTACTCTATAACGTTTTGGATCGTTGCAGTCCTTGCCTGGTTTCAAAATGGCGATGACTCTTGTTTTCCTCCAGATTTCAGGGATCTGACAGGATGCAGTGCAGTTGTTCATCGGCTTTCCAAATTGGGGCACTGAACATATAATAATAGTAGTAATAATAATAATAATAATAATAATAATAATAATACTTTATTTATACCCCGCCACTATCTCCCCAAGGGGACTCGGGGCGGCTTACATGAGACCAAGCCCAACAAAACATCCGTAAAAACAAAACAGCAAGCAAATAAAACAGTACAATTAATATAACTCACATATAAACAGTAACACATAGGATTTGCCCAAGCCAATTTTTAGTGAAACTCAAGGCAAGCGTGCTTGATGTTCCTGTTTTATTGCTCAACAATAAAATAAAATAAAGTTAGCTGAGAGAATGGACTGATCCTAGGTGACCAAATGAGCCTCCTCGATAGGTTAGGGATTTGAGTCGGATTATTTTCCATCATATTCCAACTCTTTGATGTTCCTATTGTTTTTTTCTCCAGAGAAAGCAAGTTCAGTTTACTGTTCATGCAATTGTGACTACCTCAGATTTGGAAATCAACCCAACTGAAGTCGATTTTGGATACTGTTCCATCTTCGAAGCTGTGCAGACAACAATTACACTAACAAATAAATCCATCCTTCCCCAGGAGTTTGGCTTTGTGGACCTCCAAGAGGTAAATTATAATATTATAACATCATACGATATAATACTCGTAATAATAATAGTACAATATTATAATTACATATTTTTATATTACCATTATATTGTAATATTATTAGTAATATCCTCCCCATTATTGAAAGATTTAGATATTTCCAATTTTCCAAAAAAAAAAAAGTGTTCTTTAACACATTCGTTTTCCTTTTTCGTATGATTTTGGAAAGTTTGTCGAAGTCCAGCCCAATGATGGATTTGGAGTACTCCTTCCCCTTGAAAGCTTGAGCCTGGATGTCATCTTCAAACCCAAGAAGGCAAAAGAATACAGCTTCCATCTGACCTGCAAAACGGAGATCAACAGGTATACAGTGTTCCCTCGCCGCTTCGCGATTTGCTTTATGCGCACTAGCTGTTTCGCATTTTTTTAGAAAAAAATGTATTTTTTAATAAATATGAATTTATTGGCGCTGGCAGGCCATTGATTGGCGCTGGCGGAGGGAGGGCACTGAGGCGTTGCTGTCGGGGAAAGAGGAGGAGGAGGAGGAGAGGAGGCCGCCACCAAGAGCAAGGTAAGCACCACTACCTTCGACGAGCCTCTCTCCTTACTACTCCGGAGGTAGGAGGCAGATCAAATGTCATTTAGGAGGGAGTTCCACAGCCGAGGAACCACCACAGAGAAGGCCCTGTCTCTCGTTCCCACCAGATGCGCCTGCGAATGTGGTGGGACCGAGAGCAGGGCCTCCCAGGATTATGTTAGTATCCTTGGTGGTTCGTAGAGGGAGATACGTTCGGACAGGTAAACTGGCTCTTGCATAATTAGAAGCCAAGTAAAATTCAATATTATTGAACACTTTAAACAAGAGATTAATTACTACGCAAATACCGCTAAAAATGGGGTGCATTTTAGAATCGGAGGCGTGTCTTACTTTTTTTGTTGGTGGCAGTTGTATTGAAATTAGGGTGCATCTTATACTCAATGGTATCTTACAATTGAAGAAATACAGTGTGTATGTACAGTATATACCAGGGTTAAATGAAAAGTAATACCTCCAGCTTCGTAACTCCTCAACAGGTGTGGAAAAGGGAATAGTGGTTGTTCATCCTTGGCAGAAATGTATCCAGTTGTCTGGTGTGGAAAAGTGAATAGTGGTTGTTCATTGTTGGCAGAAATGTATCCAGTTGTCTGGTGATTATGTGGAAAAGGGAATAGTGGTTGTTCATCCTTGGCAGAAATGTATCCAATTGTCTGATGATTAAGTGGGAAAGAGAATAGTGGTTGTTCATCGTTGGCAGAAATGTATCCATTTGTCTGGTGTGGAAAAGGGAATAGTGGTTGTTCATCGTTGGCAGAAATGTATCCATTTGTCTGGTGTGGAAAAGGGAATAGTGGTTGTTCATCGTTGGCAGAAATGTATCCAGTTGTCTGGTGTGGAAAAGGGAATAGTGGTTGTTCATCGTTGGCAGAAATGTATCCATTTGTCTGGTGTGGAAAAGGGAATAGTGGTTGTTCATCGTTGGCAGAAATGTATCCATTTGTCTGGTGTGGAAAAGGGAATAGTGGTTGTTCATCGTTGGCAGAAATGTATCCATTTGTCTGGTGTGGAAAAGGGAATAGTGGTTGTTCATCGTTGGCAGAAATGTATCCAGTTGTCTGGTGTGGAAAAGGGAATAGTGGTTGTTCATCGTTGGCAGAAATGTATCCAGTTGTCTGGTGTGGAAAAGGGAATAGTGGTTGTTCATTGTTGGCAGAAATGTATCCAATTGTCTGATGATTAAGTGGGAAAGAGAATAGTGGTTGTTCATCGTTGGCAGAAATGTATCCATTTGTCTGGTGTGGAAAAGGGAATAGTGGTTGTTCATCGTTGGCAGAAATGTATCCATTTGTCTGGTGTGGAAAAGGGAATAGTGGTTGTTCATCGTTGGCAGAAATGTATCCAGTTGTCTGGTGTGGAAAAGGGAATAGTGGTTGTTCATCGTTGGCAGAAATGTATCCAGTTGTCTGGTGTGGAAAAGGGAATAGTGGTTGTTCATCCTTGGCAGAAATGTATCCAGTTGTCTGGTGTGGAAAAGTGAATAGTGGTTGTTCATTGTTGGCAGAAATGTATCCAGTTGTCTGGTGATTATGTGGAAAAGGGAATAGTGGTTGTTCATCCTTGGCAGAAATGTATCCAATTGTCTGATGATTAAGTGGGAAAGAGAATAGTGGTTGTTCATCGTTGGCAGAAATGTATCCAGTTGTCTGGTGTGGAAAAGGGAATAGTGGTTGTTCATCGTTGGCAGAAATGTATCCATTTGTCTGGTGTGGAAAAGGGAATAGTGGTTGTTCATCGTTGGCAGAAATGTATCCATTTGTCTGGTGTGGAAAAGGGAATAGTGGTTGTTCATCGTTGGCAGAAATGTATCCAGTTGTCTGGTGTGGAAAAGGGAATAGTGGTTGTTCATCGTTGGCAGAAATGTATCCAGTTGTCTGGTGTGGAAAAGGGAATAGTGGTTGTTCATCCTTGGCAGAAATGTATCCAGTTGTCTGGTGTGGAAAAGTGAATAGTGGTTGTTCATTGTTGGCAGAAATGTATCCAGTTGTCTGGTGATTATGTGGAAAAGGGAATAGTGGTTGTTCATCCTTGGCAGAAATGTATCCAATTGTCTGATGATTAAGTGGGAAAGAGAATAGTGGTTGTTCATCGTTGGCAGAAATGTATCCAGTTGTCTGGTGTGGAAAAGGGAATAGTGGTTGTTCATCGTTGGCAGAAATGTATCCATTTGTCTGGTGTGGAAAAGGGAATAGTGGTTGTTCATCGTTGGCAGAAATGTATCCAGTTGTCTGGTGTGGAAAAGTGAATAGTGGTTGTTCATTGTTGGCAGAAATGTATCCAATTGTCTGATGATTATGTGGAAAAGGGAATAGTGGTTGTTCATCCTTGGCAGAAATGTATCCAATTGTCTGATGATTAAGTGGGAAAGAGAATAGTGGTTGTTCATCGTTGGCAGAAATGTATCCAGTTGTCTGGTGTGGAAAAGGGAATAGTGGTTGTTCATCGTTGGCAGAAATGTATCCATTTGTCTGGTGTGGAAAAGGGAATAGTGGTTGTTCATCGTTGGCAGAAATGTATCCATTTGTCTGGTGTGGAAAAGGGAATAGTGGTTGTTCATCGTTGGCAGAAATGTATCCAGTTGTCTGGTGTGGAAAAGGGAATAGTGGTTGTTCATCCTTGGCAGAAATGTATCCAGTTGTCTGGTGTGGAAAAGTGAATAGTGGTTGTTCATTGTTGGCAGAAATGTATCCAGTTGTCTGGTGATTATGTGGAAAAGGGAATAGTGGTTGTTCATCCTTGGCAGAAATGTATCCAATTGTCTGATGATTAAGTGGGAAAGAGAATAGTGGTTGTTCATCGTTGGCAGAAATGTATCCATTTGTCTGGTGTGGAAAAGGGAATAGTGGTTGTTCATCGTTGGCAGAAATGTATCCATTTGTCTGGTGTGGAAAAGGGAATAGTGGTTGTTCATCGTTGGCAGAAATGTATCCATTTGTCTGGTGTGGAAAAGGGAATAGTGGTTGTTCATCGTTGGCAGAAATGTATCCAGTTGTCTGGTGTGGAAAAGGGAATAGTGGTTGTTCATCGTTGGCAGAAATGTTTCCAGTTTTCTGGTGATTATGTGGGAAAGGGAATAGTGGTTGTTCATTGTTGGCAGAAATGTATCCAATTGTCTGATGATTAAGTGGGAAAGAGAATAGTGGTTGTTCATCGTTGGCAGAAATGTATCCATTTGTCTGGTGTGGAAAAGGGAATAGTGGTTGTTCATCGTTGGCAGAAATGTATCCATTTGTCTGGTGTGGAAAAGGGAATAGTGGTTGTTCATCGTTGGCAGAAATGTATCCAGTTGTCTGGTGTGGAAAAGGGAATAGTGGTTGTTCATCGTTGGCAGAAATGTATCCATTTGTCTGGTGTGGAAAAGGGAATAGTGGTTGTTCATCGTTGGCAGAAATGTATCCAGTTGTCTGGTGTGGAAAAGGGAATAGTGGTTGTTCATCGTTGGCAGAAATGTATCCATTTGTCTGGTGTGGAAAAGGGAATAGTGGTTGTTCATCGTTGGCAGAAATGTATCCAGTTGTCTGGTGTGGAAAAGGGAATAGTGGTTGTTCATCGTTGGCAGAAATGTATCCATTTGTCTGGTGTGGAAAAGGGAATAGTGGTTGTTCATCGTTGGCAGAAATGTATCCAATTGTCTGGTGTGGAAAAGTGAATAGTGGTTGTTCATTGTTGGCAGAAATGTATCCAATTGTCTGATGATTAAGTGGGAAAGAGAATAGTGGTTGTTCATCGTTGGCAGAAATGTATCCATTTGTCTGGTGTGGAAAAGGGAATAGTGGTTGTTCATCGTTGGCAGAAATGTATCCAGTTGTCTGGTGTGGAAAAGGGAATAGTGGTTGTTCATCCTTGGCAGAAATGTATCCATTTGTCTGGTGTGGAAAAGGGAATAGTGGTTGTTCATCGTTGGCAGAAATGTATCCAGTTGTCTGGTGTGGAAAAGGGAATAGTGGTTGTTCATCGTTGGCAGAAATGTTTCCAGTTGTCTGGTGATTATGTGGGAAAGGGAATAGTGGTTGTTCATCGTTGGCAGAAATTTATTTATTTATTTATTTCGCGCATTTCTACCCCGCCCTTCTCAACCCCCGAGGGGGGACTCAGGGCGGCTTACAAAGGCACAATTCGATGCCAGCATAAACATAACAATGGATAAAACGTGTAAACAGCAATTATAACAATTAAGACAATCAGTATATACATCAAAATCAATAAAAACAATCTAATACTCAGCGTTCGCCATCTCAGAGTCTGCAAATTCATTCCACATTGTCAAGTACTATTGATTCTGGTCGTCATTGTCCTTATCTAACCGCCATATTACCCAAAGGCCTGGTCCCACAACCCTGTTTTTAATTTCCTTCTGAAAGAGAAGAGGGATGTCGATGACCTAATTTCCCCGGGGAGTGAATTCCACAGGCGAGGGGCCACCACTGAGAAGGCCCTGCTCCTCATCCCCACCAATCTCACTTGTGATAGAGGTGGGGTCGAGAGCAGGGCCTCCCCAGAAGATCTCAAACTCCGAGGTGGGACGTAGAGGGAGATGCGTTCGGACAAGTACGCTGGGCCGGAGCCATATAGGGTTTTGTAGGTCAAGACCAGCACTTTGAATTGTGCTCGGAACTGGATCGGCATGTATCCAATTGTCTGGTGATTATGTGGGAAAGGGAATAGTGGTAGTTAAAGAGCACCTTCTAAGGATTATTTCTGCGTTTGGTTTATACAATTATTCCCATCCAAACCCAAGTAACGAAGGTGGAGGCATTACTTTTCATCCAACCCTCGCCTCTCCACTCCTTCTTGTGCTACAGAGCTGACACCCAGCCAATGATGAGCGGATGAAACCTCCTCTTCCTTGGGAGTGGGCTTGATGGGACACCGAGCTCGCGGTGCGTATTTATAGCCTTGTCAAGAGGCCGAGTTCTGCACTTGTGACCGTCTCATCTGTGTTTCCATTTTTAGACAATTCAAGCTGTCGTGCAAAGCGATTGGAGTCCACCCTCCTCTGGAGCTCTCGCATTCTTTGGTTCAGTTCTCCGCCACCGCTCTGAACGATGTGTCCTCCGCAACTCTTTTTATTATCAATTCTCATGTTCGACTCAGTCGGCTCAACCACTTGGGCCCGAGAATTGGGGCGGGAGAAGTGGCTCCCGTGGGACCCATCTCCTTCCAGTTCCTTGTGCCGGAAGACGCGCCCATAACCATCATGCCTTGCGTCGGCACCGTTCTGCCCGGGAAGGTACAGCCTCTATGTTTAAGAATCGGATCTGTTCTTACGCAAAAATACCGTATATACTCGGGTATAAGCCGACCCAAATAGAAGCCGAAGCACCTAATTGGTAAAACTTATTGATTTCAATGTAAGCCCAGGGTAGGAAATGCAGCAACTACTGCTCCGTTTCAAAATAAAAAAAGGATAGCAGTAAAATTTCATTAATTGAGGCATCCGTAGGTGAAATGTCTTTTGAATATTTACCGTATTTCGAAGTGTAAGTGGAAAGGTAGGGCAAACAAAAACAATAGGGTATCAACAACAACAACAACAACAACAACAACAATAATAAAGTACAACAGGCAGCAGAGTAATCTTGTCTGCTGTGGACTCATCTTGTTGTGTTTCTAATAATAATAATAATTACTTAGTATGAACAAAATCTGGCTACCAGTATTTAAAAACTCTAAAATTATAACAGCTAAACAACGGAGAGGAAAAAACCAGGCACAGATTAACACCTCCCAGCAACAGATTTTCCCAGGCTCAGGCAGACCTTCAAATGCTAATGAAGGTGATCAGCTAAACATTCACACCTAATTGCAGCAGGGAAGAGCTCTTTGCCCCACCCCAGCCATTCCACAGATACATAAACCCATTGTCCTAATTCCAACAGACCTCACAACCTCTGAGGATGCTTGCCATAGATGCAGGCGAAACGTCAGGAGAAATTCCTCTAGAACATGGCTCTATAGCCCGAAAAAACCCACAAGAACCTATTACTTAGTATATTATGGTGTTAATTGTTTTAAATAGTTTGTATGTTGTTAGCATTGAATTTTTGCTCCTGTTGTTAACCGCGTTGAGTCACCTACGGGCTGAGAAACTGCGGTATACAAATAAAGTAAATAAATAGATAAATAAATAATAAAGTACAACAGGCAGCAGAGTAATCTTTGCTGCTGACTCATCTTGTTGTGCTTCTAATAATAATAATAATAATAATAATAATAATAATAATAATAACCTTATTTATATTCCACCACCATCTCCTAAAAGGGACTTGGGGCAGCTTACAAGACACTGCGGTGTAGTATCTATATAAATAAAAATGTCATGTTCGTTTGTGGGATTAACAGAACTCAAAAAGCACTGGACGAATTGACACCAAATTTGGACACAAGACACCTAACAACCCAATGTATGTCCTTCACTCAAAAAAATTGATTTTGTCATTTGGGAGTTGTAGTTGCTGGGATTTATAGTTCACCTACAATCAAAGACCATTCTGAACTCCACCAATGATGGAATTGAATCAAACTTGGCACACAGAACTCCCTTGACCAACAGAAAATACTGGAAGAGTTTGGTGGACATTGACCTTGAGTTTGGGAGTTGTAGTTCACCTACATCCAGAGAGCACTGTGGACTCAAACAATTATGGATCTGGACCAAACTCTACATGAATACTCCACATGCCCAAATGTGAACACTGGTGGAGTTTGGGGGAAATAGAATCTTGACTTTTCGGAGTTGTAGTTGCTGGGATTTATAGTTCACCTACAATCACAGAGCATTCTGAACCCCACCAACGATAGAATTGGGCCAAACCTCCCACACAGAACCCCCATATGAGCCACAGCAGCGTGTGGCAGGGGATGGCTAGTCTATATAAATTAAAATGTAATGTTTGTTTGTGAGATTAACATAACTCAAAAACCACTGGACGAATTGCCGACAAATTTGGCCACAAGACATTTACTAAACCAAGGAGTGATCATCACTTTTAAAAAATGATTTCTTGCTGCTTCTTTGTCTGGTTTGCCTACTCTGGAACATGCAATGTATCATTGTCCTTCTTTAGGGCCCCCTTTCAAATCTATGATACTATATCTCTCTGTATGTGAATCATATATATCTATCTATATCTATGGCTGGATGGCTCTCTTGTCAGGAGGGCTTTGATAACATTTTCTTGCCCTGGTGAAGGGAGTTGGGCTGGATGGCCTTAAGTAATTTTCTGTTGGTTATGCGGGTTCTGTGTGGGAAGTTTGCTCCAATTCAGTCATTGGTGGGGTTCAGAATGCTCTTTGATTGTAGGTGAACTATAAATCCCAGCAATTGCAACTCCCAAATGTCAAGGTCTATTTCCCACAAACTCTGTCTGTGTTCATATTTGGGCATATGGAATATTCATACCAAGTTTGGTCCAGATCCATCATTGTTTGAGTCCACAGTGCTCTCTGGATGTAGGTGAACTACAACTCCCAAATTCAAGGTCAATGCCCACCAAACCCTTCCAGTATTTTCTGTTATTCATGGGAGAACTGTGTGCCACGTTTGGTTCAATTCCATCGTTGCTGGGGTTCAGAATGCTCTTTGATTGTAGATGAACTATAAATCCCAGCAAATGCAACTCCCAAATGTCAAGGTCTGTTTCCCCCCAAACTCCACCAGTGCTCATATTGAGTATTCGTGCCAAGTTTGGTCCAGATCTATCATGGTTTGAGTCCACAGTGCTCCCTGGATGTAGATGAACTACAACTCCCAAATTCAAGGTCAATGCCCACCAAACTCTTCTAGTGTTTTCTGTTGGTCATGGGAGTCCTATGTGCCACATTTGGTTCAATTCCATCATTGGTAGAGTTCAGAATGCTCTTTGATTGTAGGTAAACTATAAATCCCAGCAACTACAACTCCCAAATGACAGAATCACATCCCGCCCCAAACTCCATCAGTATTCAAATTTGGGCGTATCAGGCATTTGTGCCAAATTTGGTCCAGTTAATGAAAATACATCCTGCGAATCAGATATTTACATTACGATTCACAACAGATATGAAGTAGCAACGAAAATAATTTTATGTTTGGGGGTCACCACAACATGAGGAACTGTATTAAGGGGTTGTGTTATTAAGAAGGTTGAGAATCACTGGGTTAAACTCTTGTGCCTGGAGGACTGAAGATCGACAGATCAGTGGTTTGAATCTGGGGAGAGCATGGATGAGCTCCCTCTGTCAGCTCCAGCTCCTCATGTGGGGACATGAGATAAACCCCCCACAAGGATGGTATCCTATATTTCTTCTCCCCCCCAAAAAACGCTTTTCTTTCTCTTGTGGGTCTCTCCGTGCCAGAAGTGCTTGCTTGATGTTGCCTTCCATCCAGTCTTGTGTGACCAGCTCATCCGGCAGGAAGCCATTCACTTGATGTGCCAGGCGGCTGAAGCCAAAGCGCAGATGGAGAAGAGAGCCCGGGAACTAGAATTGCAGGTCTGTGGGGGGTGGGGGTGGGGGGTGGGACATGTCGTAACTCAGGATAGATTCACCTTGCCCAAGACACCACCGCACACCAAGGCTGTAGGTTTTGTAGTTTATTGCGAAAAAGCAAAATCAAAACAGGGAAATAAAAAAGTATAATTCAATGTGCAATACAGAGTCTTAAATGCAAAGGCAAAGTTCCCAGGTTCCAAAGGCAAATAACATGAAGCATTGGTTAAGCAGAAGTCCATGGCAGCAAGACAAAGTCTCCAAAAACAGGATCAAAATCAAAGTCCCAAAGAGCCAGAAGCTTTCCGCAAAAGCCAAGGTAATGCCACAGAAGTTAACAGGGTAAGAGCAACATTGGACTGACAGAGAATGACCTTCGGTCAGATCATTAAATAAGTTTCCCCGACAGAAAAGCATTATGTTGACCTCTAGCTTCATGCTTGTTGGCAAGGCGTGCACTTCTTCAAACTCTTAAATGCAACTGGTCCTCTCTAATCAAATCTCCACTACTATCTTCAAGGCCGGTTAGCTCATTATCTTCGTCACCCTGAGAACCGAGAAGCCCGGCGCTCCCAGAAGGAGCCTCTACCTTGAGCTCCAAAGTTTCACTATCTTTACCTGAAAACACATTCTTTTCTCTAGGGAACAGAAATGTCGCCTCTTCTTCAGAATCAACACTGTCTGCCTCATTTGACTCACTGACCGGAACATGTTCAGAAATCTGTAACCCATCATCCTCCTCGTCCTGAGGAAACTCAGGTTCAGAAAGCTCAGGCCCAGACTGAACCACAACAGGACAGTCTCTTCCTCCCCATGAGTTGCTTGCTTTCAGAGCACATTGGTTGTACATGTGGCTCCTTGTGTTGAGAGGCAAGCACAGCCTCAAGAGGAGGGCAGATTTACATGAAATGAGGGTGGAATACCAGGGCACTTGATCAGTCTAGAAATGTGCAATTGCAGATCCTTCGAGGTTCCATGGGCTGGGCTTTAGCACAGCAGGTGAATCACCAATCTGCAATAAATCTTTCCAATCAGAGGGTTGATAGTTCGAGGCCTGGGCCAGGGTGAGAGCCTGATTTTTCATCCCAGTTTCTGTCAACCTAGCATTTTGAAAGCAAATGTGAGTAGATAAATAGGAACCGCATTAAAGCGGGGAGGTGTTTTAGGGACGGCATTTCGATCAGAAAAAGGAGGAAACTCTTTGGGAAGGAGATGGAGCGACAGCACCCCCCTGTGACCGGAACCAAGCACAGCCTCCAAAGATGATGAAAGATGGGAAAGCCTATATATATACTGAAATAGCCCCTCTGACTATAAACACACTACACGTTGAGTGGAGGAACAATCCTTTTTATTAAAGCTTAGCCAAAAAGCCAGTAGAAATAAATGCTTGTAAAGATAGATAAGATTCCAAAAAGCAATAAGGCATTCAAAGGCAACAAGATAAAAGAGTGTCCAAACGTAGCAATCAAAAGCAATGTTCCAAAAGCATGAAGATACAATCCAAGGCACTGATTATCCAGCCAGGAATCAAACAAGAAGCAAGAACAGACCAGACGCTGCTAGTCAACTTGAAAGGCTAGAAAAAACCATGAAGACGAGACCACTTGAACAGGGATTCCATGAGGCTTGTGCTTGGTTTCCAAACGATGCCTGATCTGACAAGGTTTTCTAAAGGCAAACCTTAAATCCTAAAAACTGGTTTTGTTTTCCTCCAGTCTTTGACCTTAATTGACGAATTATTTCAGATCTATGTAAACATTGGGCCTCTTGTTGATTCTGGCTAATCTCCAGCCACCGACTCTGCTTACCTGACTCTTCATTAACTTTCCCAGGTGTCAGGCTGTTTTCCAAACTGGAATCTGGAGAGCTCACAGGCGGAGGGAGTGAACCTTTCTCCCAAGGCCTGACAGAAACATTCTCATGAGAATCTGCCCTTTTCACCGAAGCCTCTCTGTCAGTGTCTGCATGAAACTCCTTGACCAAAGTGTCTCCATCTTGCACCTCAGAGTTAGTCCCAGCATCCCCTCATCAGAAGCAACAGGGGACTGACTTCCCTCCTCATTCCCCACATCAGGCACAGAAACATCTGGAGACTGAAACACATTCACAGGTTCAAGCACAGGCTGAGTCCCAACATATATATCCGTCTGCTGTCTGTCTTGTCATTGTATAACCATATGTATGTTTTTATCCACCCTGAGTCCCCTTTATAATAATAATAATAATAATAATAATAATAATAATAATAATAGTAATAATAATAATAATAATCTTTATTTATAACCCGCTACCACCTCCCGAGGGACTCGGTGCGGCTTACATGATAAAGCAATAACAACGATTAATAAAGACAATAAAATAAAACTCATAACAAACAATAAACAATAAACAATAGCAGTAATACAACGACATTTAAAACCTATGGCTGGGCCACATGTAATAATTAAAATTTAAGAATAATGCTGAGCATGAACAGATAAAATATGAACTAGGATAGAGTTTTCAGAGAGAGATGGGGCGTGCAGACATTCCTTTGGGGTGAGAAGGGCAGAATATAAGAATTGTAAATAATAACAACAACAACAACAACAGAAGGTCTGGTGGCAGAGGACTTATACAAGTAAAACAAGCAGTTGAAGAAGAAAAACGCCCTGGCAGAATATGTCAAGGGAAGCCAAGAACCTGCTTTAATTGATGTGAGTACAAAGCACAGCAGACAAAGAGTCAGTACAAGAAAACTGCACTCCAAACCATAGCTGACCGCTTTCACAACAAAGCGTGACATGGGCAGTTCCTTGAGAAGATTGAAGGAAAAGTTGACAAGGAGAAGACCTGGTGATGGCTCATGAATGGAACCCTGAAGAAGGAGACAGAAGAAGGCCTGGTTCTTGCAGCCCAGGAGCAAGCCATCAGAACCAAGGCCATTAAGGCCAGGATTGAAAAATCAGCAGATGACCCAAAATGCAGACTGTGCAAGGAAGCGGAGGAAACCATGGATTATCTCCTCAGCTGTTGCAAGAAAATCGCAGAGACAGACTACAAACAGAGGCACAACTCTGTGGCC
Organism: Anolis sagrei; assembly: GCF_037176765.1. NCBI lineage: Eukaryota > Metazoa > Chordata > Lepidosauria > Squamata > Anolidae > Anolis > Anolis sagrei. The sequence continues at coordinate 1,501,421 of NC_090033.1, forward strand.
CAGAAGATTCACTGGAACTTATGGTGATTTTTGTTTTCTCAAAAGTACCTTTCTATACATTATTTGTTATTTAGGTACATTTTTCTTATTCAAAAATTCGTAACAATAACATTGGTGTGGTTTTCGGTGGGACTGAAACAAATTAATAGTATTTCAATGGGCAAAATTGCTTTGAGATAAGAGTGACTTGAGTTACAGAACACATTAAACTCTTTAAGTGGAGGCCCCACTGTACAGACACACCATTGCTTTGGGGTTAGATTATTTCGTATCATTTTACTTTTTGCTTCCTGCCTGCACAGAGAAAGAAGGAGGAGGTTCTGGCAGGAAAGAAGGATGCGAGGAGGATGACCAGCATGTCCTTTCTCAGTCAGCCTTCAAAGGACAAGTATGCCATCAAGCCATTTGAACCGCCAAGCCCAGAGGACATATCTCCAAAGTACGTATGGAAAAAAAAAACATTGTGGGCTTTACTTCTTCAACAAGTGTCCCGTACTACCTTACCGTTACTATTTTATTATTTTACTAGCTTGGTAAAAGTTAGTTTTCAATTGTACAAAGTGGGTGAACTACAACTCCCACCATGCCAGGTTAACCCTGAGGAACTCAGTCAGTACTTAAAGTTTGTTATGCTGAGCAAGTTTGCTCTAGATGCATCCTCGGTGGGGTTCAGTGTGCTCTCTGCCTGTATGATAAACTACAACTCCCAATATGGTCAGTCCCCTCAAACCCCTCCAGTAGGTTCAGTTAGTCATGGGGGTTCTGTGTGCCAGGTTTGGTCCAGGTCCATCATCGGTGGAGATCACAGTTACTCTTGTTGTGGGTGAACTGCAACTCCCAAAAAGGAAGGTTAGTTTCCCCCCAAACCCCTCCAGTAATCCAATTTTGGCATATTATCAAGTATGTGTGCCTAGTTTGGTCCAAATCCATTGGTGTTTGGGTTCACAGTGCTCTCTGGATGTAGGTGAACTACAACTCCCCCAAATCAAGATGAATTTTCCCCAAAGACCTCCAATATTTTTTGCTAATCATTGGGACTCTGTGTGCCAAGTTTGGTCCAATTCCCTCTTTGGTGGAGTTCAGAGTGCTCTTGGATTTCAGGTGAACTATACATCCCAGTACCTACAACTCCTATAAATCCTGGTGAATTCTCCCCAAACTTCTCTAGTATGTTCAGTTGCTGATCATAGAATCAAAGAGCTAGAAGAGACCTCATGGGCCATCCAGTCCAACCCCATTCTGCCAAGAAGCAGGAATGTTGCATTCAAATCACCCCTGACAGATTTGACAGAACAATCCCTCTGTTTGTTGTGTGCCAATTCCACACTAATGGGGAGAGTAAGAAACGCTGGGATGTCTGTGGTGGAGGAAAACCAGGAAATCCAGGATGGAATTGTCCCTGTATGAAAGCCTTGACTTGGGTGGTGGGCAGTATGGCGTTGGGTGGAGGTCATTGATAGGGCTTTTGGGCATGTTCTCGCTATAACTGGCAATGTCATTGGTGTTTCCCGAGCCGTGCCAGAAATACAGCTTAATGGTGTAACATTAGAAAATGTTGACCATTTCCGCTCCCTTGGCAGCCACCTCTCCACCAAAGTCAACATTGACACTGAAATACAGCACTGCCTGAGCTCTGCAAGTACAGCATTTTTCCGAATGAAGCACAGAGTGTTTCAGGAACAGGACATCCGTAGGGAGACCCAAAGTGCTTGTTTATAAAGCCACTGTCCTCCCAACCCTGCTGTGGCAGCCACCTCTCCACAAAAGTCAACATTGACACTGAAATACAACACCGCCTGAGCTCTGCAAGTGCAGCATTTTTCTGAATGAAACAGAGAGTGTTTGAGGACCGGGACATCTGTAAGAAGACCAAGGTGCTTGTCTATAAAGCCATTGTCCTCACAAAACCTGCTGTGGCAGCCACCTCTCCACAAAAATCAACATTGACACCGAAATACAACACTGCCTGAGCTCTGCGAGTGCAGCATTTTTCCGAATGAAGCAGAGAGTGTTTGCGGATCAGGACATCCGTAGGGAGACCAAGGTGCTTGTTTATAAAGCCATTGTCCTACCAACCCTGCTATACACCTGCAAGACGTGGACAGTCTACAGACGTCACATGCATCTCCTAAAACGATTCCATCAGCGCTGCCTCCGGAAAATCCTACAAATCTCTTGGGAAGGTAAGCAGACAAATATCAATGTGCTGGAAGAAGCAAAGACCACCAGCATTGAAGTGATGGTCCTCCACCATCAACTCCGCTGGACCGGCCACGTTGTCTGGATGCCTGACCATCGTCTCCCAAAGCAGTTACTCTACTCCGAACTCAAGAACGGAAAATGGAATGTTGGTGGACAGGAAAAGAGATTTAAAGACGGGCTCAAAGCCAACCTTCAAAACTCTGGCATAGACACCGAGAACCGGGAAGCCCTGGCCCTTGAGCGCTCCAGCTGGAGGTCAGCTGTGACCAGCAGTGTTGTAGAAATTGAAGAGGCACGAATGGAGGGCGAAAGAGAGAAACGTGCCAAGAGGAAGGCGTGCCAAGCCAATCCCGACCAGGACCGCCGTCCACCTGGAAACCGATGCCCTGACGGCGGGAGAAAATGCAGGTCAAGAAGAGGACTCCAGAGTCACCTACGGACCCACCCTGGAGGAGTATCCTACTTGGACAACGAGGGATCGCCTAAGTAAGTAAGTAAGTAAGGGAGCTATAGCTATTCATGGACTTACTTACTTACTTACTTAGGTGATCCCTCATAGGCCGAGTAGGCTAGTCTTCCAGGATCAGAATTCTTGTGAGTCTGTAGGTGGCTGTGGAGCCCTCTTCTTGACCTGCATCTTCTTCCGCTATGCATGGAAGTGGAGCCTGTCTGTGTGTATTCGTGGGCACCCCAGCCATACACATACATACGTATTTTCACTTTTATTATGAGTATAGTTTTGGGCTCTGGGGCGAAAAGAGTGGGGCTGCTTTGGTCAACTAGACCTCAGGTCAGAAAGGTGTCTCTTTGGTCCCTCTCTAGTTCAGAAGAGTATATCGCAGCTCACCTCTCCCTGGTGCGGAGCTTCAATGAGCGGTTTGACAGATACGTCATTCCCTGCCTGGTTGCCTCTGGAGTCATAGACGAGAAGAGAGGAGCCGAAAATCTGCACTTTAGGTGGTGTACGGGGGCAGAGCGGGGACCTTCCCTGGGGTTGGTTCTGTATGTTGCTTTGTATCATGTCTTTCCATTCCTTTGTGTCCACAGCCCTTATAACACCTTGTATTTAGAACTGCACTGCCCTTCGGTGGCCCCCGTGGTAGTGGTCACTTCAAACAACGGAAGGACTTTCTTCAATTTTGGGGACGTTGCCGTAGGTAGGCACTTTTTGCAAGGCTTATTCAAATGTGGGCATATTCGGTATTTGTGCCAAATTTGGTCCAGTAAATGAAAATACATCCTACATATCCGATATTTACATGACGTTTCATACCAGTAGCAAAACGACAGTTATGAAGTTGCAACAAAAATAATGTTGTGGTTGGGGATCACCACAACATGAGGAACTGTATTAAGGGGTCGCGGCATTAGAAAGGTTGAGAACCACTGTCTTAGTCTGTGAGAGAAGGCCTCACAGTGTGAGGTAGGCCTTAGTCTGTGAGAGAAGCCTCTGTGTGAGGGAGGGCGTCTGTGAGAAGGCCTTACATGAGGATTCATAACAGTAGCTAAATGACAGTTGTGATGTAGCAATGAAAATAATGTTTTGGTTGGGGGTCAGCACAACATGAGGAGCTGTATTAAGGGGTTGCGGCATTAGAAAGGATGAGAACCATTGTCTTAGTCTGTGAGAGAAGGCCTCACAGTGTGAGGTAGGCCTTAGGCTGTGAGAGAAGCCTCTGTGTGAGGTAGGGCGTCTGTGAGAAAGCCTTACATGAGGATTCATAACAGTAGCTAAATGACAGTTGTGATGTAGCAATGAAAATAATGTTTTGGTTGGGGGTCAGCACAACATGAGGAGCTGTAGTAATGGGTTGTGGCATTAGAAAGGTTGAGAACCACTGTCTTAGTCTGTGAGAGAAGGCCTAACAGTGTGTTGTAGGCCTTAAGACTGTGAGAGAAGCCTCTGTGTTAGGTAGGGCGTCTGTGAGATGGCCTCAGAGTGTGAGGTAGACCTTAGACTATGAGAGAAGCCTCTGTGTGAGGTAGGGCGTCTGTGAGAAGGCCTCAGAGTGTGAGAAGCGAACAGCAAAATGACAGTTGTGATGTAGCAATGAAAATAATGTTATTGTTGGGGGTCAGCACAACATGAGGAGCTGTAGTAATGGGTCGTGGCATTAGAAAGGCTGAGAACCACTGTCTTAGTCTGTGAGAGAAGGCCTAACAGTGTGTTGTAGGCCTTAAGACTGTGAGAGAAGCCTCTGTGTGAGGTAGGGCGTCTGTGAGAAGGCCTCAGAGTGTGAGAAGCGAACAGCAAAATGACAGTTGTGATGTAGCAATGAAAATAATGTTATTGTTGGGGGTCAGCACAACATGAGGAGCTGTAGTAAGGGGTCATGGCATTAGAAAGGCTGAGAACCACTGTCTTAGTCTGTGAGAGAAGCCTCTGTGTGAGGGAGGGCGTCTGTGAGAAGGCTTTACATGACGATTCATAACAGTAGCAAAATGACAGTTGTGATGTAGCAATGAAAATAATGTTATGGTTTAAGGGTCACCACAACATGAGGGACGGTATTCAGGGGTCACAGCATTAGGAAGGTTGAGAACCACAGGTCTATGCTATTGTTTTTTGCTGACTTTATTACATGCTTGGTCTTTGAACCTATGGGATTCTCTTCTTGATTTAGGGCACAGGATTAAGAAAGAAGTCAAGATACAGAACATCTCCCAAGAACAACTGGTTGTATCCTTATGTGGAATCACATCGCCTCCAATATTTCACAGATGAAAACCGGGACTTATGTAGACAAATAGCATCAGAGTGTGGTCAAGATGGCTGAGGTTTCCCATTGTGATCCCTGTGAATCGCACATGTGGTAGTTTCTGAGCCTAAGCAGACAGCTTCGGAACCTTCTAGATAGATTTGAAAAACTTGGTGATTGGCCACGCCCACTCTCCCCTTGCGAGAATAAGTGGCAGGTGGGTGGAGCCACCGCCTCATAGAATCAAAGAGTTGGAAGAGACCTCATGGGCCATCCAGTCCACCCCCATTCTGCCAAGAAGCAGGAATATTGCATTCAAATCACCCCTGACAAATGGCCATCCAGCCTCTGTTTCAAAGCTTCCAAAGAAGGAGCCTCCACCACACTCCTTCCGGGGCAGAGAGTTCCACTGCTGAACGGCTCTCACAGTCAGGAAGTTCTTCCTAATGTTCAGATGGAATCTCCTCTCTTGTAGTTTGAAGCCATTGTTCCGCGTCCTAATCTCCATGGAAGCAGAAAGGAAGCTTGCTCCCTCCTCTCTGTGGCTTCTTCTCACATATTTATACATGGCTCTCTCATGTCTCCTCTCAGCCTTCTCTTCTTCAGGCTAAACATGCCCAGTTCCCTAAGCCGCTCCTCATAGGGCTTGTTCTCCAGACCCTTGATCATTTTAGTCGCCCTCCTCTGGACACATTCCAGCTTGTCAATATCTCTCTTGAATTGTGGTGCCCAGAACTGGACACAATATTCCAGATGTGGTCTAACCAAAGCAGAATAGAGCATGGGTAGCATTACTTCCCTAGATCTAGACACTATGCTCCTCTTGATGCAGGCCAAAATCCCATTGGCTTTTTTTGCCGCCACATCACATTGTTGGCTCATGTTTAAATTGTTGTCCACGAGGACTCCAAGATCTTTTTCACATGTACTGCTCTCGAGCCAGGCGTCACCCAAGTAGCCTCAGTTCTTTTCATCTGCCGCTTATGCAGCAGTTATGGAACCTCTCTCCTTTTGACTGGTTTTTATATTATTATTATTATTATTATTATTATTATATTATTATTATTATTATTATTATTATTATTATTATTATTATTAAACTGTTACTGGTTTTGGTTTTCACCTGGACTACATATTGGGTGAAATTGTCTGGAATTGACCTTGCTCCAGGCTCCAGGTGCAGAAGGAGTTGGGTAACGTCCGCATATTGTTCGCAGTCCAGGCCGAAACTCCGGACCAAGCTAGCAAGGGGTCTAACGTAGATGTTGAAGAGAAGGGAGGGGGGAGAATTGCACCTTGGGGGACCCCACATAGGAGGGGGGTCTATCGGAGACTTGGTCCATATACTCCACGCATTGACTCCGGTTCCGGAGAAATGAGTCGAACCAATTGAGGACCTGACCACAAACTCCGGACATGGCAAGACGGTGGATCATTAGGTTGTTGCGGCACATACTTTACCCGAGATCATTTCGAGCACAATCAAAGCAGGAAGGAGACGGAGACAGCAATTTGATTCCAGGCAAATTTATTATCAAGTTGATAGGACGCTCAGAACAAGATCTGAAGCGTACTAGAAAGTCAGTCGGCTTACAATATTTATAGCAGAAATCCCCTGGTCTAGACATGCGTAGAACTGTCTTGACATTTACACAGATATAATCATTAACAGAGGCCTTTACGCATTGCCCTTTTTCATTCACCACGATGACGTGTTATATTAACGTACTTCTAATTGTCAACGGTGTCAAACACTGCGGTAAGGTCGAGAAGTAGCAGTAGCACGGATCCACCGTTGTCAGACTGGCGGCGGAGTTCATCCGTAATGGCAACCAAGACTGTCTCCGTCCCATGGCCAGGGCAGAAACCTGACTGGAAAGGGTCCAGGCCGGCTGTGTCATCCAGAAATTGTTGCAATTGTCCCAGTACAGCCCACTCTTATCACCTTACCTAAGAATGGCGTAGAAACAGAATTAGAAACAGGACCATATAGCCCTAAAAAACCTACAACAACCCAGTGATTCCGGCCATGGCAGCCTTCGACAATACATCAAAGCCCAGGGCATCTTGCTTGCATCTGTTCGGACACTATCCCAGAGCAATGCTAATGTTGTGCTCTTGCAGATAATAAAGCAGAGCGGAAACTGAAAGGTATTGGAGGAAGTCCTGAAATCATGTGTTTCTTGTGCATTTCTGTCATTGTCTCTAGGTAACATTTCTTTTTTTGGGAAATGGTTTCTTTGGTTACCACCAAATGTGCATTTTCCTTGAGTTGCTAATTTCAGCTACAGTATTCCCTCCTGGATCCCTTTGGACCATTCCTGTTGGCGAATCCCATCTGCATGCTAGAGGAAGGCGAATCCCGGGACCTCGTGCTCACGTTCTGCCCTGAGGAGAATAAGTCAGTGAGTAACTATATAGTAATATTCATAGAATCATAGAATCCTAGAATCAAAGAGTTGGAAGAGACCTCATGGGCCATCCAGTCCAACCCCATTCTGCCAAGAAGCAGGAATATTGCATTCAAATCACCCCCGACAAATGGCCATCCAGCCTCTGCTTAAAAGCTTCCAAAGAAGGAGCCTCCACCACACTCCGGGGCAGAGAGTTCCACTGCTGAACGGCTCTCACAGTCAGGAAGTTCTTCCTCGTGTTCAGGTGGAATCTCCTCTCTTGTAGTTTGAAGCCATTCCTCCCTTGCGTCCTAGTCTCCAAGGAAGCAGAAAACAAGCTTGCTCCCTTCTCCTCCCTGTGGCTTCCTCTCACATATTTATACATGGCTATCATATCTCCTCTCAGCCTTCTCTTCTTCAGGCTAAACATGCCCAGCTCCTTAAGCCGCTCCTCATAGGGCTTGTTCTCCAGACCCTTGATCATTTTAGTCGCCCTCCTCTGGACACATTCCAGCTTGTCAGAGTGCGACAGAAGCTTTGAAGCTTAGAAGAATGGACACTTTGAGACTTCAGGAAAAGCAAACATTTAGCTTTACTGAGTAGAGCAAATATGCTGCACACATTTGTATTTACATCCAACCAAACAGACAGGAACAAGACAAAAGGCAGACCGAAGTAAGAAGGACGAACGAAATCTTATCTCTGGATCCTCCCTACGCATTCCAGGCACACTCAGGGTCACATCTTCACAGTTCAATAGAGGCTTGACTGATTAACCCTTTCAGTGTCAATACACTCTCTGCTAATGCAATCAGGTTACATTTACAAGCATTGCACAAAATTACATTTAAACATTCACATTACACTAATCTTACATTAACAATAACAACAACAACCACAACAATATGAGGATTTAAAGATCGAACTGTAAAGACTGGCAGAAGCCAGTCAAGGTGGTCCCAGTGGTGATCAGCACACTGGGTGCAGTGCCTAAAGACCTTGGCCTGCACTTAAAAACAATCAGCACTGACAAAATTACCACCTGTCAGCTGCAAGAGAATCTGCATGCATTATTTGCCGATGCATCACACAGTCCTAGACACTTGGGAGGTGTTCGGTGTGTGATCAAATACAAAAGCCGGCATAGTGATCTTGTTTGCTGTATATCAATCTTGTCATGTATCGAATAATAATTGTTTGAGTCCACAGTGCTCTCTGGATGTAGGTGAACTACAAATCCAAAACTCAAGGTCAATGCTCACCAAACCCTTCTAGTGTTTTCTGATGGTCACGGGAGTCCTGTGTGCCAAGTTTGGTTCAATTGCATCATTGCTGGAGTTCAGAATGCTCTTTGATTGTAGGTGAACTATAAATCCCAGCAACTACAACTCCCAAATGTCAAGGTCTATTTCCCCCAAACTCCACCTGTGTTCATATTTGGGCGTATTGAGTGCTTGTGCCAAGTTTGGTCCAGATCCATAATTGTTTGAGTCCACAGTGCTCTCTGGATGTAGGTGAACTACAACTCCCAAACTCAAGGTCAATGCCCACCAAACCCTTCTAGTGTTTTCAAAAAAAAAATTCATAGTAGGACTATTCTTTGAAGATCTTGGATCAACTTTTTCACCTGTATTGTTAGAAACCTGTATTTCACCTGTATTGTTAGAAAAAGAAAAATTATTTCCCTATTTTAATCATATTTTATTTTAATATTTTAAGTACATGTTGCATTTCAAGAATCATGGAATCATACGTAGAATCATGGAAGAGACCTCCTGGGCCATCATCCAGTCCAACCCCACTCTGCCAAGAAGCAGGAAAATTGCAGTCAAAGCACCACTGACAGACGGCCACCCAGCCTCTTTAATTATAGCCTTCAAAGAAGGAGCCTCCACCACCCTCTGGAGCAGAGAGTTCCACTGCTGAACGGCTCTCACAGTCAGGAAGTTCTTCCTCATGTTCAGGTGGAATCTCCTCTCTTGTAGTTTGAAGCCATTGTTCCCTTGCGCCCTAGTCTCCAAGGAAGCAGAAAACAAGCTTGCTCCCTCCTCCTCCCTGTGGCTTCCTCTCACATATTTATACATGGCTATCATATCCCCTCTCAGCCTTCTCTTCTTCAGGCTAAACATGCCCAGCTCCTTAAGCCGCTCCTCATAGGGCTTGTTCTCCAGACCCTTGATCATTTTAGTCGCTCTCCTCTGGACACATTCCAGCTTAAGAGTCGATATCTCTCTTGAATTGTGGTGCCCAGAATTGGACACAATATTCCAGGTAAAGTGGTCTAACCAAGGCGGAATAGAGCATGGGGAGCAGGACTTCCCTGGATCTAGACACTAGGCTCCTCTTGATGATGTTCAAGTGGAATCTCCTTTCTTGTAGTTTGAAGCCATTGTTCCGCGTCCTAGTCTCCAAGGAAGCAGAAAACAAGCTTGCTCCCTCCTCCTCCCTGTTGCTTCTTCTCACATATTTATACATGGCTATCACTTCTCCTCTCAGCCTTCTCTTCTTCAGGCTAAACATGCCCAGCTCCTTAAGCCGCTCCTCATAGGGCTTGTTCTCCAGACCCTTGATCTGCTCCCTCTTCCCTATGACTTCCTCTCACATATTTATACATGGCCCTCATCATGTCTCCCCTCAGCCTTCTCTTCTTCAGGCTAAACATGCCCAGCTCCTTAAGCCGCTCCTCATAGGGCTTGTTCTCCAGACCCTTGATCTGCTCCCTCTTCCCTATGACTTCCTCTCACATATTTATACATGGCTCTCATCATATCTCTTCTCAGCCTTCTCTTCTTCAGGCTAAACATGCCCAGCTCCTTAAGCCCCTCCTCATAGGGCTTGTTCTCCAGACCCTTGATCCTTAGAGCCGCCCTCCTCTGGACACATTCCAGCATAGAGTCAACATCTCCCTTCAGTTCCAATGCCCAGAACTGGACACAGTGTGATTCCAGAAGAGTTTTACAGTTTTACAACCCTGTAGAACTGTGTGTGCCTGTCTGCCGACCGGAAGTCCAGAATAATAATAATAATAATAATAATAATAATAATAATAATAGTAATAATCTTTATTTGTACCCCGCTACCATCTCCCCAAGGGACTTGGTGTGGCTTACATGAGGCCAAACCCGCAATACATCAAACAAAACATTAATAACACAACATTAATAAAAAGTCAATAAAATACAAATCATATAAATCACATAAACAAAAAACAACAATCAATAGTGACATATAAACAATTTAAAAAATGGCTGGGCCAAATGTAATAGATTAAAATTGAAAATATGCTGACGTGAACAGGTAAAATATAATTGGGATAGGATTTTTCAGAGAGAAACGAGGGAACGCAGTCCATCCTAAGTTAGTATTAAAGTGTATGATGAGGGCATATTGCTGAGAATTCTCCTTATTCTGGGAAGGCACACTGGAACGACCACGTTTTCCAGCTCCTCCTAAAGACTACCAGAGTTGGGGCATGTCTAATGTCCCTGGGAAATGAGTTCCAGAGTCGGGGTGTCACCACCGAGAAGGCCCTCTCTCTTGTCCCCACCAATCGTGTTTGCGATGGAGGTGGGAGCGTGAGCAGAGCCTCTCCAGATGACCGAAGAGATCGTGTGGGTTCGTATACAGAAATGCAGTCACGTAGGTAGGCGGGCCCCAAACCGTTCAGGGCTTTGTAGGTCAGAACATGCACCTTGAATTGGGACCGGAAAATGAATGGCAACCAGTGGAGCTCCCAAAGCAGGGGCGTTGACCTCTCCCTGTAAGAAGCACCAGTTAGTAACCTAGCTGCCGCCCGTTGTACCAATTGAAATTTCTGGGCTGTTTTCAAGGGCAGCCCCACGTAGAGCGCATTACAGTAGTCCAATCTGGAGGTGACTAAGGCATGGACCACCCTGGCCAGATTCCGGCCTGTTTTCAAGGGCAGCCCCACGTAGAGCGCATTACAGTAGTCCAATCTGGAGGTGACTAAGGCATGGACCACCCTGGCCAGATTCCGGCCTGTTTTCAAGGGCAGCCCCACGTAGAGCGCATTACAGTAGTCCAATCTGGAGGTGACTAAGGCATGGACCACCCTGGCCAGATCCGCCTTCTGCTTCCTTGGAGACTAGGACGCGGAACAATGGCTTCAAACTACAAGAGAGGAGATTCCATCTGAACATTAGGAAGAACTTCCTGACTGTGAGAGCCGTTCAGCAGTGGAACTCTCTGCCCCAGAGTGTGGTGGAGGCTCCTTCTTTGGAAGCTTTTAAACAGAGGCTGGATGGCCATCTGTCAGGGGTGATTTGAATGCAATATTCCTGCTTCTTGGCAGAATGGGGTTGGATTGGATGGCCCAGGAGGTCTCTTCCAACTCTTTGATTCTATGATTCTATGATTCTATGAGGTACAGTCGCAGTTGGCGCACGAGTCTTAATTGTGCGAAGGCCCTCCCGGCCACCGCCGACGCCTGAGCCTCAAGCGTAAGTGATGAGTCCAGGAGGACTCCCAAACTGCGGACCTGTGACTTCAGGGGGAGTGTAACCCCGTCCAGCACAGGTTGCCACCCTATACCCCGGTCAGGTTTACGATCGACCAGGAGGACCTCTGTCTTGTCGGGATTGATCTTCAGCTTGTTCAACCTCATCCAGATCGACACAGCGGCCAGGCACTCATCCAGCACCCAAGGGGCTTCCTTGGAGTTGGGTGGAAAAGAGTAATAGAGCTACGTGTCATCTGCATAGAGATGACTTCTCCCAGCGGTTTCATGTAGATGTTGAAAAGCATGGAGCCAGCCTGGCTTTATTCATCCCCATACATTTCCCACGAAGCCTGGGACCATTGGGTTCTCTCCTTGTGTGGATTCTTAACTGACCAAGAAGGTTTCTCCCACAGTTCTTTGAAACTCTGGAGCTCCGGAGCGAGAAAGCGACCCTGACTCTCACCTTGACTGGCCGAGGGGTGATCATCTCCATTGCGTGTTCAGTAGAGGATGTGTTTGACATGGGATACGTTGTGAGCAAAGAAACTGCCACTAACACCTTCAAGGTAAACCATCACCCAAAATCAGGGGCCTTAAATAGAGATGGGTATTAAATAAATATATATATATATATTATTATTATTATTATTATTATTATTATTAGCCGTCCCCTGCCAGGTGTTGCTGTGGCCCATATGGGGGTTCTGTGTGGGAGGTTTGGCCCAATTCTATAGTTGGTGGTGTAGAATGCTCTGTGATTGTAGGTGAACTATAAATCCCAGCAACTACAACTCCCAAATGTCAAGATTCTATTTTCCCCAAACTCCACCAGTGTTCACATTTGGGCATTTTGAGTATTTGTGTAGAGTTTGGTCCAGATCCATCATGGTTTGAGTTTGAGTCCACATTGTTTGAGATCCATCATTGTTTGAGTCCACAGTGATCTCTGGATGTAGGTGAACTACAACTCCAAAACCAAAGGACATTGCCCACCAAACCCTTCCAGTATTTTCTGTTGGTCAGGGGAGAACTGTGTGCCAAGTTTGGTTCAATTCCATCGCTGGTGGGGTTCAGAATGCTCTGTGATTGTAGGTGAACTACAAATCCCAGCAACTACATCTCCCAAATGTCAAGATCCTATTTTCCCCAAACTCCCATCAGTGTTCACATTTGGGCATATGGAGTATTCGTGTAGTTTGGTCCAGATCCATCACTGTTTGAGTCCACAGTGATCTCTGGATGTAGGTGAACTACAACTCCAAAAACAAAGGACACTGTCCACCAAACCCTTCCAGTATTTTCTGTTGGTCAGGGGAGAACTGTGTGCCAAGTTTGGCCCAATTCTATCGTTGGTGGGGTTCAGAATGCTCTGTGATTGTAGGTGAACTATAAATCCCAGCAACTACATCTCCCAAATGTCAAGATCCTATTTTCCCCAAACTCCCATCAGTGTTCACATTTGGGCATATGGAGTATTCGTGTAGTTTGGTCCAGATCCATCACTGTTTGAGTCCACAGTGATCTCTGGATGTAGGTGAACTACAACTCCAAAAACAAAGGACACTGTCCACCAAACCCTTCCAGTATTTTCTGTTGGTCAGGGGAGAACTGTGTGCCAAGTTTGGCCCAATTCTATCGTTGGTGGGGTTCAGAATGCTCTGTGATTGTAAGTGAACTACAAATCTCAGCAACTACACCTCCCAAATGTCAAGATCCTATTTTCCCCAAACTCCATCAGTGTTCACATTTGGGCATATGGAGTATTCGTGTAGAGTTTGGTCCCGATCCATCATTGTTTGAGTCCACAGTGCTCTCTGGATGTAGGTGAACTACAACTCCAAAACCAAAGGTGTATAAAAGGAAGTAGTGGTGGGAAAAAGTCAGTAGTGTCTTTCTTTGCTGCAGAGAGACATGTAATATATCCATTTCGAAGCAAAATCGGCTTGTGAGTGGTCATTTAATATTGCTATATAGATCCTTCAGTCTTACAACTGCCCACCAAACCCTTCCAGTATTTTCTGTTGGTCATGGGGTCCCTTTGAAATCTTTGATACTGCATCTGTCATATACATATATGTGTATGTGTGAATGGCTGGATGGCCCTTTGTCAGGAGGGCTTTGTTTTGTTGCCCTGGTGAAGCATTTCTCAACGTGGGAAGTCAATACACCAAGGGGAGGGGGTCACCAGGGGGGTGTCGGAAGGGTTACCAAAGACCACCAGGAAACACAGTATTTCCTGTTGGTCATGGGGGTTTTGTGTGGGATGTTTGGCCCAATTCCATCGTTGGTGAGGTTTGGAATGCTCCTTGATTGTAGGTGAACTATAAATCCCAGTAACTACAACTCCCAAATGTCAAGGTCTATTTCCCCCAAACTCCATCTGTGTTTATATTTGGGCATATTGAATATTCATGCCAAATTTGGTCCAGATCCATCATTGCTTGAGTCCACAGTGCTCTCTGGATATAGGTGAACTACAACTCCCAAACTCAAGGTCAATGCCCTCCAAACCTTTCCAGTATTTTCTGTTGGTCATGGGAGAACTGTGTGCCAAGTTTGGTTCAATTCCATCGTTGGTGAGGTTAAGAATGCTCTTTGATTGCAGGTGAACTATAAATCCCAGCAACTACAACTCCCAAATGACAAAATCATTTTTTTTTGAGTGAAGGACATACATTGGGTTGTTAGGTGTCTTGTGTCCAAACTTGGTGTCCATTCGTCCAGTGGTTTTTGAGTTCTGTTAATCCCACAAACGAACATTATATTTTTATTTATATAGATTATTATGTGTATAGATAGATAGATGATGATGATGATGATGATTGTTATTATTATTCACACAGCAACCTTTTGAACGAGCTATTTTAGTGTTTTGTATACTTTTTAGTTTTGAATTTTACTGTATTCATTTTACGATCCGTCTGGGGATGGGAGGTTAAGAAAGGCATTGAGAGTGACATAACATCTGATTTTCCTGCTGGGTGACGGGTCTCTCTTGCAGATCGAGAACACGTCAACACTGCCCCTGAAATACAATATCGTCCTGGAGTCTCTCTCCCCAAACAGAGACGAGGATCTTCAGGAGCTTCCCCCTTTCCTCATATCTCAGGGCAAAACAAACCTAGTTGGTAAATAATGTCTATTATTATTATTATTATTATTATTATTATTATTATTTATTTACTTTATTTATTTATTTACTTTGCTTCTATACGGCTGTATCTCAAGCCCGAAGGCGACTCACAGCGGTTCACAAACAGTAAAAACAGTAGAAACAGCAGTGGTTCCATACAACATATAACAATTGACTTAACACATTATCCATAAATTACCAATAAGCAATTACAATGCACAATTATTACAAAAAAACAACAACCGTACCCAATCTTCTCCTCATCCAAGCGTAGTCCAGGTTCGTCGTCCATTGTTCCATTCCTATGTTCCATTACCAGATTGCACTAAATTACTCAAACGCCTGCACAAACATCCAGGTCTTCACCTTTTTGCGGAATACCATTAGAGATGGTGCTAATGTCCGTAGGAAGGGCGTTCCACAGCCGAGGAGCCACCACCGAGAAGGCCCACTCTCTCGTCCCCGCCAGCCGAGCTTGAGAAGCAGGCGGGATCGAGAGCAGGGCCTCCCCGGAAGATCTCAAAGTCCTGGTGGGTTCATAGGCAGAGATGCGGTCGGATAGGTAGCTTGGGCCGGAACCGTTTAGGGCTTTAAAGGCCAACGCCAGCACTTTGAATTCAGCCCGGTAGCAGATCGGTAGCCAGTGGAGTTGGCGCAACAGGGGGGTTGTATGCTCCCTGCGCTCCGCTCCTGTTAAAATCATGGCTGCCGAGCGTTGGACTAGTTGGAGCTTCCGAGCTGTCTTCAAAGGCAACCCCACGTAGAGAGCGTTGCAGTAGTCTAAACGGGATGTAACCAGAGCGTGGACTACCGTGGCCAAGTCATTATTATTATTATTATCTAGTTGTCCCCTGCCAGGCGTTGCTGTGTCCCAGTCTGGTGATCTGGAAAATAAAGTAATGAGAAAGTGTTGGTTTCTAATATATATAATTTCTTTCTGCTTGTGTGTAAATGATATATCTTACTGTTTTGTTGACAGTGTTGATGTGTAGATTGTCTGGTTTGCCTACTCTGGAACATTCAACATATAATTGTCCATCTTTAGGGGTCCCTTTCAAATCTAGGATACTATATCTGTATGTATGAATCATATATATCTATATCTATGGCTGGATGGCTCTTTGAAGGAGGGCTTTGATTTTCTTGCCCTGGTGAATGGAGTTGGACTGGATGGCCTTAAGGATTTTCTCTTGGTCATGGGGGTTCTGTGTGGGAAGTTTGCCCCAAATCAGTCGATGATGGGGTTCAGCATGCTCTTTGATTGTAGGTGAACTATAAGTCCCTGTAACTACAACTCCCAAATGTCAAGGTCTATTTCCCCCAAACACCATCTATGATCATATTTGGGCGTATTGAGTGCTTGTGCCAAGTTTGGTCCTGATCCATCATTGTTTGAGTCCACAGTGCTTTCTGGAAGTAGGTGAACTACAACTCCCAAACTCAAGGTCAATGCCCACCAAACCCTTCCAGTATTTTCTGTTGGTCATGGAAGTCCTGTATGCCATGTTTGGTTGAATTCCATCATTGGTGGAGTTCAGAATGCTCTTTGATTGTAGGTGAACTATACATTGCAGTAACTACAACTCCCAAATTTTGAGGTCTATTTTCCCCAAACTCCATTTGTGTTCATATTTTGGGCATATGGAATATTCATGCCAAGCTTGGTCCAGATCCATCATTGTTTGAGTCCACAGTGCTCTCTGGATGGAGGTGAACTACAACACCCAAACTCAAGGTCAATGCCCACCAACTCTTCTAGTGTTTTCTGTTGGTCGTGGGAGTTTTGTGTGCCATGTTTGGTTCAATTCCATCATTGGTGGAGTTCAGAAGGCTCTTTGATTGTAGGTGTACTATAAATCCCAGCAACTACACCTCCAAAATGACAAAATCAATTTGTTTGAGTCATGGTCACTCCTTGGGTTAGTAGGTGTCTTGTGTCCAAATTTGGTGGCAATTTGTCTAGTGGTTTTTGAGTTCTGTTCATCCCACAAACAAACATGACATTTTTATTTATATAGACTAGCCATCCCCTGCCATGCTTTGCTGTGGCCCAGTCTGTGTATATGTGCTTTGTGTGTGTATGTGTGTGTATATATGTGTGTGCATATATTTGCGTATATATATATGTGATTTCGCACATGTTATAATGTATTTGGGGGTGGGGTGTCCCTTCTGTTGTGTTTTTCGGTGTTTTATGAGTGATGGTCACTTGTTGGCCTGAGAGGTGTCTTGTATCCAAATTTGGTGTCAATTCGCCCAGTGGTTTTGGAGTTATGTTCATCCCACAAACAAACATGACATTTTTATATTATACTAGCCGTCCCCTGCCACACGTTGCTGTGGCCCAGTCCGTGTCTATGTGTTTTGTGTGTGTATTTCAGTGTTTTTATGAGTGATGTTCACATTTTTATTTATATAGATGGTGTTGCAAAATGCCTCCCTTGCTTGTTTAGTGGTACCTAATTTCTCAAGCTATTTTTGAACTACTTAGGTAAACAGTAAGCTGGGCTGGCAGTTGGGAGCTCATGCCTACCCAGGGCTTCGAATTGGCAACCTTTTGGTTGGTAGATCTGATCATTGTATTGTCAAAGGCTTTCATGGCTGGAATTCCATTTTGATTTAGATAGATATCTGTGGTCATGATGAATCGACAGTTTGGAGACCTTCCTTCCTTCCATCTTTCTTTCTTTCTTTCTTTCTTTCTTTCTTTCTTTCTTTCTTTCTTTCTTTCTTTCTTTGTGGCCTTTCTGCCTCTCGCACTCCTCCCACCAGGTATATCTGTCCCCCTTCCTTTGCCAGGGACCCAAAACTACAGCGGCTTGAGCGTGTTCACCGTCTCTCCTGTGGAAGGTATCATTGGCGTGGGGAAGTTCCAGGAGTTCACGGTCACCTTCAGCCCTGACCACGAGAGCCTGTATTACTCCGACTGTGTCCAAGTCCTGCTCTTTGACAAGGTGAGCACCTGGACGCTTTCAAACCTGTGGGGAGCATGCCACGCTTGCCTAGGGTGCCTTGAGTATTGATGTGCATGTCAACTTATAGCAAGGCCCAAGAATTCCACCCAGGTTTCCTTAGGTGAGGAATGCCATTGCGAGGGGTCAGGGTAAAAGGGGGCTGCTTTGACTCTTCCAGGAAGTCATCCGTGTGATCCAGCTGAAAGGCGCAGCCAGGAACCATATGATGTTTGTGGAAGGAGGAGAACCATTGGATGTGCCCATCGAGTCACTGACGGTGACAACATCTGTTGCTGAAGAAACTGCCAAAGCAGGTCATCGTGCACAGTCTTCCTCCTTCCTTCCCTCCTTTCTTTTTCCTTCCTTCCTTCCTTTCCTCCCTCCCTCTCTCCTCTTCTCCTTTCTTTATTCCTTCTTCCTCCCCCCTTTCTTTTTTCTTTCTCCCTTCCCTTCCTCCCTTTCTTCCCCTTCCTTCCCTCCTTTCTTTTTCCTTTATTGCTTCCTTTCTTACTTCATTCCTTCCCTTCCTCCTTTCTTTTTCCTTCCTTCCTTCCTTCCTTCCCTCCCTCCCTCTTTCCTTCCCTTCCTTCTGTCCCTCCTTTATTCTTTCTTCCTTCTTTCCCTCACTCCTTCCTTCCCTCCCTTCTTTTTCCTCTCTCCCTCCTTTCTTTTTCCTTCTTTCTTTCCTTCTTTCTTTCTTTCCTTCCTTCCCTCCCTCCCTCTTTTCTTTATTCTTTTTTCTTCCTTCCCTCCCTCCCTCCCTCCCTTTTTTCCTTCCTTCCTTCCTTCCTTCCTTCCTTCCTTCCTTCCTTCCTTCCTTCCTTCCCTCCTTCCCTCCCTCCCTCCCTCCCTCCCTCCCTCCCTCCCTCCCTCCTTTCTTCCTTCCTTCCTTCCTTCCTTCCTTTCGTTCTTTCTTTCTCCTTCCTTCCTTCCCTCCCTCCCTCTCTCCCTCCCTCCTTTCTTTATTATTTCTTCCTTCCTTCCTTCCTTCCTTCCTTCCCTCCCTCTCCTTTCTTTTTTTTCCCTTCCTTCCTTCCTTCCTTCCTTCCTTCCTTCCTTCCCTCCCTCCCTCCTTCCCTCCCTCCTTTCTTTCTCTTTTATTCCTTGCTTCCCTCCCTCTTTTCTTTATTCTTTCTTCCTTCCCTCCCTTCTTCCCTTCCTTCCTTCCCTCCCTCTCTCCTTTCTTTCTCCTTTCTTCCTTACTTTCTTTCCTTCCTCCCTCCCTCCCTCCTTTTCTTTCTCCCTTACCACCCACCCATCTGTGTTCTTCCTCACAGAAAGCGACAAAGCCACCAATTCCATCCTGGTCAGCCTGGAGTCCGTCCAGTCCGAGACCTTTGTCATCCCGGCTGTGCGGGAGCTGAAAGTGGGAGTCATACGCACCGCCCAGTTTGCGTCCAAGAAGGTACCCTCACCCAAAGAGAGGTTTCTAAACCACTTGCAGTAGCCCTTGACTGGCTGGGAAGCCTCACATTTGTCAAGTGGAATATGTCCTGGGATCGTGACAACGGGGGAGAAGTGGTATGGGGGCCGCAGTAGGAAGAGGCACAGGCGCTTTCCAGCTCTTCCTACCACTAAATATGAAGCTCTCCACCTCCCGAGAGACCTGGCAGAGGACACCAGATTTAAGTGATACTGTTGAAAGAGACCTCTTGTGCCATCTAGTCCAACCCCCTGCCCTGCAGGATAAGAAAAGCTCATGGATGGAGATATTGACCACTTTTTAAGAGACCCGTGGGGTGGCCTGTGAGTGATATCTGCATTCCCTGGGACCACACAGTCCTTCCTAGATGCCCTCAGAATAACAATATATTCAGTCAGAAGATGGAAGTTTGAGTCACCTTCGGGCTGAGAAAGGCGGTAGATAAATACAATCAATCAATCAATCAATCAATCAATCAATAAGTTGCTGCTCCAGGAGCAGGGATCCAGAAATGTGCTCCCACCCCTCAAGTTTCTGTATGTGGGAAAGAAGCCCTGCAGAACCTAAAGGGGTGCAATTCACCATCTAGTTTGCTCGCATAGGCCATCTGTTGGGAATGCTTTGATTGGGCTTTTCCTGCATGGCAGGGGATTGTACTGGACGGTCTTGTCAAAAATATTAAATATTAGCTAGGTATTATTAATTACAAAAATGTGAGTCAAGCACTGAAAGGGTTAAATGGAGACAATGGCTCAGCAAAAGCTGTAGTTCAATATAAGCAGGTGTGCCTGTCGCTTAGTCGCCCTGTCTGTGAGAGATCTCTGTGTGAGAAAGGCCTCAGTCTGAGAGAGCCCTCAGTGTGAGAAGATCTCATTGGGAGAAAGGTCTCAGTCTGAGAGAGCCCTCAGTGTGAGAAGATCTCATTGGGAGAAAGGCCTCAGTGTGAGGTCGGCCTCACTGTGAGAAGATCTCATTGTGAGAAAGGCCTCAGTGTGAGGTCGGCCTCAGTGTGAGAAGATCTCATTGTGAGAAAGGCCTCGGTGTGAGGTCGGCCTCACTGTGAGAAGATCTCATTGGGAGAAAGGCCTCGGTGTGAGGTCGGCCTCACTGTGAGAAGATCTCATTGGGAGAAAGGCCTCGGTGTAAGGTCGGCCTCAGTGTGAGAAGACCTCAGTGAGAGAAAGGCCTCAGTGTTAGTAGGCCTCAGTATGAGTAGGCATGGTGCGAGACCTCATTGAGAGAAAGGCCTCAGTGTTAGTAGGCCTCAGTATGAGTAGGCCTGATGTGAGAAGACCTCATTGAGAGAAAGGCCTCAGTAGGCCTCAGTATGAGTAGGCCTGGTGTGAGAAGACCTCATTGAGAGAAAGGCCTCAGTAGGCCTCAGTATGAGTAGGCCTGGTGTGAGAAGACCTCATTGAGAGAAAGGCCTCAGTGTTAGTAGGCCTCAGTATGAGTAGGCCTGGTGTGAGAAGACCTCATTGAGAGAAAGGCCTCAGTGTTAGTAGGCCTCAGTATGAGTAGGCCTGGTGTGAGAAGACCTCATTGAGAGAAAGGCCTCAGAGTTAGTAGGCCTCAGTATGAGTAGGCCTGGTGTGAGAAGACCTCATTGAGAGAAAGGCCTCAGTAGGCCTCAGTATGAGTAGGCCTGGTGTGAGAAGACCTCATTGAGAGAAAGGCCTCAGTAGGCCTCAGTATGAGTAGGCCTGGTGTGAGAAGACCTCATTGAGAGAAAGGCCTCAGTGTTAGTAGGCCTCAGTATGAGTAGGCCTGGTGTGAGAAGACCTCATTGAGAGAAAGGCCTCAGTGTTAGTAGGCCTCAGTATGAGTAGGCCTGGTGTGAGAAGCTTCGGTGAGAGAAGCCCTAGATTGAAGGCCATTGTGTGTGAAGCTCCCTCCAGTGTGAAGGCTGCTGTGTAAAAAGCTACTGTGTGAAGGCTCTCCTGTGTAATTTCGGTGTGAGAAGAGGCTCTGTGAGAACGAAGCTGTTGATCTGCATGAGAAGGAAGCCCAATGAGGAAGCAAAGAAGGAAGTAGAAAACACTTTATTTGTGTTATGGAAAGTTGGTGCTTGTAAATAGTGTCAAACACTGTCAAACATTTGTCCAAACCAAACTCCATGTTGATATCCCTGCTAAAGATTCGGACAGTGTTTGTCAGAGACTGGATTTCAGTTTCAGTTTTCCCGTACAGCTTCAGGTCATCCATGTACAGCAGATGGGACATTTTGTGAGATCTCTCAGACGCTTGATAACTGAGGTTGGTTTTTTGTAAGATTGTTGACAGAGGGATCATGGCAATGATGAAAAGCAGTGGGGAAAATGAGTCTCCCTGGAAAATTCCTCTTCTGATTATTATTATTATTATTATCATTAACAGGTCTTTGGGGTCTCTTCCAACCCTATGATTCTATGATTCGGACTCAGCAATAGCCATGAATTAAGGCTGAAACCAGATTCAAATAGCCTAGTCCAAGAAAATCTGGAATTGTGCTGCCATCTAATTTCAAAAAGGACGATTAAAACTGGACGAATGTTCTTTGGGTTGGAGGATCTAACGAAGTTCTTCCTCTTATAGGGGGTGCGGGATATCCTGTAATTCCCTTTCCGTTTTCTCCAGAATGTCGAATTCAGTTGGGAAAGCTTGCAAATCCTCCAGCTGAAAGGCTTCACGGTGGACCCAGTGAAAGGAACGGTGGAGCGCGGACAAACCAAAGCGATCAGTGTCTCGTGGGTGCCCCCTGCTGGCTCCGACGTAGGTTGCCGGGTTGATTTCATGGCTGTGGTGTGTCACACTACCACAATTTGAAGGATGTGTTTGGAGGGGAGGCACCTTGTATGGTTAGAGAAGCCTTTTCTCTCTAAGGATGAAGGAGGAAGGGTCATCTCTAGGTGAAGGGGACAAGTGCTTTGCCTGGCGTTGGTCCCGGTCTGAGCTCATGCAACAACATTCCAAAGCTGTCGGTGAAGGATTTGGGGAGATTTAAGGTTTTTTACCTTAACAATTGTAAAATAAAATATGTAATCTATATAAATACAAATGTCATGTTCGTTTCTGGGATTAACATAACTCAAAAACCACTGGGCAAAATGATACCAAATTTGGATGCAAGACAGCTATCAGGCCAACAAATGACCATCACGCAAAAAAATGATTTTGTTATTTGGGAGTTGCCCTGGTGAAGGGAGTTGGACTGGATGGCCTTAAGTATTTCCTGTTGGTCATGGGGGTTCTGTGTGGTAAGCTTAGCCCAATTCTATTGCTGGTGGGATTCAGCATGCTCTTTGATTATAGGTGAACTATAAATCCCAGTGACTACAACTCCCAAATGTCAAGGTCTATTTCCCCCAAACTCCATCTGTGTTCATATTTGGGCATATGGAATATTTGTGCCAAGTTTGGTCCAGATCCATCATTGTTTGAGTCCACAGTGCTCTCTGGATGTAGGTGAACTACAACTCCCAAACTCAAGGTCAATGCCCACCAAACCCTTCCAATATTTTCTGTTGGTCATGGGAGAACTGTGTGCCAAGTGTGATTCAATCCTATCATTGGTTGAGTTCAGAATGCTCTTTGATTGTAGGCGAACTATAAATCCCAGCAACTACAACTCCCAAATGACAAAAGCAATGTTTTTTGAGTGATGGTCACTCGTTGGCCTGATAGGTGTCTTGTGACCAAATTTGGTGTCAATTCCCCCAGTGGTTTTTGAGTTCTGTCAATCCCACAAACGAACATGACATTTTTATTTATATAGACAAGATCCATTTAAGAAAAAATAGAATGCCGCCTCACTGTTCTTTATGGAAATGCTGTTTAATGTCTTCTTTTTGTCCCTGCAGCCCAACCAGCCTGTGACGGGGTCGGCCATCTTGACCCTGAAAGGAGACATTAAGGAGATTTACAACGTCTACTTCATGGGCCGGATTGTGACCAAGGAGCTCCCCCCCAATTGAGCCTCCAGATGGGACTTCCCGGCTCTTTGTGACTATGTGAACTTGTCTTTTTTGTTTTTGTCAACTTTTCAAATCGACTTTTAATACACTTGAGAAGGTTTAGAGACATGAGTCTGCCTTATTCTCAGTCACTCACATTTCTGTCTGAATCAATCTATATCAATAAAAATGTCATGTCTGTTTGTGGGATTAACACAACTCCAAAACCACTGGGCGAATTGACACAAAATTTGGACACTGTACTCCTAACAGACCAACGAGTGGCCATCACTCATAACCCCCCCCCCCCCAAAAAAAAACCAGCAGAAAGGACTTAGAAACCCCCAACAGCTAAATGACAATACAGAAAAAAGGGAAGGAAAGGGAGAAAGAAAAAAGGAAAGAAAGAAAGAAAGAAAGAAAGAAAGAAAGAGAAAGGAAGGAAGGAAGGAAGGAAGGAAGGAAGGAAGGAAGGAAGGAAGGAAGGAAGGAAGAGGGGGAGGGAGGGAGGGAGGGAAAGAAAGACAGAAAGAGAGAAAGAAGCATAGGAGTGAAGAGCAAAGGAAGGATTATTATTATTATTATTATGGCTGGATGGCCATCTGTCAGGGGTGATTTGATTGTGCTTTTCTACATGGCAGGGGGTTGGACGAGATGGCCCATGTGATCTCTTCCAACTCTATTATTGTTGTTGTTGTTGTTGTTGTTGTTATTATTATTATTATTATTATTATTATTATTATTATGGCTGGATGGCCATTTGTCAGGGGTGCTTTGATGGTGCTTTTCCTGCATGGCAGGGAACTGGACTAGATGGCCCATGTGGCCTCTTCCAACTCTTTTATCATTATTATTATTATGGTGGATGGCCATCCGTCGGGGGAGCTTTGATGGTGCTTTTCCTGCATGGCAGGGAGCTGGACTAGATGACCCATGTGGTCTCTTCCAATTCTATGATGATGATTATGATGATGATGATGATTATGATTATTATTATTATTATGGCTGGATGGCCATCTGTCAGGGGTGCTTTGATTGTGTTTCTCCTGCATGGCAGAGGGTTGGACTAGATGGCCCATGTGGTCTCTTCCAACTCTATTATTATTATTATTATTATTATTATTATTATTATTATTATTATGGCTGCATGGCCATCTGTCAGGAGTGCTTTGATTGTGCTTTTCCTCCATGGCAGGGACCTGGACTAGATGGCGCATGTGATCTCTTCCAACTCTATAATTATTATTATTATTATTATTATTATTATGGCTGGATGGCCATTTGCCAGGGGTGCTTTGATTGTGCTTTTCCTGCATGGCAGAGGGTTGGACTAGATGGCCCATGTGGTCTCTTCCAACTCTATTATCATTATTATTATTATTGTTGTTGTTATTATGGCTGGATGGCCATTTGCCAGGGGTGCTTTGATTGTGCTTTTCCTCCATGGCAGGGAGTTGGACTAGATGACCCATATGATCTCTTCCAACTCTATTATCATTATTATTATTATTATTATTATTATTATTATTATGGCTGGATGGCCATCTGTCAGGGGTGCTTTGATGGTGCTTTTCCTCCATGGCAGGGAGTTGGACTAGATGACCCATGTGTCTTTTCCTACTCTATTATTATTATTATTATTATTATTATTATTATTATTATTATGGCTGGATGGCCATCTGTCAGGGTTGCTTTGATTGTGTTTTTCCTGCCTGGCAGGGAGCAGGACTAGATGGCCGATGTGCTCTCTTCCAACTCTCTTATTCTTCCACATGTAACCTTGGAGTGGTTCCCCAGCCCTATGCGAACTTCTGTGTTGTATTTACTATCCGCAGTGGTCAGGGGAATCCGATGAATGGGTCCGCTGAGTTGGAGATGGAATCACCACACTTGTGCTCACTTCCTTGAGCCAACCCATGGAGAGATGTCATGGGATTTCACAGAGGAACCAGTTAGGCCAGGGCTCTGCTCTCTGACGTACCCGTGTGCTTTGTTCTCCCTCCCACAGCTGCCCAAATCCAGTTGGCGCTCGCTCATTGTGAAAAGGCCAAAAGGTGGTCAAGACCAATCCGGCTGTAGACTTTAGGAAAGCCATAAAGTCCTCTCTTATCTACAAGGGATTGCAGCAGGGAAAAGGCCCCTGGTGTCATCACTCGCTCTCTAGAGTTGGACAGTTTCCTTTAAAAACAATCTCAAAACACACTCTGGTTACATCCCAAATAGACTACTGCAATGCACTCTACGTGGGGCTGCCTTTGAAGACTGCCCGGAAGCTTCAACTAGTCCAATGGTCGGCAGCCAGGTTGCTCACCATCTGGAGAGGCCCTGCTCTCAATCCCACTGCCATCACAAATGCGATTGGTGGGGACGAGAGACAGAGCCTTCTCAGTGGTGCCCCCCTCCCCCCCCCCCGGTCTGTGGAACACTCTCCCCAGAGACATCAGACTGACCACCTCCCTCCTGTCCTTTAGAAGGAAACTTAAGACTTGGCTATGGGACCAAGCGTTGGACCAGTGAATGGCAGCAAGTGAAAGAAGACTCGTGACAATGAATTGACCCGGACTTCTAATTTTTAATACTTACTTACTTAGGCGATACCTCATTGTCCGAGTAGGATTGTCTTCCAAAATTGGTGTCCTGGCGGTGGGTCTGTAGGTGACTGTGGAGCCCAATTCTTGACCTGCATCTTATCCTGCAGTGAGGGCATTGGTTTCCAGGTGGAAGGCGCTCCCGGTTGGCTTGACGCACTTTCCTCTTGGCACATTTCTCTCTTTCGCCCTCCATTCATTCCTCTTCAAATTCCGCAGGACTGCTGGTCACAGCTGACCTCCCACTGGAGTGCTCAAGGGCCAGGGCTTTCCAGTTCTCAGTGTCTATGCCAGAGTTTCTAAGGTTGGCTTTGAGCCTGTCTTTCAATCTCTTTTCCTGCCCACCAACATCCCGTTTTCCATTCTTGAGTTCGGAGTAGAGCAACTGCTTTGGGAGACAGTGGTCGGACATACGGACAACGTAGCTGGTCTAGCGGAGTTGATGGCGGAGGACCATCGCTTCAGTGCTGGTGGTCTTTGCTCTTTTCCAGCACGCTGACATTTGTCCACTTGTCTTCCCAAGAGATTTGCAGGATTTTCCGGAGGCAGCACTGATGGAATCGTTCCAGGAGTTGCATGTGACGTCTGTAGACAATCCACGTTTCACAGTAGCAAAATTACAGTTATGAAGTAGCAATGAAATAATATTATGGTTGGGGGTCACCACAACATGAGGAATTGTATCAAGGGGCCACAGCATTAGGAAGGTTGAGAACCACTCCCTCCGTTCTCAAACCTAATCTGGCTTCTCGGGAAAACTCCCTTTTGGCCGAAGGCCGTTTCATGAGGGAACTGAAATTTTCACTTTCTGTTGCCTGGGAACGAGCACCGGAATCCCAAACAACCGCTTCCTTGACCTGCAATTCTCTCTGATCACTAGCAGACCCTTCACTTTGAATCCCATCCACTCCCTCATCCTCTGAAACATCATCTGAACTACCACTTGCTGAGCCGCAATAATGAGGAAGATAGCGGGCGACTAGGGGAAGTACTAAAAGTCTGATGAGAGGAGAATGAATGAAAATGAATGAGGGAGGACGGGAAGGTACGATCAGTTCCCGATTCCTCTCTTTACTTAACAATGCCATAGGTGGAGGCGAAACGTCAGGAGAGAATGCTTCTGGGACATGGACATACAGCCCGGAAAACACACAACAACCCAATGCCTCTCCATACTGCCATTTGATAAGTGAATCATGATGGCCAGTCTGCAATCATAGGATGCTTTCTTGAAAAGCAAAGTAAATAACCTTGTACAGGTTGAGGGCTGGATTCCCTTTCAGAGCAAGTTCTCAGGGGCCACATTCCAGGAGAAGAGGAGGCCAAAGGGGAGGACCACAAATACCAGGAGCAAAGTTTAACTCGAAGTGGTTACTGCCAGTAACTGTGCCTCCGGATAGGTATTTTGAGAATAATTTGAGAAATTGCCAAGGGGACGCTGAGGCTTCAGGAACAGAGACGTGTTTTTGGACTCCGCGCAGGGTTTCCAATTCAGGACCACTCCAAGAAAAAGGCAGGGAACGAAATCAACCTCTGTCCATGGCATTCATTGACCTTGCAAAGGCATTTGACACTGTGAATCCCAGCACTCACTCTCTGGACCATCCTCCAAAAAATCAGCAGACTGAAAGCCAAAACCAAGGTTACAACAACATCTGTTATAGAACTCCAGTATGCTGATGACAACATCATCTGTGCACATTCAGAAGAAGACCTACAAGACCACGAGAAGCTTGGCCTGTCATTGAACATTGAGAAAATCAAAGTGCTCTTCCAGCAGTCACCAGCAAATCCCTCAGCAGACTGAAAGCCAAAACCAAGATTACAACAATCTCTGTTATAGAACTCCAATATGCTGATGACAGCATCATCTGTGCACATTCAGAAGAAGACCTACAACCACTCTAAACACCTTATACGCGAATCCCTCAGCAGACTGAAAGCCAAAACCAAGATTACAACAATCTCTGTTATAGAACTCCAATATGCTGATGACAGCATCATCTGTGCACATTCAGAAGAAGACCTACAAGCCACTCTAAACACCTTATACGCAGAAGCATACGAGAAGCACAGCCTATCATTGAACATCGAGAAAACCAAAGTGTTCCTCCAGCAGTCACCAGGCAATCCCTCAGCAGACTGAAAGCCAAAACCAAGGTTACAACAATATCTGTTATAGAACTCCAATATGCTGATGACAGCATCATCTGTGCCCATTCAGAAGAAGACCTACAACCACTCTAAACACCTTATACGCATACGAGAAGTGCAGCCTGTCATTGAACATCAAGAAAACCAAAGTGCTCATCCAGCAGTCACCAGCGAATCCCTCAGCAGACTGAAAGCCAAAACCAAGATTACAACAATCTCTGTTATGGAACTCCAATATGCTGATGACAGCATCATCTGTGCACATTCAGAAGAAGACCTACAAGCCACTCTAAACACCTTATACGCAGAAGCATACGAGAAGTGCAGCCTGTCATTGAACATCGAGAAAACCAAAGTGTTCTTCCAGCAGTCACCAGGCAATCCCTCAGCAGACTGAAAGCCAAAACCAAGGTTACAACAATATCTGTTATAGAACTCCAATATGCTGATGACAACGTCTGTGCGTATTCAGAAGAAGACCTACAAGCCACTCTAAACACCTTATACGCAGAAGCATATGAGAAGCTCGGCCTGTCATTGAACATCGAGAAAACCAAAGTGCTCTTTCAGCAATCACCGGCTAATCCCTCTCCAGTGCCAGAAATACAGCTTAATGGTGTAACATTAGAAAATGTGGACCATTTCCGTTCCCTTGGCAGCCACCTCTCCACAAAAGTCAACATTGACACCGAAATACAATACTGCCTGAGCTCTGTGAGTGCAGCAGTTTTCCGAATGAAGCAGAGAGTGTTTGAGGACCAGTACAGCCATAGGAAGACCAAGATGCTTGTTTATAAAGCTATTGTCCTCCCAACCCTGCT